>NW_028270141.1:131341790-131672068 GCF_037043375.1 Chiloscyllium plagiosum | reverse complement strand
ATACAGAAGAGTTTCAACCAATCTTCCTGACATTTGTGAGAACTTAACAACAACACTTTAACCTCAGGAAACTGAACTTTTGCATGCTGCCCAATTAAGGTCTCCCCGTCTAGTGTGGTCAGAAGATTCCAGCTGACCTTTCGGTCAATGACCTTTCATCAGAATCCCCCCAGGGTTCATCTCTTCCTTGGTTCTGGACTGGGGGCTCTCCTACTGGCACAGTCCAAGGGGAACGGTGCTGGTTGAAGGAGTATTATTGACCAGATCAAGGGGTCAGTTTCCTAACTCTTCCTCAAATGGAGTCCCAGCGATTTACCTTCACATGAGAGCAGGCCTTCGACCTAATGTGTCAAAAAAATCAAACAACTCAAGCAGTGGAACACTCAGTGTCCCCTCACCTCCTTACTGTCCCCACATCCACTCACTATCGCCTCATCCCCTCACTATTCCCTCATTCCCTCAGTATCCCCTCACGTCCTCAACATCTTGTCACTCCCTCACTATCCCCTCATTCCCCCAGTATCCCCTCATGTCCTCAACATCCTGTCACTTTCTCACTATCCCCTCATTCCCTCACTATTCCCTCATCCCTCATTGTTCCTCATTTCTCCATTGTCCTCTCATTCCCTCACTGACTTATCATCCCTTCACTGTCTTCATATTCCCACATTAACCCCTCACTTCTTCACTGTCCCTCATCCCCTCACTGTCTCGACATCTCCTCATGCCCTCACTATCTCTTTATTGTTTCACTGTCTCTCATCCCCTCACTGACCTTCATCCCCTCATCATCCCATTGTTTCTTCACTGTCTCTCATCCCCTCACTGTGTCCTCACCTCCTCAGTTTTCCCACACCTCCTCACTATCTCTTCATCCCCTCACTGACTCATCATTCCCTCACTGTACCTTCATCCTTCTTCTGTCTCCTCATTGTCCCCTTATCTCCACACTGTCCTCTCTTACCTCCACACTATCCTGTAAAGAAGGTTATGGAGTCTCGACTGGAGGGAGGTGACTACAGTCCTAATCTTTGTGAGCAGGAGTATATCTTATTGGTTCCTCTTGTTACAACATGGGGTAAACCCTCCTGCTTAATTCAAACTAGCAACACAGAAAAGATGTAGTAATCTGTGAAAATTCGAGGGACCAAGAACTAGTTAAAGTAAAAATTAACTATTTCATTTCTTAAAGTATAACAGAGAATAATTAACTAACAACTATTTACAACTCCTTCCTCTAACCTATCTTTTACTTTCCCTTCTATAATGCTAGTACAATAAAAATATACCAAAAATTCAAATTTCCAAACCAGCCAGCTTTATATCTTCCTCTGTAGATTTGCTCTCCAGGTCAGTGTTGGTGTTGGTGTTGGTGTTTTCCAATGTGCAAACTGCTTCTTAGACAGGTACCTCTCAGAGAGTTCTGACTTGCGGTCTACATCTGTCGGTCTTTTGGCAGTTCTCCCCCAACTGTTCAATTTTCCCCAGTCTTATACACCCCAAAGCATCGGATTGTGCCATTGGCTTTTAAGCTTGTCAATATACTCAATTCAAACTTAATTGGAGCTTCATTTTTTGGGGGGAAATGATTTAAACTAATGGGCCGAATTTGCATTTGTTTTGTTGTCTCCAGACAACCCAGCTAATCAAGCTGTTCGACCAAAACGTTACGTTTCATCTTGTTCAGAACGCTTGGTGCTGTCAGGTAGTTCTGCTAGCTTTTAAATCTCTTTAAGGTTCAGTACACCCACATCTTCATAGCACTCTCCCCATCACTCCTCAATTTAGTCTGCTGTAATATTCCTGCAAGTAATCCTTAAGGGGTTGCCAACGTGACTTTTTACAGAAAGGATCTTAAAACACAGAAGGAGATTATCTGGCCCATCATGAGACTCCGAAATTTTTCGAACAGTTATGCCATTCGTCCCACTGTCCTGTTTTCTCCCATTACATTGCAAGTCTTTCCTGTCCCATCTCCAAGAACAATCTGATCAGTCCTCCTGAAGTCATGTGATGGATGGAGATGACTCTGGTTAAAGCCACTGGATTCTCATCACTGAAGAAACATAGTTTTGTTGGAATTTGTGAAAACCACAGCAACAGTGACTGTACATAATGGGCCAATGAGTGCACTGCAGCATATGAGAGCAAGTTTGAGTACAGGGGTTGTTAAGGAGATAGACTGTAGGCACTTCTGCACAGACTTCACATTTGGAAAATGCTATTATTTAAAATCATTCACATGGTTTCTCTTTCTCGGCAGCATCCTATAGATATTATATGAAAGTGGAAAACTGCATTGAAATTTTCATAATGGTTAGATTCACCTGCATTTCCTTTCACCTGATTTACTGCTCTGATGTGGTTTCCTCTACATTGGAGAGACCAAGTGCAAACTCGGGAACTGGTTCAGGGACCATTTATGGTCCGCATGCTCTAATCAAACCCACCTTCCGTCTACCAGCCATTTCAACACCCCCTCCCACTCACCTGATGATATGTCCATCCTGGGCCCCCTCCACTGTCAACACAAGGCCACACAAACTGAAGGACAAACACCTCATCTTCCACCTTGGGAGCTTACAACCATACGGCCTCAACATAGAGTTCACCAGCTTCCAAATCTCCCCATCCCCCTACCTCATCCCAGGCCCAGTCCTCCCTCTTCACCCTGCCCCCTTAATATGACCCTACCCACCCATCGTCCTTCCCACTGACCAATCACAATCAGCTCCTACCTGCATCCAGCTATCGTCATCCACTTACTTTCCCTCAGCCCCACTCCCCTTCTATTTATTTCTCAGCTCCATTCCCCCTTCCTAGTCCTGATGAGGGGTCCTACCTGAAATGTTGACTCTCCTGCTCCTCTGATGCTGCTTGACCTGCTGTGCTTTTTCTAGCTCCACATTTTATCGACACTAATTATATATGTGGATTATTGGCATTTGTGTAATTATGCCCCACAAATAATAGAATTGTGGCCTCAGAAATTGATATGACTAAATCAAAGTATCAAACCATTGTAGCCTGCTGAGATGGGTGGCACGGTGGCTCAGTGGTTAGCACTGCTGCCTCACAGTGCCAGGACCTGGGTTTGATTCTGGCCTTGGGCAACTGTAAATGTGGAGTTTGCACATTATTCCCGTGTGTGCATGAGTTTCCTTCGGGTGCTCCGGTTTCTTCCCACAATTCAAAAGATGTGCAGGTTGGGTGAATTGGCCGTGCTCAATTGCCCATTGTGTTTAGGGCTGTGTGCATTAGTCAGGGGTAAATGTAGAGTAATGGGGTAGGGAAAGGGTTGGGTGGGATAGTCTTCGGAGGGTCAATGTGGACTTGTTAGGCCAAAGAGCCTGTTTTTACACTGTAGGGATTCTATGATTCTGATAGTATTATACTTGCATGGTCTTAACTGATGTAATTAAGCCAATGGTGCATTGATACGAACAAGTATATTGTATCCACTGCAATACAGGGTCCACTCTTCATACTGGAATGTTGCAGTTCGAGGAGTCTGCTGCAAAGTGCTTGCATTACCACACTATCTAGACTGTTTATTTGGAAATAACAAGTTCAATTAGGCCAGTGCAAAGTCTTCGATTGCTGTGTCTCTCCAAACAACTATGTTCCCCGTGAACCAGTATTCAATGTAGTTAGAGTGAATTTCAAGCCTTGGCTCTCTATTAGAGTTCAGTGGGCTGTGGTGAGATTGGATCAAATGAAATTGACAATCCAGAGTTGGATTAGGCTCCTTGCCAAGTAAAAGGCACTGAGTTCTCAAGTGTATCAGGACTGAAAACTTGTATTTATACAGTGCCCTAGTCTGACATCTGAACATCTCAAAGAACATCACAGCCGAGGGATTATTGAAAGGTGTTAGTTAATGTCATGACAGCAAAAACATTAACCAATGTACACACAGCAGGGCTCACAAATAGCTAATGAATTACAAAATACAGCAGGGCTTAATGATGCTTTTGACTGAGGAGGGAATGTTGACCAGGACATATGTATGACAGGTACATCTGGTGTAGACTAAAGGAAGAATTATGATCATACCTTAAGAGAAATTCCTGCCCTTGCTCAACAATGTTGTATTTCCTCTTTGCTTCACTTTATTTTACCCCATGTCTTTAGCCATCATGCTCCGCACTCTGGAATTCTCTCCTGAAACGTTTCTTCTTAAAACCTAACTCTTTGATCAAGTTTATAATCTACTATCCCAAGATTGCCTTTGGCTCAATGTCAGTTTTCACACGATTAAGTTCCTGTGAACAGTCTTGGTGCCATTTTGTCACACTAATTCATGTTGCTGCTAAAGCATAACCTTAAATTTTCTGCTGATTCCTGATGAAGGGCCTATGCCCGAAACGTCGATTTTCCTGCTCCTCAGATGCTGCCTGACCTGCTGCGCTTTTCCAAAACCACACTCTCAAATCTAATCTCCAGCATCTGCAATCCTCACTTTCGCCAGAGATTAAACCCGCAGAGCTCTGACTGAAGTGTTTGCTGAAGAAGAGAACACTGACAAAATATCAAGAGAAGTGGGGATGCTAAAGCGTGTGGAAGATCTACTGTTTGGCAGAGTGACATGGAAAGGCTGCCTGTGTTATGGATAGATAGGTCCCCTGGCTCAGATGGCTTCCACCTCAGATTTCTAAGGGAAGTCAACTTCGAGAGAGCCAATGGGCTTGGGGCAATCTTTCAATCTTCCCAAGTATGGAAGAGGACTCAAAGGAACAGAGAGTAATAAATGTGATAGGTTTATTTGAGAAAGTATACAAGGAGATTACAAGTAATCCTGTGGGGCAGCACAGTGGCTCAGTGGTTCAATTCTCACCTCAGGCGACAGTCTGTGTGGTCTTCGCATATTCTCCCTTTATCTGCGTGGGTTTCCTCCCACAGTCCAAAGATGTGCAGGTTAGGTGAATTGGCCATGTTAAATTGCCCCTACTGTTAGGTGGGTTAGTCAGGGGTAAGTGTTGGGGAATGGGTCTGGGTGGGTTGCTCTTCGGAGGGTCGGTGTGGACTTGTTGGGCCGAAGGGCCCATTTCCAATCTGTAGGGAATCTAATCTAATCCTAGTTAGAAATTCAGGAGTGAGTGAGGTTTTCGAAACAATAATCAGAAAATAAGCATCAACAGGCACTGGAGAGTGAGTTAAGTACAACCATCATGGATTTGGAAAACTCTTGGTTACTTTTTGATTAAGTAACACAGAAAGTTGAAGAGATTGTAGTTGCTGCTGTTTATATTTTGAAGAAAGAATTTTACAAGATTTTACAAAAACAAGTGCTGGCTATCAAAATTGAGCTCGTGGAATAAAAAGGTTAGTTTGGATGAATAGTGGAAAGTAACATTTGCATCAGACATGTTCCAGGCAATCTCCATCTCTGCTAAGAGAAATTCTAACCATCGCTTCTTGATATTCAATGGCATCACCATCATGTATTCCCCCAATGTCCACATCATGGAAGTTAGCATTGACCAGAAACTGAGCTAGTCATATCAATACAGTGCATACAAAAACAGATCAGAGGATTGGAATCCTGCAGCAAGTAACTCCCCTCTTGACTCCCCAAAGCCTGAGCACTATCTGCAAGGCACAAGTCAGGAGTAGGGTAGAATACTCCCCACTTGCCTGGATGAGGCAGCTCCAACAATGCTCACGAAATACCTTCCAAACCTGTTGCCTCAAGCAGGACAAGGGCAGGAGGTACATGGGAAAACCACCAGCTGAAAGTTACCCCTTCAAGCCACATGCCATCCCTACTTGGAAATGCATTGGCATTCCTTCAGAGTCACTGAATCAGAATTGTGGAATCTGATTCCCTCCATAGCAGCATTGTGGGTTTATCTAGACTACAGCAGTTTGGGAAGGCAGCTCACACCACCTTTGAAAGGGCAACTAGGGACAGGCAATAATTGCTGGCCTCTTTTGCACTGTCCAATCATATCAAAAAACAATTTGAATTCAGGGCAGATGGCAGTAAGTCCTGGTCAGTAGGCTTTTTTTCAAAGAGGAGAATGTAATCAATGACGTTCCTTGTGGTCAGTGTAAGAGCTACTTCTCTTTTTGATGTATATAAATGACTTGGATATTGGAAATGAAAAAATGGATGAGTGGCAATCAATGAAAATGATACTAGTTGATTGCAACAGAATATAGACAAGTCAGTGAAAAAGATAATGAGGTGGATGATGGAATGTGAGACAGGGAGGACCAACAACAGTTGAGGTTTGGCAGACTGGATAGGAGGCGATAATGAGGAGGTAATGGCAGAGTTTTAATGTGTATGCAGGGCACGGGTTTAATGGATATTAGGTCTCGAAGATGGCAGCACGTATTGAGGAAGTGGTTAGCAAAGCATGTAGAATCCTGGGCTTCTTAAATAGAATGGGAAGTTTAAAAAAGCCAGAAACTGTCTCTTTTCAAATTCAAGGCAAAACAAGTACGGGATCTGTTAGCTCTGGTCGGTGGTAAAACCGAAGTAACGTGGCTGCTGTCAGGGCAAAGGAGCCCAGGGAAAGTCCGGTTTGAAGTTACTGCCATAATTAATAGCTGAACATAAAGGGGGAGGCGGCTATTCCTGCTGCCTGCAGTGATAGAGCTTTCTCAGGCAGGCAGATTGAAGACTGTGATGGTCAGAAAGATGCTGCAGAATCGAGGGAACACAGAGGCCAGCTGTTCCCGTCGGTGCAGAATGCTGGTGAGACTCAATTCCCCAATCCAATGAAATGGACTTTGTACAGATATAAAAAACACAGAAAGTGGTGTTTTTTAAAAAATTCGATTCATGGGTATCTGCATTATTGCCAATTGCCCATACAGCTGTGAAGAGTCAAATGTATTGCTGTAGGTCTGGAGTCACATGTAGATCAGACCAGGTAGAGATGACAGATTTCCTACTGTTAAGAACATGAGCAAATCAGGTGGATTTTTTTACAACAATAATCACATTATTGTCATTAGATTCATTTCTTTGAAAAGAAAGCTTCAGATTTAATTGAACACAAACCTGATGCAATCCCCTTACATGCCAAATGACAGTACCATTAAACCATCCACCTCTACTGTGCAGGAGCAGACTATATGACCCATTAACCATCCAAAGACAACCCCATCCCAGAATGCCCCACAGCCAATCTACCTCACATCTTTGGACTGTGGGAAGAAACCCCCACAGACACAGGGAGGACATGCAAACTCCACTCAGGCAGTCATCTGAGGGTGGAATTGTACCCAGGTCCCTCATACTGTGAGGCAGTCACACTAACCATTGACCCACCCTATTGTTAGGTAACTAGTAAGTTCAGAAGGATTAAATAAATGAACTTTCAAAACGACTCTGAGAAACCTGCAAGGAGAAAAGAGTCTTTTAAAAAGCCAGCAGGGGTTTGGAATTTTAAAAAGAAGATGACATTTCTGCTTCAATTGCAGTGTAATTTATAAGCATTGCATGGGGTTATGTTAAGAAACTAATGTGGAATGACTGTTCTGTGGTTCATAGTAACAGTTTCCCACTAAGTAATATTTATCTGATGTTGATTTTAGTTTCCTTTCTCTGAATAAAGATCTTAAAAACTGGAAAACTTGCTGAGATATTTAGTCATGATTTTAAATCTTTTAAAAGTTTGTAGCCTTCATAAGGATCATAATAAAAGATATTGAGAACAAAAGCGAGATGTTATCCTGAGCAGTGGTAAAGCCCTGGTTAGGCCACAATTAGAATATGGTGCTGACTTCAAGTTGCCCTGCTTTAGGGCAAATGTGATGATTCTTGAGCTGGCATGGAGCAGACTTACCAGAAAAGAGGGAACTTACCCACAACATTATGTTGGAGAAACAGAACTTGTTCCACATGAAACAAAACGATTGATGACTGGTTTTTAGACATGTGGGAGATTTCGAGAGAATCACAGAATCCCCCACAGTGTGGAAGCACGCCATTCGTCCCATCAAGTCCACACTGACCCTCCAAAGAGCATTCTGTCTTGACCCACCCCATCTCCATAACCCTGCATTTCCCATGGCTAATCCACCTAGCCTACACATCACTGGACACTGTGGGCAATTTAGCATGACCAATTCATCCAAGCTACGCATCTTTGGAGTGTGGGAGGAAGCCATTGGCACTTCAAGAAAACAATTTATCAGCTGGAAAAACTCTGAAAGATTGAGATAATTTGAAATACACAATCTTCTTTCCTCCCATTACATATTTTCTCACATTCTCCGTCCATCCCCCCTTTCTCTTCTCCCTTCCCGCATTTCTTCAGTCCACCTCCTCCCTCCCTTTATTGCTTTCTCTCTCTCTCCCACCTTCTCATTCCCTTCAATAAACCCATGGTTACCGTGTCAGCAGCATTGGCTTGCCATCCTTCTAACAATGCATTATGCAGTGGCAGGATTGCAAATTCACATCTCACTCTGTCTCAGCTGCCACCCCGCAATGAAACAAAATCCTTTCCTCCTGATTATACAGGCACAACGCAGAGATAGTCACTGGAGAGAATTCAATTTCTTATCACTTCAAGTGGAACTGCGGAGCTCAGAGCTGTATCCCACTCAGCCGTCTTGTTACAGTTGTGATCTTCACTCTGAGTGGTCTGTCAGTGAAGAGCAAGTTATCTCTGTTCTCTTTTTGTGCCCAACCTTGACAGTAGTGGCAGGGGGTTGCAAGGCTAGTGATTCCTGGCTTTCCTGCTTAGCCATTGTTCCCTCATCGATTGTGACCTCATCAGACAAGTCTATCTTGTAAAGTAACTTATTCCAATTCAGATGTTGCCTCACCTCACTGCCTGCATTACATATCCTCCATGAGTTTAACACCAAAGCAAAGACTTTAGCCTTTAGCCCCAGGATTGTATTTGCATCATATCAATCAACATCAGGAGTTTACTCTTTAGTGATCAGTCCCACTGAAGATTGAGCAGCAATATGGCTTGATCCAAGTCCTCCTGTTGCTCAGTGCTCACCGTCATTGCTCAGGTGTTTGAGTATAGGAGGTGGGATGTCATGTTGAGATTGTACAGGATGTTGGTGAGGCCTGTTCTGGAGTACTGTGCGCAGTGCCGGTCATCCTGTTATAGGAAGGATATTATTAAGCTAGAGAGGATTCAGAAAAGATTTACCAGAAGGTTGTCAGGAATGATTTATAAGGAGAGGCTGGATAGGCTGGATGTTTTTCGCTGGAGCTTTGGAGGTGGAAGGGTGATCTTATGGAGGTTTATAAAATCATGAAGGGTATAGATAAGATGAATAGCAAAGGTCTTTTCAAAAGGGTGGAAGAGTTTAAAACTAGGGGCATATTTTTAAGGTGAAAGGAGAAAATTTTAAAAACGACATGTGGGCAACATTTTTACACAGAGAATAGTTTGTATGTGGAATGAACTGCCAGAGGAAGTGGTGGATGTGGGTACAGTTACAACATTTAAAAGACATTTTGCTAAGTACAGGAACAGGAAAGATTTGGAGGGAAATGCGCCAAGTGCAGGCAGTTGGGACTAGTTTACTTTGGGATTATGGTTGGCATGGACTGATTGGACCGAAGAGTCCATTTTCGTGCTGTACAATTCTATGAGTCTATAAGAGACCGATTTGATGAAATGACGAACAAACTGCAGCAATGGTGAAAAAACAGTTGGGTGTCAGTCTGGAACATAGTTTGTGCTGGAGTTCTCCAGGGATCAGCGCTAGGACCCAGGAAATACAGGGCAGTCAGCTTAACTTTGGTGGGGGTTAATTTTTAAAAACAGTTAGGTACACAAGGGATTTGCTTAATACCTAATCTATGATCTTATTCAGAAAAGACAGGATAGACTTGTTAAGGAAAAATCGTGTCTGACCAACTTAAGAGTCATAGGAATCTACAATGAAAAAGACCAATTGAGTCCAACTTATTGGAGTTTGTTGAAGAGAAAACGGAGAGGGTCGGTTTGGACAAGTCTGTTAGTGTCGTCTGCATGGACTCCCAAAAGGCATTCTCTCCAGTATCAAATGACAGACCTGTAAGGAAGGGTATAGATGATGGAATAAACAGAGCAGTAGCAATGTGGATACAAAATTAACAGAGTGCTGGGAAGCAGAAAGCTATGGTTAATGTGCATTTTTCAGGCTCGATTAAGGTTTTCAGTGGCATTCCCCACGGATTGGTATTGGGATCTTTGCTTTTCCCAATGTGCATATATATTTTATTTATATATATATATAAGATCTACATAAAATCTATATCTTGCTGTGCAGACAATTTTAAAGTCTGCAGACAACTCAAAATTTGGGTGTACTTGAAACTGATAGGAGAACAGAGTAAAACTTTGAAAGGAAATTTACACATTGGTGGAGTCGATAGTGGCAGCTGTATTCAATGCAGAGGAGATTAAGGTAGTCTGTTTGGTGCAGACAGTATAAAACTAAAGGGTGTACAAGAGTAGTAATAACTGAGTGTGTGTTCATAAGTCACGAGATGTGGCATGACAGGTTAATATCTGTAAATAACGCAAACAGTATTCTAAGCTTCATTAATAGGAGGATAGAGTACAAGAGCACACAGGTTTTGTTGAACATACATAAGACGGCTGGAGTTCTGTTTGACACACTATAGGAGGGATGCACCAGAGAGTGGGCAAGAGAGATTTATGAGAATGGTTGCACAGATGAGACACTTTCAATTATGAGGAACAATTGGGGAAATTGGGACTATTTTCCCTGGAGAGAAGGCTAAGAGGAGATTCAAAAGAAGGTTTCAAAATCCTCAGCAGGCTGAATAGAACAAATAGGAAGAACCTGCTTCTGCTTATTTTGCAAAATAATTAAATGGGAAGTGAGATTTTTTCTCACACACAGAGCGCGGTTAGTGTGTAGAACGCATTGCCTGGAAGTGTAAAAGAGACATGTTCAATTGAGTGATTAATGGAGGAATTTGATGATTTTAATTGAAATCAATGTGCAGGGATGTGGGGGAAAAGGGGAGGAGTTTGGCATTGAGCTAAAATGCAGAGTGAGCCAGTACAGACGCATAGTGCCAAATGTCATCCACCCGTGCTTTAACAATTCCGCAATTTTGCGATTCTGTAACCACTGTACTTCCTGAAACAAATTAATGAAATAAACACTGGAGCACAGGGAGCAATTTCAAAATTTCCAGATGATTTGAAACTTGGGGGTGTTGTGAACTGTGAGGAGGATAGTACGGGACTTGCAAAAGGACAGTTGGTGAAATGAGCAGGCACACACAACTTTAATGCAGAACATTACACAAGGGTATCCCAACAAGAGAAATAACATGGAAAAATCCTGTAGAGATTCAGGATTTTTTTGGGGGGGGTGGGGTGGTGGGCGGATTTTGGTGTACATATGAACAAACAGCTGGAGGTGGCAGGGTAGGCTAATAGGGATAGGGCTGTTAATGAAACATCCTGCGCTTCATAAATTGGTTACAACAGCAAGGCATATTGTTGCAAAAAGAAAGCTGGTGCTAAAGGTCTTAATTTTCACACTCATCAGGACCAGTACAAGAATGCCAAATTTCAGAGGGAGGCACAATTTATGACACATAAGAAAAGAATACGGATTGGTTGGCAGCTGACTGTTTTTGGTCAAGGTGTTGCCATGGAGAATGAACGTGTCATTGATAAATTCATAAAAGCCATAATGCTGGGACATGTTCCCTTTCCCTGCAGAAGACTTGTCTCTGTGCATGAACATATGTAGATGTTAGCAAAACATAAAGGATCCACTTTGCAAGCTGATGCTCTTCAATTGTTTTTACTGCTTAATTCAATCAATAAGGAAAACCTCTGGACATCAATTAGAGATTCTCAAAGGCAAATTCTGATGTTCCACAGTTTGTTCTTGAAGAAAGCATTCAGCACACACCACTTTTGAAAAGTTGTGTCTGAGATATATCGTCATAGTGTCATACGGGACAGAAGAGACCCTTTGGCCCATCTAGTCTATGCCAACCTACATAAACTAACCACACCTTCTAGCACTTGACCCATAGTCGTGAAAATTATGACAACTCAAGTGTTTGTCCACATACTTTTTAAAGTGTGTGAGGTGTTCTGTTTCAACTGCTACTGCTATACCAGGCACCCACCAACCTCTGGCTGAAAAGAATTTTCCTCCATCCTCATCTAAACTTGCTGACCTTCACTTTAAAATGATGCCCCCTTTGTTATTGATTCTTCAGCAGGAAAAAAATCAGCTGCTCTCTATTTACTCTATCTGTGCCCCTCATTATTGTGCACACCTCTATCAGGTCCCCCTTTCAGACTTATCTGCTCCAAAGTAAACAACCTGAGCTTATCCAGCCTCTCTTTGAAGCTAAAATGCTCCATCTCAGGGTACATCCTGGTGAATCTCCTCTGCACCCCCATCAGTGCAATCACATCCTTCACATGGTGACGCAGTGATTGAGACAGGTTATGATGTGATGAATATATACATTACAGGGTGCATCAACCACAAACCCCTCGCCAGGGTGTAAGGTCGAAGGCTCATAACTTATGTTCTGTCTATAGCAGTGAATGGTAGGAATCAGACATCTATACTTAGCTTCCGTGATATCATTTGTACATCATTTCATCTTCAAATACAGCATCCCCATTACTCTACCAATCCTTGTTATAGGATTGGTATGTTTGTATCTAAGCAAAGGACATAAAAAGACACAGCCAGTGCCGAACCCCTTACTTCCTTCACCCTACAACATGTGCTATCCCTGAAACCCCTTCTCCTTGAGGGCTCGACAAAGAGTCTGATTTCTCACCCTTTCTGGGTAATAGTTTCCTTGTGCCTCAGGGACCCAGAATTTAAAGGGAAGATCTCAGTGAATGAAGTTCCCTGGAATGGTACTCATGCACCATATTGAGACCAAGCATGGACTAGGCTTCCATTCCCTTGAGGTTAGAATATTAGGGGATGATTACAGCAGTTTATAGGGTGTTGCTCAGATGAAGGGAACCATTTAGTGGAACGTCCTCATAAGGTGCTGCTACAAGGAAGTTGAGCAACATCTTTAGCCTCTCACAATTTAAAATTGGAGTGAGACTATTCAGGGGTTATGTTGGAAAGGGTTACATAGAATATAGAACAGTACAGCACAGAACAGGCCCTTCAGCCCACGATGTTGTGCCAACCATTGATCCTCATGTGAGGTAAACCTAATGTATGAACCCTCAACTTTCTGTGACCATATGCATGTCCAGCAGTCTCTTAAATATCCCCAGTGACCTCGCTTCCACAACTGCTGCTGGCAACGCATTCCATGCTCTCACAATTCTCTGCATAAAGAACCCGCCTCTGACATCCCTTCTATACTTTCCGCCAAACAGCTTAAAACTATGACCCCTCATGTTAACAATTTCTGCCCTGGGAAAAAGTCTCTGGCTATCAATTCTATCCATGCCTCTCATTATCTTGCACACCTCAATTAGGTCCCCTCTCTTCCTTCTTTTTTCCACTGATAAAAATCCGAGTTCAGTCAACCTCTTTTCGTAAGATAAGCCCTCAATTCCAGGCAGCAGCCTGGTAAACCTCCTCTGAACCCTCTCCAAAGCATTCATATCTTTCCTATAATAGGGTGACCAGAACTGGACACAGTATTCCAAGTGCGGTCTAACCAAAGTTTTATAGAGCTGCAACAAGATCTCATGGCTCTTAAATTCAATTCCCCTGTTAATGAAAGCAAAAACACCATATGCTTTCTTAACAGCCCTGTCCACTTGGGTGGCAATTTTAAGGGATCTATGTAGCTGCACACCAAAATCCCGCTGTTCCTCCACACTGCCAAGAATCCTGTCTTTAATCCTGTACTCAAGTTTCAAGTTTGACCTTCCAAAATGCATCACTTCACATTTATCCAGGTTGAACTCCATCTGCCACCTCTCACCCATCTCTGCATCCTGTCAAAGTCACACTGCAGCCTACAACAGTCATCTATACTGTCAACGACACCTCCAACCTTTGTGTCATCTGCAAACTTGCTAACCCATCCTTCAATCTCCCCATCCAAGTCATTAATAAAAATTACAAAGAGTAGAGGCCTAAGAACAGAGCCCTGTGGAACACCACTCACCACTGACTACCAGGCAGAATACTTTCCTTCCACTACCACTCGCTGTCTTCTGTTGACCAGCCAAATCTGTATCCAGACAGCTAAATTTCCCTGTATCCCATTCTTCCTGACCTTCTGAATGAGCCTTCCATGGGGTACCTGATCAAATGCTTTACTGAAGTCCATATACACAACATCCACCGCTCGACCCTCATCAACTTGTCTAGTAACATCCTCAAAGAACTCAATAAGATTTGTGAGGTATGACCTGCCCCTCACAAAGCTGTGCTGACTGCATTTAATCAAGCCATGCTTTTCAGATGGTCATAAATCCTATCCCTCAGAATCCTTTCTAGCACCTTGCAGATGACAGACGTGAGACTGACTGGTCTGTAATTGCCGGGGATTTCCCTATTTCCTTTCTTGAAGAGAGGAATTACATTTGCCTCCCTCCAGTCCTCCGGTACGACTCCAGTGGAGAGCGAGGATGCAAAGATCTTCGCAAGCAGCGACGCAATCACATTTCTCACTTCCCAAAGCAGCCGAGGACAAATCTGGTCTGGCCCTGGCAACTTGTCAATCTTATATGTTTGTCAAACTTTTCAGCACATCAGCTTCCTCAATCTCTATCTGTTCCAGCATGTTTACCTGCTCCACAATGGTTTCATTCACTACAAGGTCCTTTAGTAAAGACAGAAGCAAAAAACTCATTTAGGGCTTCCCCTACCTCCTCAGACTCTATACATAAGTTCCCTATGCTATCCCTGATCGGCCCTACTCTTTCTTTGATCATTCTCTTATTCCTCACATAAGTGTAAAATGCCTTTGGATTCTCCCTAATCCTTCCTGCCAAGCCTTTTTCGTGCCCCCTCCTGGCTCTCCTCAGACCATTTTTGAGCTCCTTCCTTACCTGCCTATAATCCTGTAAAGCTGAGCAAGACCCTTGCTTCCTCCACCTTACGTAAGCTGCCTTCTTTCTTTGGATGAGAAGCTCCTCCGCTCTCGTCATCCAAAGTTCCTTTATCTTACCCTTTCTTGCCTGTCTCAGAGGAACACATTTATGCATCACTCGCAACAACTGTTCCTTAAACAGTCTCCACATGTCTATAGTGCCCTTTCCATGGAACAATTGCTCCCAGTCCATGCTTCCCAACGCACGTCTGATAGTATCGTAGTTTCCTTTTCCCCAATTTAATATCCTCCCATTGTGCCTGCTTCTCTCCTTCTCCATAGCTCGGTAGAATGTGAGGTAGTGGTGGTCATTATCACCAAAATGCTCTCCCACCCCAAGATCTGACACCTGCCCCGGCTCATTGCCGAGCACCAAATCCAAAATGGCCTCTCCCCTCGTGGGCAGGAAAGTGCAGGTAAGGCCAAAATGAGATCAGCCACAATTGTACTAAATTATAGAGCAGGCTCGAGAGCTGAATGACCTACTCCAACTCTTCGTTCTAACTTCTTACGTGTGCTTCACACAAAAGTAACAAGTTCACATCTGGATTCTCTCCGACAAAAAATTTGGTGAAATTTGAAAAGAGTTTGAAATCTGAGAACAATGGATTTAATGTTATTAAGCCAGGGAATAAGGGTCATAGACTCAGTGGATGCTGATCAAGTTAACGCACAGATCCACAAGATCTAATTAAATGGTGGCACAACCTTAACGGGCTGAATGGCCTACTTTGGTTCCTGTGACCGAGTATCCTGAGTGAAAGGAGTTGAAGGGATCTGCATCTGGTCAAAGTGAACATATCCACAAACTGTTCTCAGGTATGATTTATCTCTATTCCCTGACAGACAGCCCATAAAAGTAGAATTTGGAAAATAGAAGCCTTTACCAAAATTAAGTAAGCAACTGTCCTTGGAATTTGAAAAGTCCAATGCCAAGGTAATAGATATGGAAAAAAAAATCCAGAGTTTTTGTATTTAGTTTTGAAAATGCAAAATCAATAAATTAACAAAAGAAAACACTATTCCGTTTGGAGATGCCGTCTGATCAACCTCCTCAGAAATGGTATCAAAAAGATCTTAAGCTCAGGTCTCCTGGCTCAGAGGTAAGGACACTACCACTGTACCACGAAAGCCCTCAGCAGTCTCACACCTTCCAAGATGGCGACAGAGTAAGACCCCTGAGCTGGAGCTCAACTGCTCCATTTGTTTCTTTTTTACTTTCTCTCTCTTTTCGCATTTATTATGGTGTTATGTTGGTATTTTTTTTCCAACTGCACTTTGAACATCAGCTAACCCTGTTTCACTCTGACTCTGCATTGTTGGAGGGGGTGCTCATTAATCTTCCACTTCTTTGAAGCATTTCACAGCCGTCCAGTTATATCTTCACTGCGGCTGTTCCTTTATTGGTGGCTTGGGGCACATTTTATGTCTTCATCATGTTGTAATTCTGCAGTCATTCTCTGTTCTGGGCCATATAATTTAACAGTGCTGGGTTGCTGGCAGCTCTCCCATTAGACTGTAGACCCAATCTTTTAATCTAGTTCAGTTGGACTTCTTCAACTGGGGCTCAGCTTTGTCTCTCTCTCTCTCTTTTCACACATTCCTCCAGATGTAAAATGACTTTTTTTTTACTGAATCACAGTGTCAAAGTGGGCCATTCATCCCATTGCCTCTGACTAGTTCTTCTAACAAGCCTTATTACCAAGTACTAAACTCCTGCGTATTCTCCATTTCCCTGCACACCATTTCTATCCAAATAATCAGCCAGTGCTTTCTTGAATGCTTCAATTGAACCTGCCTTCACCAGATTTCCAGGCAGTTTGTTCCATAGCCTAACAATTCAAGATTTGTCTCCCATCAAAATTTTCAACCACATTTTCTTTCAGCCCTGATCGATGTTGTTGTTACTGACTGTTTACCAGCTCCTTTCTACCAGCTCCATCACACCCTGCCTGCTGCTTCCACCTTTTTTCTTTCAGATTATCACTTTTATTTTTCCTCTTTAATCGATTCATGGAATGTGGGCATTGCTGGCATTTATTGTGCATCCCTAATTGCCCCAGGAGGGTGGGGGCAAGAGCCAACCTCAGTGCTGTGGGTCTGCAGTCACATGCAGGCCAGACCAGGGCATTAGAATTCTTTCCCTCAGCAATGTTTTCAAGGTCATCAATGGACCTGTAATTCCGGACCTTTACTGAAACCAAATTTTACCACACTGGGATTTGAACCCAGGTCCCCAGAACTTCACCTAGGATGCCCATTTTGGTAGTCTTGCAATAATGCCACAAGGTCACCACTTAAGCAGCAGGAGCAGCCTTTTCCCTTCAGGTTGGGATTCTGTGTGAGGTGGATTGGTTCCATGTAAATGTGGGCCTGCATATATTTTCCTGTGTTTGCGCAAGAGGTTATGGTTTGTCTAAGTGAATGTAGGGACAGTTTTAAGAGGGCTTTGATTGATCCCCTCCTTTGAATTATCTCTTCTTCAGCAAAACAGGTCCAAACAGTAACCCTGTTTCTTTCTTCACATTTGCTACCCAATTTGCTGAGCTTTATTAGTGTTCTCTACCTTTGTCTCAGACTCAGCGGAGGCGATGGCCAAGTGGTATTATCACTGGACTGTTAACCCAGAGATCCAGACAATGTCCTGGAGACCTGGGTTTGAATCCTGCCATGGCAGATGGTGGAGTTTCAATTCAATAAACATCTGGAATTAAGAATCTAACGACGACCATGAATCCATTGTCATTTGTTGGGAAAAACCCATCTGGTTCTAAAATGCCCGTTAGAGAAATAAACTGCCACCCTCACCTGGTCTGGCCTACATGCGACTCCACACCTGCAGCAATGTGGTTGATTCTCAACTGTGCTTTGGGAGTTACTACCTAACCAGTGACACCTTCATTCGATAGATGAATAAAGAAAAAAAATTCCAGCGCCCACAGTATTTTGCCTTTTTTCAACCATAAGAAACATAGTGGCCATTCAACTCCGGAACCTGATTTTCTCATGATTAAGATCAGGATTCCATCTGTGGCTGAAACAACACTCTATAAAGTTGCAACAAGACTTTACCAGACTTCCCTGCTCTGATATTCTAAGCCTCAGCTCATGAAGCCCATTTGCCTTCCTCACTACGATTTGTACATCGAGGTCCCTTTGTTCCTCAGTACTCCCGAGGGACCTATCATTCATAGTGTAAATTCTTACCTTATTTGAAATTCCAACATGCATCACCTCATGCTTATCAGGATTAAATTCTATCTGCCATTACTCTACTATAATATCAGACTGTAGGCTAAAACCATTCTCCTCACTATCAACAACACCACCAATTTTGTTAGTCATCTGCAAACTTACTAATTATACTGTCTACATTCACTTCCAAGTCATTAATGTACACCACAAACAGCAAGGGTCCCCTGAGCATTATGTTAAACTGTAGGTCACAGGCTTCCAATGGGTTAAGGTTAATGGGTTATGTGTTCTTGCATATTCTGTCTGGCTTTCAGGACTTAAAGTTTAATTATAGAAAATTGAGGTAAATGCTATTGAAGCACATGGACATCTATTGCAATTAAAACAGTTGTCATCATATTGCTTTAAGAGACCGTCAGCTACAAAGGTGAGTTCATAAAACAACTGGTGAGCTGTGAAGCTGGAGACATGTTTGCAGAAAGGTGTAGCTCAGAGAAATGTGTTGCTTGGCACTTATGACTAAATCATATTTAATGCGTTTTGAAAGATTTTAAAAATGCATTTACTGCATCAGATCAAAGAAGGAATTTGAAGTGACGGACACTTAACCATAACAGTCTGGTGGAGGACAGTGCAGAGCGGGCTACAATGTGCTGGAGGTTGGTGCAGCTTTAGAAGGTTCCCTTGTTTCAGTTTATCAGTGTATTTATCAGTGTATTAGTGGGCGGCATGGTGGTACAGTGGTTAGCACTGCTGCCTCACAGCGCCTGAGACCCGGGTTCAATTCCTGACTCAGGCGACTGACTGTGTGGAGTTTGCACGTTCTCCCCGTGTCTGCGTGGGTTTCCTCCGGGTGGTCCGGTTTCCTCCCACAGTCCAAAGATGTGCAGGTCAGGTGAATTGGCCATGCTAAATTGACCATAGTGTTAGGTAAGGGGTAAATGTAGGGGTATGGGTGGGTTGAGCTTCGGCGGGTCGGTGTGGCTTGTTGGGCCGAAGGGCCTGTTTCCACACTGTAATCTAATCTAATCTAATTTATCGAGAGAAGTCATTTGCAGCTTAGAGGGTGGGGGAGTGCGGAAGCAAGAGTGTTCTTGTTTAGCAGGATACAGGCAGCTAGATGTAAGGTGACTAGGAGCATTTTCTCCCCAGCACTTACAGCAAAGTTGAAACACTTAAATACTCATCTGTTCTTCCAATTAGTTCAGTTCCTACTTCTAATTTTGCCGCTGAGAACGGAATCAAAGTCCTATTCTGTCTGATTTTCCTTTCATTCCCACAGCAGCGTGGAGTGAAAACTTCACAGCCATTTTGATTCATCACAGGGGCTGGTGTCTCCTCAAACCTTTTCATTGTTGTTTCTTCCAGTTGCTGACTCTCTGACAGCTCTGAAAATGCACATTTTCAGCTGCGTCATTCCGTACAGCATGGTTCAGGCAATGGATGTCAATAGCTGCCACAGATACACATAATGGACTTTACAGAAGAAGTAGAGTTACGTGACTATGACAATCCAGCCAGGACACTGAGTACAATTGCATTTCTCCGAAATGAACCAGATCCGAAGAAGAGTCTTTGGACTTGAAACATTGATTCATTTTTTCTGACCTGCTTATTTTCTCCAGCAGTTGCTACTTGAAGGAGCCCTGCACTCAGCCATTTGTACCAATGTCTTAAAATCAACGCTAATAACTGAGTATCTAGTCACAAAAGGCAAACCTTGATCATTACGATGCATGTTAATGCTCAGAAACCTTTGGGTCCTTCTGCTTTGATTTGAGGTCACTTTCAAAGGAAAGTCAATGGAGAAACCTCCAACACCAGCCGTAGCTCCGATGGACCAATCACAGGAATGGCATCAGAGCCATATTCAGAAAGCCAGTTTCAGTCACATACTACAAATCTGGCATTTTGCAAACTATGTGGTGATGTGATGACTACAGAACTGAACCAGTAATCTGGACGATATGATTATCGTACCTTGGCAATTTGAATTCATTGTTAAATCTTTGGGAGTAAAATGATGGTGCCAATAAATATTAGTGCAAAACAGCCAGATTGTCACACAAACACAACTAATTCATTGAAGTTGTGCCATCCTTCACTCAGATTAAATATGGTTTCTGTTCCACAAGGACACAATTGATTTTAAAAAGCATGAGCAAGTTATGGAGTGGTGTTGGCCTACTAGGATTTTCACTTGACCATTAATCTGGGGACCTGGGTTTGAATCCCACCATGACTGATGGTGCAAGTTGTGTACAAGAAGTTTTTTAAAAAGTCTGGAATGATCATGAAAAAAAGCCCAATTTGTTTATTAATGTCCTTTAGTGAAAGAGAGCGCCATCTTTACCTGGTACGGCTCCCATGTGACTCCAGACCCACAGCAATGTGGTTGACTCTTAACTATCCTCTGTGATGTCGCTGTCACTTTAAACCAGTTATTTTGTTTTTGGTTTTTTTGAAGAGAGGTTGTAAAGGCAGAGGTACCGATCTGCCTACTGGAAATGGCTTGAGTAAACGAGTTAGGAGGTCTTTGGATTTTTTTTTAAAACAGTTGGAACCAAGGAAGGGAAGTGGCCAGCTCTCACAGGCCAGGCTTTCTGGTTTAATTTAGCTGGAGCGGTCAGAAGCTGTTTGGGGTCTCAGAAAAGTTGGTCCCCAAAAGCTTCAGCTGAATGATTCCTAGCTGCTACTTTCTCTGCAATGTCTCCTGATGTTGTTTCCTGGATTGGAGAACTGCATGTGAGAATCTTGTCTGAATTTATGTCATTGCCAAGCTGTGTGTTTTTGGGATGTGACTGTGTTAGAACAGTTAATTACTAATGGGTACTGTATCTATTATTAAGTTAGGGTTTCCAATAGTTGTTATTCTAAATTCCTCTTTCTTTCAGTTGTATTTTTACTATAGTATAAATAAATTGTGTTTTGATTAACATCGAGTAATTTGACCAGTCACATCACATTTGGAACACACACTTCACATTCGCTTTTAAAATAAGAAAAAGTTGCTGAATAGGCTCCCTTCTTAAAATATATGTGAGAGGGTCTGGTCTGGTCAGTAATACTTCAGAAATGGCCTAATCATCCACTCAGTTTAGGGATGGGCAATAAATGCTGACCTAGCCAGTGAAGCCGACATCACATGAGATGACCCTCATGTGATGCCCATTCGTCGGCGCAACACTGAGGGCCAAACGGCCTGTACTGTGCTGTAATGTTCTATGTTCTAGAATACTTTTTAAAAATTGTTTATCGGTGCCAGTGAGGAAGCAAAGTAAATGTTGGCATTGCCACTGATACCCGCATCTTGAGCCTTGGAAAGGAACCAAACTGTTTACAATGTCCCACCTTCCTTCAAACTTCAAGACGCTACCCGGAGTGCTTTCCCGAAACATCTCTAACTCTTCCTCTCTCTCTATCCTTCTCTTCTTAAAAAACTGACCTCTTTGCCCAAATGTCCAGGCATCTGCCGTGAAGTGGCTCAATGTCAAATTTTATCGATTGGCACTCCAATAAAAGTCCTACAGTGTTCACGGTGGAATGTTAATGCCAGTTGTTGTGGGCATCAGGTAGCTCAGTTGCATTTTGGTGATACATATAAGGACAGGACTTATATAATTAATGGTCGGGCCCTGGGTAGTGTTGTAGAACAGAGAGACCTAAGGGCTCAGGTACATAATTCTTTGAAATTCGCATCACGTAGACAGAGGGGTTAAGGTGATTAACATGCTTGCCTTCATTGCTCAGACCTTTGAGTACAGGAGTGGACACATCATGTTGAGGTTGTATAGGATGTTGGTGAGATGTCTTCTGGAGTACTGTGTGCAGTTCTGGTTGCCCTGTTACAGGAAGGATATTATTAAATTGGATAAGATTTTCCAGAATACTGCTGGGATTGGAGGTTTGAGTTACAAGGAGAGGCAGGGTAGGCTGGGGCTTTGTTTCACTGGAAGCTAGGAGGTTGAAGGCTGACTTCACAGAGGTTTATAAAATCATGAGGAGTACATATATATGACGAATAGCAAAGGTCTGTTCACAGGGTGGGGTAATTCATACAAGGCGGCATATATTCAAGGTGAGAGGAGAAAGATTTGAGAAAGGACCAGGGCAATTTTGTTTTACACAGAGTGGTTTGTGGAATGAACTGCCAGTGGAAGTGGTGGATGCAGGTACAGTGCAACATTTAAGAGTCATTTGGATAAGTTCATGACAAGGAAAGGTTTGGAGGAGTATGGATCAAGTGCAGACAGACAGGTCTAGGTAGGCTTGGTCTAGATAGACCGAAGGGCCTGTTTTCTTGCTGTATGACTCTCTGACTATATAGCTGGTGCAGTGCATTGCTCACCCTGTTGCTTTGCCATGTAGCCCTGAACATCTGATCCCTCAGTTAGCAAGGTCTCTTCAATATAGGCGGTGAGATTGGCTTCAGGAATCTGTTTAGTTTCCATGGAGACAGAACAATAGAGAGATGCGGGAGGATAATAGTTGCGCTGTGCAACATGATTCCAAATCTTTTTCGATTATATGTGTGCTCATACTTATGGGGCAATTTAAATTTTGATTCCCACACCTACACATGCAATAAAATGCCTGTGTGTTTAAACAACTCTCTGTGAATTGTAGTTCCCTTCGGATTTGCTTGCATTTTTCCCTCTGTATTTAAGACTCAAACTTAGTGTTTTTCAGCACTTACTAATGGACATCACCTTCAGTTTTACACATTGCCCTTTTCATATCATCTCCAAATGACTGGGCAATGGAAGTTGACTTTAAGGGAAAAAAAAATTAATGTAGTTGAAGGATTGGGGTTAGACCATTTCAGGACTGAACTGAGGAGAATTTTATTTTTCACCCAGAGAGTGGTGAGACTCTGAAATTCTCTACCACAGAGAGTGGTTGAGGGCCAAACATTGGATGTTTTCAAGGAGTTAGATGTAGCTCTTAGGGCTAAAATGTTCAAAAAACACAGGGCGATAACGGGAACAGGGTACTGGGTTGAATGATCAGCCATCATCATATTGCATGGTGGAGCAGCACTGAGTGGCCTACTCCTACTCCCATTTTCAAAGTTTCTAGCTTTCAAATACCTTTGAGTGACCGAATATGTGGGAGCCCATTTCTCATTGTGACAACGAGTAAAATTAAATTAAACAAACTGGTCATTTGCAGCAGCAGGAAAAAAGAATGAACTGGAAAGTATGCAGATTGTTGATTTAACCTGAATGGTTCAGTAATACCTTTTCGGAAAGAGAATCTGTCTGGTCAGATCCACATTTCACTCCTGCCTCTCTTTCTGTCGTTGACTCTTTATAACTTGAAGGTAGCTCATTGGCAGGGAGGTAAATTGTCATCTACCGAGTAGATTGTTACTGTCTAAGTACGTTTGTCATGGCTGCAATGGGAGCACTGTCTTAAAGAATCAGAACATTTTGGATACAATACTCAATCAAGAGCATGTTATCAAGGCTGAATCTTCATAAATGTACAATGTTGTCAGAGTTAACAGAGAGATCTCGGTGTCCAGGTACATAAATCTCTGAAAGTTGCCACCCAGATTGATAGGGTTGTTAAGAAGGCAGATGATGTGTTGGGAGAGGGATTGAGTTTCGGAGCCATGAGGTCATGCTTCAGCTGTACAAGACACTGGTGCAGCCGCACTCGGAGTATTGTGTACAGTTCTGGTCACTGCATTGTTGGAAGTATGTGGAAGCTTTGGAAAGGGTTCAGAGGAGATTTACTAAGAAGCTGCCTGGTCTTATGAGGAAAGGCTGAGGGACTTGAGGCTGTTTTTATTAGAGAGAAGAAGGTTGAGAGGTGACTTAATTGAGACATATAAGATAATCAGAGGGTTAGATAGGGTGGACAGTGAGAGCCTTTTTCCTCAGATGGTGATGGCTAGCACAAGGGGACATTGCTTTAAATTGAGGGGTGATAGATATAGGACAGACATTAGGAGTAGTTTCTTCACTCAGAGAGTAGTAAGGGGGTGGAACGGCCTGCCTGCAACTGTAATAGACTCGCTGACGTTAAGGACGTTTAAATGGGTGTTGGACATACATTTGGATGATAATGGAACGGTGTAAGTTAGATGGGCATCAGGTTATTTTCACAGGTCCGCGCAACATCAAGGGTTGAAGGGCCTGTGCTGCACTGTAACATTCTATGTTCAAGATGCATTTTGGATAATGTTGAACTGAGTGGTTTGAGAGACCAAGGAAGGGACATCTGCTATCATGTTCCAGTCTGACTTTACATCTGACTTGGTTTATCCCATTCTCTTCAGTGTGTGGGTCATTGTTGTGTTTAAAATTACAAATGTAGGGAGGGGTTTTGCTCAGAATTGCAAGTTGTTGGCATTATGTCCAAACTTATTGAGGATTGGTAGAGCCACTAGATTTAGGCGATTTTTTCTTGTGTTCCATATCTCGGACTGCAAACATACAAATTTGTGTTTTGTGGTTCAAGATGAAGGTAATAAAGATTTGCTTCAGATGTTATTGAATCAGTAGAAATTTTGTACTGCATAATTGATCCTGCGTAACGGTTGTTTGGTAGAAGTTGTGACAGACAGTGAGTCTTATCTGACACAAAAAAATACAGACGAAGAGGGTAAAAGAGCACCTACACCAGGACAAGATGAAATTACCAAAGTCAACAGTCCCAAAGGCAGTTGGCCAATCTTGAGGAAGGATTGCTGGGGGTGAAAATGGATCAACCGTGGACTGTTGCTATCATTCTATTGAACCAATAAGAAAGTGCGCACGGGGCAAAGCAGGAAGCAGGGACCTAACTCAGCACAATATTCATTGAATTCAGGGCAGTTGATGCTGTGGCTGTAGTCAAAGGTGATTTAAGGAAATAGTTGATCAGCTATTAAAGAAGAGAACAGCAGAAGGTGGACTGACTACCCGACTGTCTGCCTGTTTCTTGGAAAGGAAGCTTACTTCCAGCTATGCCTGAAACGTCGACTCTCCTGCTCCTCAGATGCCGCCTGACCTGCTGTGCTTTTTCAGCGCCACACGTTTTGACTCTGATCTCCAGTGTCCTCACTTTCTCCTAGTCACTGTAACCTTACTATGAAACCTCTTCCAAGGATGCCTACCTTGAAGAAGTTCTCCTCCTCCCACTTCAAGGATCTCAGTGAGTCTCTCTCTCTCACTGCACCCTCAAGGTCGTTTCTCTGCCCTGAAGCTCTTTCAGCCACGATCTGAAGCAGACCCGCTCCTACAGCCACATCCCCTTCCTCAGCAACTACCTACGCAACTGACTTATCCCACCTGGACTCAAGGGCTTATGACCGAAACATCGATTCTCCTGCTCATTGGATGCTGCCTGATCTGCTGTGCCTTTCCAGCGCCACACACTTCAACTCTTGGAAAATCAAATAATTAAGGCAGAGTGTTGAATCTAATAGCTGATGTATCATTGAACTGTGCACTTATTGTATTTGGCGGTCAAAGGGTGTTTTCATTTGAGCAAATTCCTGGTTTGGAGCCAATGATATCCAAAATAAACCTCAATCCAGACAAGAAGCACTCAGTCGTGTGATGTAAGGTGTGTGATTTCTATGCATTTTAATATCAATTATTTCGAATTTTGGAACTTGCATGAGTGATGTATGGATTTTGTTTGTTTGTCTGAACTGTTTAACAATTGATTTGTAGGTTTTTCTGGAGCAATGGCTATTCCTTTTAAAACAGCCTGAGAGGGATAGTCTGGGAGACTAATGGAAATGTATTTACATTGGGAGAATTTACAAACCATCAAAATAAACATTATCCTATGTTAGGCTTTCAATTAGAAGCATTTAATTAGCTTAGGGGAAGCATGCATAGTTTTGAAAACTTTTTGGGGCTTCAGTTTGACTCTTTTACAGAAGTCTTGGCTCAAGTTTGGATGTGTATAAGGGTTGCGCCTGAAAAAGGGAGGTAGTTTAGGACTGTTAAGAAAGTGGTTACCGCAATTAATTTAAAAGGTCTGGACCAAAAATGTTTGGCTAGAGCTCAGAAGGGATTACGTGAAGCTGAGAAAACCTAATGTCAGTTCTTGATGAATCAAATAAGTGAATTGAAGCTTAATTAGATTAAGCTCTATGTATGAGAAAGAGGAGGGAATTGTCTCTGGTGTGTATGCTGTAGGGGAATGTTTTTGAGTTTAATGGGATCGGAAATTGCATTTTACCAGATGCTTCAAAATTTTAAAATTTGCATAATATGTGAATAGCTATTATTCTATTTTATCTTCATTTCTTTTCGATTATAATCTGCCGTTTTGTTGGCAAAACCTGAATTTATAGCATTGTTTGTTTGTGAAAGACTACCTTATTAAAACCAAGTAAGTCCAAAGTATGTACCAAGTCAGATTTCATCCGGGGGTTTGATCTGGGATCATGATAATGGAACCTGCCTGCAAGTGTTTGTTCAGTTGGTAACTTTTGTCTGCTCTCCTCTACCATGAATTAGGAGGATGGAATCTAATTTCAACTCCTTATTCATCTTATATACATTTTTACTGTTGAAGTACTTGTCCCTCTAAATACAATATTGCTTCTTTCTCGTTCTCAGACTCACCTGTTCATGCCATGGTTACATAACTGATATATTTGCATTAACATGTTATTCCACAAGAACCCGATTCCCCTCTCGGGTTAGTGTGAAAATGCCACAGCACTATTGCAAAGAGGAATGGAGGAATTCTCTTTGGTACCCAGGCCAAAACTGATCCTTCGAACATAGAAAATAGCTGCAGGAGTAGGCTGTTCGGCCCTTCAAACCTGCACCGCCATTCAATATGATCACAGCTGATCATGCATTTTCATTATCCAACTCCTGCTTTCTCTCCATACCCCTTGATCCCATTAGCTGCCACATCCAACTCCCTCTTGAATATATCTAACCAACTGTCCCCAACAGCTTCCTGTGGGAGAGAATGCCCCAGCTTCACCACTCTCTCGAAGTGAAGAAATCCATCCTCATCACTGTCCTGAATGGCTTGCCTCTTCTTCTTAGACTGTGACCTCTCGTTCTGGACTTCCCCAACATCAGGAACATTTTTCCCACATCTGGCCTGAGCAGTCCCATCAGGAAATTTTCTGTTTCTATGACATTCCCCCCCCCCCCCCCCCCCCCCCCGCCATTCTTGTAAATTTCAGTGTGTACAAGCCCAGTCAATCCAGTTTTTCCTCATATGTCTGTCTCGCCATCCTGGGAATCAGTCTGGTCTCCCTCAATGGCAAGGATGTCCGTCCTCAGACTGGGGAACCAAAACTGCAATACTCAGGGTGTGACCTCACCAAGGCCCTGTATAACTGCAGCAAGCAATCCTTACTCCGAAGGCCTGCATGCCATTAGCTTTCCTCACTGCACCCTCACAGCATGCCAAGCTTCAGTGACCGTTCCACCATGACACCATGACATGGGGCAACATGGTGACTCAGTGGTTAGCACTGCTGCCTCACAGCACCAGAGACGCAGGTTCGATCCTGACCTTCCAACTGTCTGTGTGGAATTTACACATTCTCTCTGCATTTGCGTGGGCTTCCTCCAGGTGCTCTGGTTTCCTCCCACAGTCTAAAGATGTGCAGGTCAGGTGAATTGGCCATTCTAAGTTGTCCATAGTGTTAGGTACATTAGTCAGAGGAAAATGGGTCTGGGTGGGTTACTCTTTGGAGGGTTGGTGTGGGCTTGTTGGCCTGAAGGGCCTGTTTCCACACTGTAGGGGATCTAATCATATCGTGGCACCTCACATTTTATTAAATTGCCGCCATTCAGATCTGCCTTCCTGTTTTCGCGACCAAAGTGGATAACTTTACATTTATCGACATTATATTGCATTTGCCAAGTATTTGCCCACTCAGCCAGTCTATCCAGGTCACCCTGCAGCCTCTTAGCATCCTCCTCACAGCACACATGGCCACCCAGCTTAGTGTCATCTGCAAATTTGAAGATATTGCATTCAATTCCTTCATCCAAATCATGAATGTATCATGTGAACAGCTGAGGTCCCAGCACTGAACCCCGTGGCACCCCACTCCTCTCTGCCTGCCACTCTGAAAAGGATAATTTATTCCAACTCTCTCCTTCCTCTCTGCCAACCAGTTCTGAATCCATGTCAATACATTACTTTGATACCATGAGCTTTAATTTTCTTTATTAATCTCTTGTGTGGAACTTTGTCATAAGCCTTTTGTAAGTCCAGATGCACAACATTTACTGATTCATCCTTGTCCACTCTACTAGTCACATCATCAAAAAAATTCCAGAAGATTTGTCAAGCACGATTTCCCTTTAGAGAATTCATGCTGACGAGGACCAATGCCTTCCAAATGCTCAATTACTACATCCTTAATGATTGCCTCCGGCATTTTCCCCATCATGGATATCAGGTTAAAAGGCCTATAATTCCTTGTTTTCTCTCTGCCTCCTTAATTAAAGAGTGGGGTTACATTTAACTACCCTCTAATCCATTGGAACTCTTCCAGAGTCTACAGAATGCAGGAAAATGATCACCAATACCTCTGCTATTTCTAGGGCCACTTCCTTAAGTACTTCTGGGATGCAGAGTATCAGGCCACGAGGATTTTATTAGATTTTAATCTCAGTGAATTCCCCAATTTCCTGATGAATCAGGATTTCCTTCAGTTCCTCCTTCATTCCTGAACCTCTGTCCCCTCGCATTTCCTGAAAGTTATTTGTGCCCTCCTTCGTGAAAACATATCCAAAGTGTTTGTTCAGCTGGTCTGCCATCTCTCTGTAGCCCATCATGAAGTCACCTGATTCTAATTGTAAGGACCTACATTCATCTTCACCAGTCTCTTTCTCTTCACATATCTACCGAAGCTTTTGCGGTCAGTTTTTATGTTTTCCTCAAGTTTACTTTCATAATCCATCCCCCCTTTCTGAATGAAACCTTTTGTCCTCCTCTGCTGAACTTTACTTTTCTCCCAGTCTTCAGGTTTGCTGCTTTATCTGGCCAATTTATAAGCTCCCCCCCCCCCCCACCGCCCTTTGGCTTTAACACTGTTCCTGACTTCCCTTGTGAGTCATAGTTAAGCCACTTTCCCTGCTTTACTCTTACAACAGACAGGAACGTACAGCTGTGATTTATACAATTCATCCATGTGTGCTTTAAATACCTGCCATTGCCTATCCATCTGTCAATCCCTTAAGTATCCTTGGCCACCTTAACCTAGCCAATACATGTCTCATACCATCAAAGTTAACTGTCTTTAAGTTCAGGACTCATCGTAATGAAGAATTCTATCATATTCTTCCCCAAAGAATCTTGCACCACAACGTTGCTAATTAGTGCTCTCTCATTATACCCCAGTCTGGGATGACTTCCTCTCTAGATGGTTCCTTGACATATTAGCTGAGGAAACCATCCCTCATACATTTCAGGGAATCCTCCTCCACTTAGCATTGCTGTCCAGTCAATACGCAGATTGAAGTCACCCACAATAATTGTTGTATCCTTACTGCAAGTATTTCTAATTTCCTTTTGGTACAATCCCCTACCTTACAATGAGTGTTGGATGGCCTGTACACAATTCCCACTGATGTCTTTTATTTTCTTTTGATGTTTGAACCTTATTGTTTAAACAGTCATTATAAGGGGCTGCTGCATTCCTCTGTATTACCTCAGAGATAGAATCTGAAAAATTATATTATTGGCTTTATAAATTCTGAGGCAACTTGTGTTCACAAAAGGCACAGCAGAAATGTGAATTGTTTTGGACTGACAATTGAGACTGGTGTATATCGCCTCGTTTCACTGTTTTCAGAATTTAAAATGTAATTAATAGGTGCAATATGTTCCGAAGGCTGTGATAGGTGTTATATGAATTATTTTCTTTTGTTCCTGATTTATGAGTTCACCAATAGCAGAGATCCATAATACCCTTTTCCTCCACCACAGCCCCCATTCAAGATTGTAAGGTTTGACTACCACCCCAGGTTCCAATTTCCATTCCATTCGACAGCAGTTGAGATCCCCCCATGTTAGTGTGCACTGAATGTCAATGTCACAACCGGACTAATCAGAAGAAGCACGCTTAGGAAGGGATTATGTATGTAAGCTTCTTCCTTAATTTAACGTTTGTACTTTCAACTGAGTGTTTTCAAGGATGCAGTGGCATGGCAGGACGCTGTGTTTGGATTTAGATTAGATTGAATAAGAACTAAAGCTGAGTAGCCTTCTATTCCAAATGTAATCCATCTATTTCAGCATCACTGCCTTCTGATCCGACTTATTCACAAGAGGCATTGCCCTGACGACATTGGAGTCATTAACGATAGACAGACTTGTATTTGTGTAGAACTGAGATCACGACCTTGCAAGGTGCTCAATAGCCAAAAACAAAGTCCCTCGAAAGGCTAATCACTTCTCATAATGTCACTGGACTAGTAATCCTGAGGCTCAAGGTAATACTCTGTGAGCATGGGTTCAAACCTAACAGCTAGCACAACTTGAATTCAAAGAATAAAATGTGGAATTAAAATGCTGGTCTCAGTATTGGTAAACACAAAACCATCATCAACTATCACAAAAGCCCAATTGGTTCTTTAGGGAAGGGAATCTGCCATCCTTATCTGGTCTGGCCTTCATATGACTCCAGACTCACAGCAATGCAGTTGACTCTTAAATGCCCACTCAGTCCAATGGCATTTAGGGAGGTGAAATAAATGATGACTTGCCCACATCACTCATAACTGCATACTGAAAAAAGAGACTAAATGTATGAGCAGTACAATCGCACACAGAGATATGAAATAAGTGACCAGCTTTTGAATAAGTGTTGGAAATGATAAAAGGAATATTTGCTCCGCTCTGAAATGAGAACTATTAGAAATGTAAAACTAGGCTTGGGTAAATGAAATTAGGAGAAAGTGAGGACTGCAGATGCTGGAGACCAGAGTTGAAAAGTGTGGTGCTGGAAAAGTGCAGCAGGCCAGGCAGCATCCGAGGAGCAGGAGAATCGACGTTTCGGGCATAAGCTGAAGAAGGGTTTATGCCCGAAACATCGATTCTCCTGCTCCTCGGACGCTGCCTGGCCTGCTGCATTTTTCCAGCACCACACTTTTCAACTCTGGTCTCCAGCATCTGCAGTCCTCACTTTCTCCTAGTTGATCTTAACCTTGTCTACCTTGAAGAAGCTCTCCTTCTCCCTCTACAAGGATCTCAGTGAGTCCCTCTCTCACTGCACCCCCCCAGGTCATCTCCTCCGCCCTGAAGCTCTTCAGCCACGTCCTGAAACAGACTCGCTACCACAGCCACATCTCCTTCCTCAGCACCTGCCTACGGAACCGACTGACCCCGCATGGACTCCGCAATACATTCAGACCAACACAATTCGGACCCAACCAGGACGACCAGACCTGCAACAAATCCGAAGCCTCCAGCAACAGACCTCCCTCCGGATCCTCCGCCCATTCCTGAAGAAGGGCTTATGCCTGGAACATCGATTCTCCTGCTCCGCGGATGCTTCCTGGCCTGCTGCGCTTTTCCAGCACCACACGTTTCAACTTGGGTAAATGAAAGACAGGACAACCAGTTGCCATAGTTACCTCAATTTGGATTCCAGATTTTGACGTTTGCCTCAGAGTCACACCTTCTGACTTCAGTTCACTGCAAGTCACTGAGCCAACACTCACTGAATCTTAGAAGACAACTTTTCAAACGATTGCTTTTCTGTCATCCGTTTACAGATAATTAGACTTTCATCCCATGTGAAATTAGTTATGGCCAAATAATGCTGGATGTACTGGCAATATTTGTGTCTCATGATCAAAGTTAAGAAAAAATTGAATAATGTAATTATCTGGCAACATATGTTTAGTACAATGTGTTAATCTGATCTTTCAACATGTCATTACAAATTGTCTTTACAAGATGGCTCCCAGAGATCATGTGACTTTGTTCACAATCAACCAAAAGGCAGACAGACCAGTGCCTTAACATATGAACAAACAAAGATATGGAATTAGGAGCAGCAGTAGGACACTCAATGTTTTGACCTTATTCCACCATTCAATAAGATTATAGCTGATCTGATTACTCCATACTTCCTCTTACCCCAGTAAGCGTTCAATCTCTTGCTTATGAAGAATTTAACTACCTCTTCCTTCAAGGACTCTACTACCACTGCCCTTTGAGGAAGAGAGCCCGATAAAAATAACAACCCTCCCTGAGGAAAGAAATTCTCCTCATCTCTACCTTAGATGCATGACCTATCATTTTACAATAATGACATCTTTCGTACCTAAAGCAACAATCCTCTTCACATCTTCCCTGTCAAGACCCCTCAGGATCTTATATGTTTCAAAGAAGTGACTCCTTACTGTTCTAAACTCCAGAGGATACAGGCCTAGCTGTCCAAACTTTCTTCATAAAGCAATCTGCTCATTCTAGGCTGAGTCTAGTCAACCTTCTCTGTATTGCCTCCAATGTAATTCCGTGTTTCTTTAAATTAGATACAGAATAATCCAGATATGGTCCCACAAATGTTCCATATATTGGAAACATAACTATTCTACCTTTGCATTCAATTGCTCTCAAAATAAATGATCGCATTATCTTTCTGAAGTAATTTCTGTACCTGAACTCTTTGCGATTCGTGCCCGAGAACATTCATATCTGTCTGAATCCCAGAGCTCTGATTTCTCTCACTATTCAGATAATATGTTTTTCCTTTAACCAAAATTTCACGTTTCCCACATTATAATCAATTTGGCACAACCTTGCCACTCATTTAGCCAATCTCTATTTCTTTACAGCCTACATAAGACATCTGTCCAACTTAATATCACAATTATAAAGGGAGACAATTAGAATTTGATTAGTTCTTACATGACACAATAGGTCTTTCTAGAGAAATCAATGTCTTTGAGCAAAAGTAAGTGAAGGACCCCCCAGTGAGTCCCAGTGTAACTGATGTTACATTGTTGGTCATGATTCAGGACAGCTAAAATGTCAGCCTTTCGAACAAACTGTATAAGAACTTAATGAGATGTCGCATTTTCAAACTCAATCACCAAGACTCTGAGAGACATCCTTGGATAGACGGAGAGAGAGAGAGAGAGAGACAGAGAGACAGAGAGACAGAATGTTCTCAGCCAAAGGGAGAACAAAGTAAAAGACCTTTTTTTAAAAAAATGAACTGCAGTTCTGTCGAAAGAATCCAGGTAATCAGCAAATGCTGTAAAATGCAAATGACTGAGCAATAGGAAATCTTTTACTCTCCCAAAACCTGCTGTAAGACTTAGGAGCAGAATCAGGCTATTCAGCCCATTGAGTTTGATCCGCCATTCAATGGGATTGCGGCCAGTCTGATAATCCTCGACTCCACTTTCCTGCCTTTTCCCTGTAACTCTTGATTCCCTTACTGATTGAAAATCAGTCTGTCTCAAACTTAAGCCAACCCGATGTTCACACAAGGACCTGGTGGTCCTGATGGACAGAGAGACACAGCCACAGAATGTCCTCCCCTCCAGGATCAACAGTGGACGCTGTGACACTAGGCCGTGTCAGTCAGGTCTCAGGTTGCCACCCAGATCAGTGCAGTCCCAGCCATCTTGGAGGAATGTCCAGCAATATCGGAAGAAGGTCAATGTCCATCTTACAGAATGCTGAGAGACCCAGATACACCGAACATGGAGAAGATGCTTTCACCAGGAGGAGAGATGAGGACCTGAGATCACAGCCTCAGAGTGAAGAGACAGTGACAAGGAGGAATTTCTTCAGCCAGAGAGTGGTGTCTCTGTGGAACTCATTGCCACAGGAGGCTGTGATGGCCAAGTCATTGAGTGTCTTTAAGACAGAGATAGATAGGCTCCTGATTGCGAGGGGGATCAAAGATTATGGGGAGAAGGCAGGAGAATAGGGTTGAGAAACATATCAGCCATGATTGAATGGTGCAGCCATGATTGAATGGTGCTGGCTTAAGTATGCACTGTACTTTATGGTCTTACGATCATTTCCACTCTGCCAGTGTAAGTGTCACCATCTTCACACTCGCTCTATCTCCACTACTGCACATGCCTCCCAGCAAGGCACATGTGCTACCACTCTCGCTATTGCCTACAACACCTTCCATCTCCTCCCTGACCTCAAACATTACGAACACTGTATATCCTCAGTGACGCCACCTCGCCTGCTCTCCACTAACAGTAACAGCCATATACTGACTTCCCTCTCCCTTAATACTTGTTTCTCTCTTATCCCAGGAGGAAAAGAAATCTCAGTGGTGTGGAAAGATTCAATAGAGTTATTGGGCTGCATGGCACTGAGTTCCTTCACCCCTTATGTGGAGAAGATCCTGACTCTGAGGACCCCAAGTGGCTGACTGACCGTGTCCAAACTCCTGGACTAGAGGCTGCACTTGACTTACTGTGCTAGGAACCCCTGACTGAAGGCTATCTCCCTTGACTTCACTGGTCAAGGCTGAAAAAGACAAAGCAAGGGAGGGATGCTGTGCCTATCCAGGTACACTCAAAGAGAGTGAGAGCTCAGAGGGCAAGCAAATAACCCGGAGCCTGGTCCAATGCATGAGCTGAATGCATCCCTCCAACGTCAAGTGCTGTTGCTGCAGCATTGCAATGATACTTGTCAATGTGCTCTACGATGCAGTATGAAAGGGCAGCAGTGTCCAATAAATGGATTGAAGGTAGGCTGGCGCATGTTGGATGTCAATGTACATGGATGTGGGCTGGGTGCAGTCTACACCCAAGGAACATGCCTGGAGATGATGGTTCCTCATGTCCAACATGGAGATTCTTTGCAGGAAGTGGTGAGCTGAAGTCGCCAACACCCACTCTAATTGCCATGTCGAGAATTCTCAGAGTCTAACCAGTCTGCATTGGATGGTTGGATGGGAAGCTGCTTATTAATGAGATAAAATCTGGAGTTAATAAATACTTTAACAAACAAAATTCCCCTTAAGAATCTTACCCTGATGCTCAAAAATTAGTTAAACGAAGTAACAAGCTGTTACTAACATTAAGATTAGCCTCGTTGCACTTCTCTTATGATCCTCCCACATTTCTTACCAAAGGCTCTGTCATTCAGGACGCTATAAGATTCCACTCTCTGTCTTCTTTTAGTTATTTCATTCTCTAATCATGGGCACCAGGGGCTCTTATTCTATTCAGTAGCCTTCTCATTTGGTATCTCATCAAACACTTTTTGGAAATCCAAATATATTACATCTACAGATTTCCCTTTATCTATTCTGCTCGTAACTTCTACAGGGAATTCTAATGAATTTGTAGGTCATGGTTTTCCCTTCATGAAGACTCTACTTAATTCGATTATGGGTTTCTAAATGCTCCGATATTACAACCTTCATAATCGACTTTAACATTTTTCCAATTACATTTGCTAAAGCTAATTGACCTGCAGTTGCCTCCTTCTCTTTTACAATATGTTAGCTTTCTAACCCTCTGGGTCTTTTTGGCAATTTCAATTCTTGGAAGATTACCACCAGTGTATCTATTATCTCTGTAGCTACTTCCTAGAATATCTTTGGAGGCATCCCATCAAGTCCAGGGGAATTGTTTGCCTTTATCTCCGTGTTTTTTTGCCAAAGATATTTATTGGATTTATTTCCTCCTCACCTTTTTCCCTTTAATTATTTAGCTTTTCTTTCATGTCTTCTAACATGAAACATGATGCAAAGTATTTATTCAATTCATCTACCACTTCTAGGTTCCCAATAATTATTTCCTTAACCTTATTCTCTAAGGGGCTTATATTGACTTCACTTTCTCTCTCTATTCCTTTTGTTACATATTTAAAGAACCTCTTACTGCCCTGTTTTTATATGACTTGCAAGTTAACCCACCAAGTTCTATTTTCTCCATCTTTTGTAATTTTATTTTAAAAACTTTCCAAATCATTTGTTGAGCCACCAATCATTGCCAAATTGTATGATTTTTCTTCCAATTTGATGCTGTCCTTAACTTCCTTCATTAACTATGGTTGACTCATCCCTTTCTTTCTTTTTCTCTAGAAAATAGCTTTGTTGGGAACCATGCACTATGTTCTTAAATTTCTGCCACTGTTCTTCAACCATCATTCTACAAAATCCCTTTGCTAATCCTCTCCCACCAACTCTGACCTCATTTATCTTTAATTACCCTTACTTAAATTTAGTGCAATTATTTCTGACCCAGGTTTCTCACTCTCAAACTGAATGCAAAATTCTACCACGTTATGGTCAGTGTTTCCAAGTGGATCTTTTATTCTGAGATAATTTATTATTTTATCCACTTCTGTAATTGTCTCAGATACCTCTAATAGCTGTACCCTTCAACATCTATGTACAAGGGAGTACAAACCCAATTTACTCAATCTGTCCTTATGGCTTAATCAAGTGAGCCCCAAATGACATAAGCTTTGTACAAACTGCAACTAAACCACATCAATTCTTATCCAGGTAAAGAAACAAAGGGCCCTTGGTTCACCAAGCTCATTATTTGCCATCAACCACTGTACCAGCAAACCTTCTACTGATGCTGTATTATAAAATTGTCCCACAGTGTTCAGGGATGTGTAGGTTAGGTGCATTAATCAGGAGTAAATATAGGGGAATAGGTCTGGGTGGGGTATTCTTCAGAGGGTCGGTGTGGACTTGTTGGGCCGAAGGGCCTGTTTCCACACTGTAGGGATTCTATGATTCTATAAAACAGAAGAGAAAAGAAAAATGAATGGAGACTAAAATGGGAAGAAGAAAAGATGGAACTCAGATACTGATTATAATGTAAGTTTGGAGGAATGGAATGATAAACTCACAAATGCACTCAGAATGAAGTGATAACTTAGTCACCCAAGATCCATAGAGAGCACTGTGGGATTGCATGCTCATTGGCTGAGACAGATAATCAATAGCTGCATCTCAGATGGCCAACACATATTGAATTTGTTCTGTTGAAGTCCCTGTGAAAAGCCATTTGGGAAACTCTGTCACTTTCAATTCCGTCTGTGCTATTTAATCTCGCAGCAAAGACTAAGTCTAATTTAAGTCACCATTTGTAATTTCAAATAGTGAGCAGAAGTAATCGAGGGCCTTCAGTTTCTGTTCTGTTGTTGAAAAACATTTTCTTCCCACAGCGTTTTGTGTCATTGTGCTTTAGTTCACCCTAGCTTTTTCAACCACATTTTAAATCACATTGGAATATATTGGTAGTGAGTTCCATGTGACATGATGGTATCAGTGCCTTCCTTTTCTCACCTAACCTGAAGAGTCATTGAATCCCTATTGTGTGGAAGTAGATCATTCAGCCCAGCAAATCCTCACTGACCCAGGAACAGCATTCTACCCAGACCCAGCCCCCTATTCTGTAACCCTGCATGGTCAATCCACCTAGCCTGCACATCCCTGGACACAACGGGCAATTTCCTATGGCCAATCCACATAACTTGCACATCCTTGGACTGCGGGAGGAAAGCAGAGCACCCAGGAGGAAACCCACGCAGAACATAGAACATAGAACATAGAAGAATACAGCGCAGTACAGGCCCTTTGGCCCTCGATGTTGCGCCGATCCAAGCCCACCTAACCTACACTAGCCCACTATCCTCCATATGCCTATCCAGTGCACGTTTAAATGCCCATAATGAAGGAGAGTCCACCACTGCTACTGGCAGGGCATTCCATGAACTCACGACTCGCTGAGTAAAGAATCTACCCCTAACATCTGTCCTATACCTACCCCCCCTTAATTTAAAGCTATGCCCCCTTGTAATAGCTGACTCCATACGTGGAAAAAGATTCTCACTGTCGACCCTATCTAAACCCCTAATCATCTTGTACACCTCTATCAAGTCACCCCTAAACCTTCTTTTCTCCAATGAAAACAGCCCCAAGTGCCTCAGCCTTTCCTCATACGATCTTCCTACCATACCAGGCAACATCCTGGTAAACCTCCTCTGCACCCGTTCCAGTGCCTCCACATCCTTCCTATAGTATGGGGACCAAAACTGCACACAATACTCCAGATGCGGCCGCACCAGAGTCTTATACAACTGCAACATGACCTCAGTACTCCGGAACTCAATTCCTCTACCAATAAAAGCCAGTACGCCATATGCCTTCTTCACCACACTATTTACCTGGGTGGCAACTTTCAAAGATTTGTGTACATGGACACCAAGATCTTTCTGCTCATCCACACTACCAAGTATCCGACCGTTAGCCCAGTACCCCATCTTTTTATTACTCTTACCAAAATGAATCACCTCACACTTAGCTACATTGAACTCCATTTGCCACCTTTCTGCCCAGTTCTGCAGCTTATCAATATCCCGCTGTAACCTGCCACATCCTTCCTCACTGTCTACCACTCCTCCGACTTTCGTATCATCCGCAAACTTGCTCACCCAACCTTCTAACCCCTCCTCCAGGTCATTTATAAAAATGACAAACAGCAATGGTCCCAAAACAGATCCTTGCGGAACACCGCTAGTGACAGCACTCCAAGATGAACCTTTGCCATCAACTACTACCCTCTGTCTTCTTCCAGCCAGCCAACTCCTAATCCAAACCTCCAACTCACCCTCAATGCCATACCTCCGTATTTTTTGCTGTAGTCTACCATGGGGAACCTTATCAAATGCCTTACTAAAATCCATATACACCACATCTACTGCTTTCCCCTCGTCCACTTCCTTAGTCACCTTCTTAAAGAATTCAATAAGGTTTGTGAGGCACGACCTGCCCTTCACAAAGCCATGCTGACTATCCTTGATCACATTATTCCTATCCAGATGTTCATAAATCCTATCCCTTACAATTCTCTCTAAGATTTTACCCACAACAGAAGTGAGACTCACCGGCCTATAGTTACTAGGGTTATCCCTACTCCCCTTCTTAAACAAGGGAACCACATTTGCTAGCCTCCAATCTTCTGGCACTACTCCTGTAGACAACGAGGACATAAAAATCAAGGCCAATGGCTCTGCAATCTCCTCCCTTGCTTCCCAGAGAATCCTAGGATAAATGCCATCAGGCCCAGGGGACTTATCTATTTTCACCCTTTCCAGGATTTCCAACACCTCTTCTCTACATACCTCAAAGCCATCCATTCTACTTAATTGTGACTCGGTACTCACATCGACAACAATGTCCTGTTCCTGAGTGAATACTGACGAAAAGTATTCATTCAGTGTCTCCCCAATCTCTTCAGCCTCCACACGCAACTTCCCACTACTATCCTTGACTGGACCTATTCCTACCCTAATCATTCTTTTATTCCTGACATACCTATAGAAAGCCTTAGGGTTTTCCCTAATCCTACCAACTAAGGACCTTTCATGTCCCCTCCTTGCTGCTCTTAGCTGTCTCTTCAGGTCCTTCCTGGCTACCTTATAACTCTCAATCGCCCCAATTGAACCTTCATGCCTCATCTTTACATAGGCCGCCCTCTTCCATTTAACAAGGGATTCCAATTCCTTATTAAACCACGGCTCCCTCACACGACCCTTTCCTCCCTGCCTGACGGGTACATACTTATCAAGGACACTCAATAGTTGCTCCTTGAACAAGCTCCACATATCAATTACACCCTTGCCTTGAAGCTTACTTTTCCAGGCCACACATCCTAAGTCATGCCTCACCGCATCATAATTTCCCTGCCCCCAGCTATAACTCTTGCCCTGTAGTGCACTCTTATCCCTCTCCATCACTAGAGTAAAAGTCACCGAATTGTGGTCACTGTCCCCAAAGTGCTCACCTACCTCTAACTCTAACACCTGGCCTGGTTCATTACCCAGAACCAAATCCAGTATGGCCTCACCTCTTGTTGGCCTATCTCCATATTGTGTCAGGAAACCCTCCTGCACACATTGGACAAACACTGACCCATCTAACGAACTTGAGCTATAGCTTTCCCAATCAATATCAGGAAAGTTAAAGTCCCCCATAACAACCACCCTATTACTTTCACTCTTCTCTTGAATCATCCTCGCAATCCTTTCTTCTACGTTTCTAGGACTTGGCCTGTAAAAAACTCCTAACAGGGTGACCTCACCTTTCCTATTCCTAACCTCAGCCCAAACTACCTCTGATGGCGAGTCTTCATCCATCGTCCTTTCCACAGCTGTAATACTATCTTTGACAAGCAATGCCACACCTCCCCCTCTTTTGCCCCCACCTCTGACCCTACTAAAACATTTAAACCCTGGAACTTGCAACAGCCAATCCTGTCCCTGTTCTTCCCATGTCTCCGTAATAGCCACAACATCGAAGTCCCAGGTACCAACCCACGCTGCAAGTTCACCTACCTTATTTGGTATACTTCTTGCATTGAAGTATACACACTTCAAGCCACTTCCCTGTTTACAGGCACCCTCCTTTGAAAATGATGCCATGTTCCTAACCTCCCTACACTCCAGGTCCTGCACCCTAAAGCTACAGTCTGGGTTCCCATGCCCCTGCAGAGTTAGTTTAAACCCCCCCCCAAGAGCACTAGCAAACCTCCCACCAAGGATACTGGTGCCCCTCAGGTTCAGGTGCAGACCATCCTGTTTATAGAGGTCCCACCTTCCCCAGAAAGAACCCCAGTTATCCAAATACCGGAATCCCTCCCTCCTGCACCATCCCTGTAGCCACGCATTTAACTGTTCTCTCTCCCTATTCCTCGAGTCTCTATCACGTGGCACGGGTAACAAACCAGAGACAACAACTCTGTTCGTTCTAACTCTGAGCTTCCAACCTAGCTCCCTGAAAGCCTGTCTAACATCCTCAGCGCTCCTCCTACCTATGTCATTGGTGCAGACATGGGGAGAACATGCAAACTCCACACAGTCACTTGAGACTGGAATGGAACCTGGGTCCCTGGCGCTATGAGGAAGCAGTGCTAACCACTGAGCCACCATGCAGCCCCAAGAATGGGGCAAACTAAGATCAGTCCATGGTCATCATTAATTTTTTTTAATCCCAGATTTCTATTGAATTCAAACTTTACCATTTGCCTTATGAGATTCAAACCCATGTTGCAGCACTTCAGTCCTAGACAGGCTCTAGATGACCAGTCCAATGATATTTCCACTGCCTGGAGTAAGTCTCCTAACCATTTAAACAATATCCATTGAGATTAATCCAAACGTCAGTACCTTAACTATATGGATGTTAGTTGAGCTATTTTCCTTTGTTCTTGGCTTTTGGATGGACTGATAAAGTGGTATTCAAATACCCATCTCTAATCGCCCTGACAGCCAATTGCAATATATGGGATATGTGACACTCAACTGTCGTCTTGTAGGAACAACAGTTAGTTTGCATGAATGTACAAGCTGAGAACAAAGGTAGGCCACTCAGTCCTTTGAATCCTCTCTGTCAATCAATAAGGTCGTGGCTGATCTGGTTTTAACCTCAACTCGACATCGCCGCTTATCTTCATCGCCTTGCTTACCAAAAATCTGTCTACCTCTGTCTTAAAAATAACTTGTAATTTCAAATAGTTGTTACAGGAACAGAATTTCAAGGATGCACAACAACCTGAGGGAAAGAAAAGGTTTCCTTATCTCTGTCTTAAGTAGATGGCCTCTTCTTCTAAAACTATGATTCTTCATTCTAGATTGTCTCACAAGAGGAAACAGCCTTTCCACATCCATCTGGTCAAGTCCTCTCAGGGTCTTATGTGTTAAATTACCCTCTGAGTCTTGTAAACTTCAGACAATACATACCTAGCCTGTCCATCCTATCCACAAAAGGCAACTCGCTCACTCCTGATATTAGTCTAGTAAACCTGTCTGAACTGTTTCCAATTCTTTAACATCCATCTGTAAGCATGGTGACCAGTACTGTACACAGTGTTCCAGATGTAGTCTCACCCAATGCTCTGTGTTACTGAAGGATAGCCTCCTTCCCCTTCCATTCAATTCCCCTCAGAATAAACCATAGAATTCTATGAGCTTTCCTGATTGCTTACTGTACCTGCATTGTACCTTCTGAGATTCATGCATTAGCACTCCCAGAACCCTCTGCATCTCAGAGCTTTGCAATTTCTCACAATTTAGAAAAATATGCTGCGTTTTTATTCATTGACAATTTGACACTTTTCATATTGCACTCCGTTTGTCAGATCTTATTTGCTGGCTCATTTAACTCATCCATATCCTTTTATAGGGACTTCCTGTTCTCTCCACTACTCACTATTTTACCTATTTTTGTGCCATCAACATAGTCAGCAAACCTACTTTTGAATCCTTTATTCAAATATTCCATATAAATTATAAAGTGTCATGGTCTCAGCATTGACCCTTGTGTCAACATTAGAGTGGTGTTGGTAAAGTTCAGCAGGTCAGGTAGCATCCGAGGAGCAAGAAAATCGACGTTTCGGGCAGGAGCCCTTCATTTCGAATAGGGCTGGGAGCCTCCAGGGTGGAGCGATAAATAGGAGGGCGGTGGGGCTGGGGAGAAGGTACTGTTAGAATGCGATAGGTGGATGAAGGTGGGAATGAAGGTGATAGGTCAGAGAGGGGGGTGGAGTGGATAGGTGAAAAGGAGGATTGGCAGGTAAGGACAAGGTAAAAACAATGACTGCAGATGCTGGAAACCAGATTCTGGATTAGTGGTGTTGGAAAAGCACAGCAGTTCAGACAGCATCCGAGGAGCAGTAAAATCGACATTTCGGGCAAAAGCCCTTCATCAGGAATAAAGGCAGAGAGCCTGAAGGGTGGAAAGATAAATGAGAGGAGGATGGGGGTGGGGAGAAAGTAGCATTGAGTACAATAGGTGAGTGGGGGAGGGGATGAAGGTGATAGGTCAGGGGGAGGGTGGAGTGCATTGGTGGAAAAGAAGATAGGCAGGTAGGACAGGTCATGGGGACAGTGCTGAGCTGGAAGTTTGGAACTGGGGTGAGGTGGGGGAAGGGGAAATGAGGAAACTGTTAAAGTCCACATTGATGCCCTGGGGTTGAAGTGTTCCGAGGCAGAAGATGAGGCGTTCTTCCTCCAGACGTCGGGTGGTGAGTGAGCGGCGGTGAAGGAGGCCCAGGACCTCCATGTCTTTGGCAGAGTGGGAGGGGGAGTTGAAATGTTGGGCCACAGGGCGGTGTGGTTGATTGGTGCGGGTGTCCCAGAGATGTTCCCCAAAGCGCTCTGCTAGGAGGCGTCCAGTCTCCCCAATGTAGAGGAGACCGCATCGGGAGCAACGGATACAATAAATGATATTGGTGGATGTGCAGGTAAAGCTTTGATGGATGTGGAAGGCTCCTTTAAGGTCTTGGATGGAGGTGATGGAGGAGGTGTGGGCGCAGGTTTTGCAGTTCCTGCGGTGGCAGGGGAAGGTGCCAGACAGGAGGGTGGGTTGTAGGGAGTTGTAAGGGGATGTGTCCAGTCTCCCTAATGTAAAGGAGACCGCATCAGGAGCAATGGATACAATAAATGACATTTGTGGAAGTGCGGGGAATTGACCCCTGTGGCACAGCACTTGCAACATCTTACCAGCCTGAAAAAAGATCACTTAATTCTATTCATTGCTTCCTGTGAGCCATGCAAACTTTTACCCATGTCAATATGTTACCCGACAACATGAACTTGTACTTTCCAAATAATATTTGATATGGCAATTTTTCAAATGCCTTATAGAATTACAAATACAAATGCAGCCACTGGTTCCCCTTTATCTGCAGCACAAGTTACTTCTGCAAAGAACAATACACAATGCAAGGCTCTCACCAACAGCAGGAATACAATAATGAAAAGATAAATTTGTTTTGACAATAGTGGTGGGCAACCCCTCTCTACTCTTCATTGCTTTAGAGTAATTGGATTTATATCCAACTAAGAAAGCAGATCGTTTAACAATACCAGTAGGGACCATTAAAGATTGAAGAGAAATTTGAACTTCCATGTTATAAACTGAAGGAACTATGTCAAAGTATTTCATTTTTTCAATCAAAATAAACTTTAATTAAAATTTTAGCACTGCTAACATAAAGTTATGACTTCTAAAGACTTCAAGGCTAAACAATGTTACATTTTCTACTAAGAAAATCCCTTATGTGTTGCAAGGCCTTGAGAGTTCATTCATTTCTCCAGGAATCAAACCATTGTATGCCTGGCTGTCTGAAATTCACTTTGTTCCCTTTAGTGTTTGAGTTGTTTGCCAAGGTATGAGACTCCCTGGGGATATTTGTGTTACCATTTGGCTAACCAGCTCTCTGATATCCCTATCCTTTCAGCCCAGCTTTGAGTGCAATGTGCATTTTTACTTAGATGCTTTAACATCACGAATCATTGACCTTCACAACTCCCAGCAGATTTTAAATATTTCTGTCTTCTTCAAGCTAAAACCAAGCTGATTGCCTCAAGAATGAGAAAACACACAGATAAAACCCTAAAACAAATGAATAAATCACTACATGGCCTATTTACATCGCAACATTTCCAACTTTGAGATACTGAAATCAGAAGTGTAAACCTTTACCATCAAAGTAACTTTTTTGACTTTTCCAGTATTCCACTGCACTGATCCAGCCAAGAAGCTCATTTGTTAGTAAAGTGCATTTGGAGATTCTTTGATCTGCTGAATATATGAATGATTTAAATTCTTAACTAACCTAATGGTTGACATCTTCTCTCCTGTCACTGGATGAGTAATCTAGAAGCTGGCTAATGCTCTGGCGTTTGAATCTAAAGGAGTTGATGAAGTTAAATGCAAAATTAATATTAAAAATGTAATCACTGTTAGTTGTTGTTAATATCATGTGGCTCACTAATGTCCTTTAGGAAAAGGGAAATTCAATCCTTACCCAGTCTGAACTTGCTTGTGATTTCAGACCCACAGCAAAGTGGTTGACTCTGAACAATTGGGAATGGGGACAGCCTGTGAATTAATGAAAGAAAATCTCAGAGATGATTCATTGCTGTTTAAGTTTTTTTCCATCTCCAGACTGAAATAAACAAGGGGTACCATGTGGGCAGTAACTAACCCAGGTCTGTCTGATTCCCACGTACCTTAGAGATTCTCAGCAGGTCTTTCAGATTCCAATTCCCAAAACTAAAAGTTATCCCTCAAAAACAGATGAATTGTGGAATTAGTTAATCCCATGATGCCATCCAAAAGGCAACACCTGTGACTCGGCAGTACTCCCTCAGTACTGCACTGAAGTTTCAGCCTAGATTTTGTGCTAAGTCTTTCAAGTAGGGTAGGCTAGTGGTATCATCACTGGACTATTTCTGTAGAAACCTAGGTAATGATCCAGGGATCCTAGTTATATTCTGCCATGATAGATGATGGAATTTGAATCAAATTGAACAAACATCTGGGATTAAGTGACTCAGATATTCCAAACATTTACTTCCAAAGCAACTTTTTGATCCTTCCATTTTACTAAATGTAGTGGCTACACCTAGAAATCAGCTTGTTAATAAAGTGATTCCAGAGCTTCTTTCTTCTGATGACTAACAGTTGAGACGTAAGGGTCTAATGATGACCATGAAACCATTACTGCTTCCTGGGAAAAGACCCATTGGTTCTCTAATATCCTTCATTAGCTGCCCTTATCTGGTCTGCCCTGCATGTGACTCCTAACCCCCCAGCAATGTGGTCAACATGAACTGACTCTGAGCAAATAAGGAAGGGTAATAAATACTGGATTAGCCAGCCATGCGTATGTCCTGTGAATGACTTTTTCAAAACAGTTGTAGAAAACCGTCCTACTACATTTCAGCCGGTAAGTGTGACTTTGATATATTCCTCAAGGAGATTGTCTTATGAGATTTCTGTACTTCAGCAGTAATCAATGATCAAAGATAGCTGTCATGTAAGCTGCATACACAGGGTCATGGAGATTATGGATGAAGAAATGCTTACCTTAATATTACTGGGGAAAGAACAGAGAACGTTACTGTGGAGCACCATATTGACAAGTGTCACCATAGCTCCAAAAAAAACCAAACTTATCAGTGAGAAACAACCTTCACCATTAGCTCAAATGGATGGCAAAATTGAGTACAATGCATCAACTGTCCCCGAAATTCAATGTTAATAAATTAAATCCTTCTCAATGTTTGATTCACTCGACCTTTAGCTGCTCCATGCTTCCGTGCTGCGGCTGGTGACTATTTTGTTAGATTCTAGTAATATTAAATACGATGATATCAGCTGCTGTACGAATCCACTCTGCAATCTGGAATTAATGTATCCTGTATTGTCGGTGTCATCAGATGGCTAGAAGTGATTGACAGCCTTATTTACAATATGACGTTTCAGATGTCATGAGGAGAGGATCACAATTTTCTCTTCCAGATGGACAGTACGGCTAATGTGGAGATATGATCAGAAGGTTTTAAAATTTGGAAACGAACCAGGAAAATTCGAAGTTATTTCTCAAGGAGATGATAAGGTCAAAAAAAAAAAGAGAGGAACTCAAAGTTCTGTGAGCAATGGTGAGCTGAGAAAGAAAACAGGAACTTGATTGAAAGACATGCTATTTAACAAGGCAAAGTATAATTCAGGAACTGGAGGGGGTGGTAGTTTTAAAGTGTGGTCATTACAATTATGTAGGAAACACAGCAGCTGATTTATAATGCGCAGGATCACATAAGTAGCAGTTGCTAGTCTGTTCTGGGGCTAGGACCATAGCAATTAGGAGCTGGAGTAGGCAATTCAGCCCTTCTAGCCCGTTCCACCATTAAGATGGTTATCCTGGTGTCACTTCCACTCTCCTGCATGTTCCTCACAGCCCTATACCCCATTTATTTTATCAGTAACTTATCTTTTTATTTGTGAGTCTGTTGGTTGATTCTGTCTCCCCTGCACTCTGGGGCAGTGAGTACCACAGATTCTCTCTGAGAGAAGCACTTTCTTATCTCAGTTTTGAACCTACCTCCTCTCACTCTACATCTATGATCTCATGATCGAGATTGCACCACGAGGGGGCATACCTGTTCAATGTCTCCATTTTATATCCCTCAATCAGATCCCCCTTCATTGTTCTGAACTCCAGTGAGTACAGGCCTGAGGGATTCAATTGCTCCTTGTATGACAACCCTGCAATCAACATGGTGGACCTCCTCTGAACTGCCTCCAGTGCCACCTCATCCTTCCTCAAATAAGGAGATCAAAACTGGACACAATATTCCAGATGTGGTCTCACCAACACCTTATATAGTTGTAATAACACTTCTTTACTTTTATGAACCAGTCATTCTGTAATAAATGGCAGGATCCCACTTGCCTTTCTTCTTACCTGCTGCACCACTTTCTGTGATTCATGCACAAGGACACCCAGATCCCTCTGCACTGACACACTTCGAATCTGCTTCACATTGAAAGAATAATTTGCCCTTTTATCTTTCCGGCCAGAATGGAGAACCTCGAACTTATCCAGACTGAGCTCCATCAGTCAGATTCTAGTCCATTCTCCTAGTTTATCAATATCCATCCTTCAAATGCTTTATCTCTTCATCGCTGCCAGCTTTCTCACCAATTTTAGTATCACCTGTGAACTTTACTATTTCACACTCTGACCCTGCTTTCAGATCAATTATATAGATTGCAAATCATTGAGTTATGGGAACGGAACACTGCAGCATCCCACTAGTTACAGTTTGCAATCCAGAGAAGGACCCATTTATCCCGACCCTCCGCTTTCTGTCAGCCAGCCAATCCCTTATCCAAGCCAATATTCTACCCTTAACCTTCTGGATCCATCTTTTATCCAGCCAGCTTGTCAAATGTTTTCTGGACGTCTAGATATACCACATCCACCAGATCCCCATTATCCACCTCACTAGTTACATCCTCAAAGAATTCAGCCAGTTTGTCAATCATGACCTGCCCTTCATGAAACCGTGCTGACCCTGGTGAATTGATCTTTGTTCTTCCAAGTGATCAGTTATCTTCTCTCTTATGACTGACTCCAGGAACTTCCCCAACACAGAGGCCAAATTAACTGCTCTATAGTTTCCCACTTTTTACCTGTCTCCTTTTTTGAACAAGGGTGTCTCATTAGAATATTTCCAATCCACTGTTACCTTTCCAGAGCCCTGGGAATTTTGGAAAATCATAACTGATGCATCCACTATCTCTGCTGCCACCTCGTTTAATATCCTAGGATGCAGGCCGAAAGGCCCTGGAGACTTATCTACCTTTAATCCCATCAGTTTACTTAATACCTTCTCCCTAGTTATAGTAATTGCATCAAGTTTCTCTGACATACCTGCAATTTTAGAGAAGAAGTTATTTTCTCTCACATTGAAAACAGAGGCAAAATATCAGCTGAGTGCTTCTGCCATTTTTCCCTCATCACTTTCATCCTGTAAAGGGCCAACATTTACCATCTCTATTCTTTTCCTTTTTATATACTTGCCGAATATTATGCTTTCTGCTGGCTTCCTTTCATTGTTCACCTTTTGATTTTGTTTTGAGCAACCCTCTGCTCAAGTTTATAGTTCTCCCAATCCTGCTACTAATTTTTGCAGTATGATGTGCCCTAGGTTTTGCCTTTATGTTATCCCTGACTTCCTTCTTAAGCCATGGATAATTTTTCACTTCTTTACAATTCCTCTTCCTCTGAGGAATATACTTTAATTAGGAGGTAATTAGAATCACGCTTCACATTTCTGACGGCTCTTCGACTGTCCTGCCCTTTAATATATTTGCCGAGTTCACTTGGGCCAACTCCTTCCTCAGGCCTGTATAAGTATTTTGCTCAATTGTTAGTGGCTCTACAAACATTAGCCAAGGGAAGTGCCCTATCGTCTTCAACTATCTCCAAGAAATTTTTAGCATCATTGAATGTTCCCGAAATGCGGTAACATCAAAGGTATCATCCCCAAATGCATGGCTCTCAGTGTTCATGGAAATGGTCAAATCCTAGTAAGCACCCCTCCAGCCCTTCAGATCAACCCTTTGCTTGCTGACCTACAATGGGTCCCAGTTCAGCAATACTTCAAATTTAAGGTTCTCATTCTTGCATTCACAATTCTCCTTGACCTCACCCTCGTCTGGCACTGTAGTGTCCTCCAGGTCTAAAGAGCAATACTCACATAGCAGCAAACTGGAGATGCAGAGGTTGAAAGTCTATCCAATGATAAAAGGAAAAGATTTGAAGTTTGAAGTCAGAATAAAAAGGTGAAAGGTAACATTACCATTGTCCTACTCGACCATAGGACTGCTTACTCTCATTAAATGGTTAAGGTTTCAACCTGAGGGTCGCCATGCCTGAGGTGAGGGAAAAAGTTACGAATGTAAGACCTTCATTATAACCTCATGCCTGTCAAGGAATTAAGCCCATACTGTCTCGCAAACCAACCTTCCAGCCAACTGAGCTAACACACCCTGGCACAAGAACAATTAAGGAGAAAAAGTAATTAGTACTTCCCAGTGAAGGTGCAAAGTATCTTCTTTTCATTGGATTAGGATGCAGAGAGGGTGCAAAGGTGAGAACCAGCACATTTGAATGGCCCAGGATGACTGAAGTGACACAGCATTAACTAAGCTGTGTAGTTATAATCCCAGCTGATGTTATTACTGAACAGAGTCTGAAATCTGGCGTAATGTTTTTTTTTATGTTAACAAGGTGATTTTCACTGAGAGACAAGCATGCAATGCTGCAGATTCAGTTTTAAAAACATTACAAAATTTTATTGTGTTAAAGGAAAGATGATAAAATTGAATAAATCAAGCTATTTAATCTTTTCTCACTCACTCGTGAGATGTGGGTGTCAGGGACTGCACTAGCTAATATTGCTCATCACTAACTGCCCTTGAGAAGGTGGTGGTGAGCTGCCTTCTTGAAACGCTTCAGTCCATGTGCTGTAGATTGGCCCAGAATGTTGGAAGGGAGGGAATTTCAGGTTTTTAACCCAGCGACACTGAAGGAACGACGATATATTATCAAGTCAGGATAGCGAGTGGCTTGGAGTGGAACTTGATGATCATGGTGTTCCCATGAATTTCTTGCCCTTGTCTTTCTGGATGGAAGTGCTCATGGGTTGGGAAGGTGCGCATAGAATCCCCACAGCATGGAAGCAGGCTATTCAGCCCATCAAGTCCATACCTACCCTCCAAAATGCTTCACAACCTCCTACCTTATTCCTGTAACCCTGCATTTCCCATGATTAGTGAACCTAAACTGCACATCACTGGACAATTTAGATTGGCTAATCTATCTAACATACATATCTTTGTGGGAGGAAACCAGAGCACCTGGAGGAAACCCACGGAGACGTGGGGAGAATGTGCAAACTCCACAGAGACAGTCACCTGAGGCTGGACTCAAACCCGGGTCCCTGACACCATGAGGCAGCAGTGATGATGACCAAGCCAGCATGTTGCACAAGCTTTCTGAGATCTTTGGTGAATTTCTACAGTGCATCTTGTGGATAGTATAAATGGGTTTTCATGAGTCATTTTCTTTAGTCTCTTATGGACCGTGGGTGTAACTAAGTAAGGCCAGCATCTGTTGTTAATCTCTCAAAGCCCTTGAACTCAGTGGTTTACTGGGACCTAGCAAAGGTTCTTTAAGAGTATATTATGGGAGATGAGTGGGGCGGGGGGTGGTGGTTGGGGTGTGATGGTGAAGTCATATTTAACCCTGAACAGATGTAAGGATGACAGATTTCCTTGCTTAAAGAATATGAGTGAAAGCAGATGAGTTGTTACAACAATTAATGATCATTTCCTGTCACCATTGCTACCACAGAGACGTGATGTGGAGGCTCAGTCATTCATACATGCAAGGCTGACATTGATAGATTTATAGATGCAAAACATATCAAGGGATACCAGGATACTGCAGAAAATACTATTGAGGTTGATAGACTCTTTCTTTGAATGTTCTAAAAAGTGAGCTTTTCTGTGGATTACTGGAATATTTGTTCACCAATTATAATTTCTGACAGTAATTATTTCTCATTGAGATTGAATGAAACACTTCCACTACATTCAAGGAAGCTAAGGAAGTTGAGAGTGGAAATTGTAGAGACACTCGCAATAATCTTGCAATCTTCCCTAGATTCAGGAATGGTGTTGGAGGTTTGGAGAAAAACAAAAGTTTCCTCTTACTTCAAAAAAAAGTTGGAAATATGTGGCCCAACAATATCAGTGTGTTTAGCTTCAGTGGTGGGAGAACATCTGGAAACAATTATTTGGGATAGATTCCACAGTCACCTCAAAAAATGTTTTTTTTTGGAAGAATCAGCATTAATTTGTACAAGCTAATTCTTTTCTGGAGGTTTTTGTAGGGATAATGTACTTCTTTGCAGAGGTAATGTATCATCATTTGCAAAGGCTGGTGAGAGTTAACACCATTCATGTAGTGTACATGGACTTCCAAAGGTTCTCGATATGGAGCCACACAACAGATTTCTGAGGAAAGTTACTGGTCATGGGATAAAAGGGAAAGTAGTAACATGAATTCAAAGTTGGTTGAGTGATAGGAATCAGAGAGTAATGGCTAATGAGTACTTTTAGGGATTGAAGACGTTTTGTAGAGGAGTAGACCAAAATTATTTATCAAAATTATTGTGCTGGTACTTTGTTTGGAACCAGGAATTATACACAAGGTGGATAAATGGTAAATCTGAACAGGAATACTTCATTGACAATGCTCACATCTCCACAACAGGTTCCTGACTGGACCTAGCCCCGCCCCTCTGGATCACCTGACCAGCTCTCTTAAAGGGGCAGAACCCACCCCCACCCCCACCCCCAACTACATACATGGCAGAGACTTTGCTTTTCCATGTATTAATTATCTCAATCCTGTTTTGTAGGGTACGCATTCCCTGTAAAATGAGGTTGACGCAAGATCAATGGAGGCATTCAAGATGGCATGAGATAACTGAATAGAAACAAAGTGTGAGTCATGGGGGCAAAGACAGGGAGGTAGGCATACAGTTTTAATGCTCAGAGAGCTGGTACAGACAAAACAGGCTGATTGGTCTTCCTTCTACACTATAACACTTACGTGATTTTGTGCACAGAGTTGACCCCCATTCAAATGAGACCTCTATCGCCAGAAGATCCAAGAAAACTGTTATCAAATAAATCAGGACCAAACTTGTAACAAAGATACCAGGTAAGGTACCCCAAAATGTATCCCAAAGTACAAGGTACCCGAAAGGTAATCTACTGTGCCATTCAGTTCTATCAGTGGATAAAGAAAATGGGAAATTACTCAACCACTGATGATAAGACAATGAAATTGTAAAATATTAAGTCTGACTCAACCTTCATGAATGTGAAAATCTGTACTAAAGCTCTTCTGTTAGGAAAGAAAAACTGAAATTGAATCTTAATCATATCACTAAATCTCCATGACAACGATATAGTCACATAGCTTTATGACACGATTATGCTGGTATTCATAACTTGTGTTTGTGGCCAGATAGTTAAGAGCTTCAGAACTGTCGTCATGTCATATTTGTTTTAAAATCAAATATTCCTGATTTTTAGCCATTGTGTGGTGACTCGTACAAATCAACTTGCCTGGGATTGCAGTGAGGAATGGAACTGATCCCATCTATCATGCAGGAATTCAGCCCAGCTTTCTGTCTGTGAATCATTTAAATGGTTTCTTTCGTGCAAATATCAAAATATCTTTCATCTGTCTGTGTCCACCCTGGCTGTATTTTATATATGGTTATTATCTGCAGTAGCAACCCAAACAGGTAGTTTATAGAATCTCCTCAAGATTATTCAGAAACCTTGATTTCTAAATGCCTGCAACTGCTCAGGTTGAAAAACCAACACATTTTACTGCTCTGTGCTATTATTGTACAGTCTAAAATAGTCGTTTGATCACATTTTGACACTTAACGACTCACCAGAAAGCAGCTTAGACCGTTCGGAGCAATGTTTGGGAGATTTTAGAGGGGTGGGTTAACAAGTGGCCAATTACAGCATGCTTAAGAAGGGACAAACTGTTTTCTACCTGTCACTTAGCTGTCACGTTACAAAGGCAAAATATCCCAGGAGCTGGGAAAGGCTGGAAACACTTTGGATGCTATGAAGATGTGCCAAACGTGATTAATACCAAGCAATAACACTCTATTAAGAAAATGCGTGGAGAAAATTGTAAAGGGAGATTTAAACCCATTAGAAAAACAAACTGTAGAAAGAACTTGTATTGATGAGCGACCTTACATTGCATCCCAACCTTTTTCCAATGAGAGTTGGTAGGACCAATATCTACCCACCCCAATCCCCTTTCTCCAGCATTTGAAATTACATTTTGCCACATCTCAGGATGTTTACTATTCTTCCGTCGTCACCATCCCCTCTTTCTTGTCCTCACTTGGTTAAAATCTGTTCAACCCCGAACCTCTTCCTCCTCTAATGAAAGGCCATTGACCACCGTCTCTCCACAGAGCCTGCTTGACCAGCTGCATGGCCCCAGTGCTTTCTATGTCTTCACCACTAATTTCCATTTTCTTTGTCAACCAGCTGGTTTATGGGTCAGATCGAGTTATCCATCAGCTTTAACAAAGTGTCAGGCAAGCAGACAAAACAACAAACTCATTTCCCTTGAACTGAGTGGTTTACTGGGAGCAATTGGAGGCAGTTTAAGAGTGAATTTTGGGAGGTGGGGTGGAGGTGGTCACGTGGAGTCATATATAGGTCTGAATAGAAACAAGAACGAAAGATTTCCTTCCCTAAAGAATATGAGTGAACTAGATGAGCCATTACAACAATTAATAATCGTTTTCTGTCACCATGGCTACCACAGTGAGGTAATGTGGAAGGTCAGTCACTTGTATATGCAAAGCTGACATTGATAGATTTGTAGATGTGAAAAGTAGCAAAGGACAAGAGGACAGTGCAGGAAAATGGCATTGAGGTAGATGATCAGCCATTGGCTCTTTCTTTGAAGACTTGAAAAAGTGAGACTTTCTGTTGACTACTGGAGTATTTGTCAACCAATTGTAGTTTCTGCTTCTAATTGTTTCTCATCCCTTCAAATGACAATTGCAAGCTATTTCCAATTAACTTGTTCCATAGTGGGGCATAATTATGATAATCAACTCCTTGTTGTAAATACCACAAGGAATAATCATGTTGTTACAAAACCCAGTTTCCTTCAGTATGGTCATTCAAATTACAAATTAATGACTTGAAGATATCATTGAATCTATTCATCACCAGTAATGCCATAACAACACAGGGTGGAAAGAATTCTAGGGAGATTCTGGGATTCAGCGTTGCTATGGAGAGTGGAGGGGAATGTAATTGACTTCCTCCGTCTCAATGTATTGAGAAAGAAGAATTAATTTTTTAACATCCCCAGGAACAACTTTTGATTTTTGCAGGTGCATTCTGTCTCTGTTCTCTTCTAGAGGCTACATTAGATACATTAATGTGTAATGGAATAAGATTATGAACAAATCTTGTGATAAAGGATTCTCCAGGGGTTTGAGGGCAGAGTGCCTTTGTACATTTAAGGCTGAAATAGAGAGATTCTTGATCAATAGAGGAGTTCTGGGGAAAATGTAGGAAAGCTGACATGAGAAATGTCACATCAGTCATGATCCTATTGACTGGCAGAGCAGGCTGCAGGGGCTGAATGGCCTATTCCTATTCCTATTTCTTACCGTCAATCCAAGGGCCTCAGTTATTTGCTATCTACATTATTGACTTGGAGGAGGAGATGGGGTATAATTTGTTGAAATTTGCTGAACTTACAAAATAGGTTCTAACTACAATCCTAAGGAACTGCCAAGGGATATGGATAGGTGGGAGTGACAGAATACGGGATCGAGGGAGTGGGCAAAATTGTGGCAAATGGAGTTTAATATAAGAGAATGTGAAGTCATACACTTTGATAAGAAGAATCAAAAGTCTTTAAATTGAGGGAGATTCCAAAGAAAAATGCAAGGCAAAGGGACCTGGGTGTTCTTGTGCACGAAATACACAAAGCTAGCTTCAAGAAATAGTAAATAATTAAGACAAATGAAATTTTGACCTTTTTTTTAGGAATCAAGTTTAAAAATGGGGAAGTCTTGTTACAACTATACAAGGTAGTGGGTGAGGCTATATCTGAAGTGCGATGGACAGATTTGGCGACTGTATTTGTAAGATATGCACTGGTATTAGAGGCTGTTTGAAAGAGATTCACAAGGCTGGTCCCAGGGGTGAAGGGGTTAACCAACAAGAACTGCTGAACACATGAATTCATTTAGAGTTTAGAAGAATAAGGGTTGATCTCATTGAATCACATGACATTCTGAGGGGCTTAACAATGTAACTGTTGAGAAGATGCTTCCAGTCATGGGGGGGGGGCGAATATCGAAATGGGGGACAGCATTACAGAATAAGGGGTCACACATTTAAAACTGAGAAGTAAAGGAATTTCCTCTCCTGAAACGTGCTGAACATCAGAAATTCTCAACCTTAGGGATGCTAGTTCATCGAGAATATGTAAATAGGATGGTGATAGTTTGTTGGAATGAGGGCTGTGAGGAAATGGGATGAAAGAGGATGTAAAGCCTGGATCAGATCAAACATGATCCTATTGAATGGTGGGGCAGGCTTGAGGCGCTTAATGGCATATTCTTGCTCCTATTTCTTATGTTCCTAAATGTGTTTGTAGGTTTAACATGGCAGCCCCTTGTCCAGGAGACACAGAGATGCAGAAATGGTTCTTTCTCTTCTTTCTGCCATTCTGTCTCCCTTGTTACCTTGAAAGCTCTAATCACATCACTCTCTAGCATTGCAGGGAATGCAGCCTGAAGTGTAGTCACTGCTGTAATGCAGGCACTCACAGTAGCCCATCTGCACCCTGCAAAGTCTCACACATGTTAAGTAATCTGAGTGACTGGTAAACTCTGCAAGCTCATCATCTTTGCTTGTCTTCCTCATTCCATCTTCTCCTGCCACTTGGTCACCTGTTCTAATATCTTCTTTGATTCAATATTAATGCTTGGCTCATGATACAATGGTGACAGCAGAGCTGAAGGCCATTTGGCCCATTACATCCATGATTGAACCTGCCTTCATCACTCTCTCAGGCAGTCCTTGCTAGATCTTAGCCACTGGCTGAGTGAAAAGCTCCTGCATTCCAGACTTGAGAACAGACAATCCATTAAAATATATTAGAAAGACCTTATAAAAGTTTATAAAATCACGAGGGGCATGGATAGGGTAAATAGACAAAGTCTTTTCCCTGGGGTGGGGAAGTTCCGAACTAGAGGGCATAAATTCAAGGTGAGAGGGGAAAGATAGAAAAGGGAACTAAGGGGTAACTTTTTCACACAGAGGGTGGTGTATGTATGGAATGAGCTGCCAAAGGAAGTAGTGGAGGCTGGTACAAGTACAACATTTAAAAGGCATTTGGATGGGTATATAAATAGGAAGGGTTTAAAGGGATACAGGCCAAATGCTAGCAAATGGGGCTAGATTAATTTGGGATATCTGGTCAGCATGGATGAGTTGGACTGAAGGGTCTTTCTGTGCTGCACACCTCTATGATTCTATAACCCCAAGACCTTCACAAGATGCTTTACAATGAGTTAATAATTCATTAAGGACAAACCTAGCTTCATCGTGATGGACAGCAGTTGATTGAAAGCTCTTATTCCAGTTCTGCCTTTAATGTCAATGTTTCATGCATAATGTCACTAAATCACAACACTAAAGAAATACAAAATCAGGCACATCGACACAGAGCCGAGAAAATACATTTTGCCCATTTAAATCTCTGTCAACCATTCTGCTAACATAGTTCTATGGTCTACTTAATCTCTTCAATTGCTCTACTTTAATAAACTGTGACAAGAACAATATCCTTCTACCCCTTAAATCACAGATAAACGACCATCATACATTCCCCTCAGCTCCTCATCCTTGCTTGATATCTTGCTCACAAATCATCCCTTTTCAGCAAAGCTGATTTTCACTCACAGGAAGATGCCATTGAGGGACATGGGTCGTGGGAATCCACAATTTTGAGGAAGAGTTTGGTCACCCTGACTAGTTGTCCACCACAGACAAGATCCGACAACACCACCCCTACCCCCCCGCCGCAACCCCCAGGCTCCTGTGAAACGTTCAACCACAAATAACACCGACGATAATTCTCCTTTCACTTCTCAAACTTAACCGGTGGGACTGTCACGCACAAAGAAAATACTGTCTCTGCAGGCCTGAGGATCACACAAAAATTAAATCAGATCTTGACATTTATAAAAATGCTGAATATGGTTAAAAATAAAGCCCAAATCATTCTCAGCTCTGTTTTTATCAGGGAGCGAGTTGCAAAGAAATAAAACTTGCTGAATAGAGCTTGCTGGATCCCAAATAAAACTAATTACCACACTTCAAAGAACTGCTGTGCTTCCAGGGGAAGCAGCCAAGGTATCATTAATTATGAGGATAAAATGAATTATTAGCTGTGAATATTCTACCATAAATTCAACTTTTTTTTCTACCTTTGCACTGATTTATTTTTAACAGGAACTTCACAACCCTAGCAGTTTGGTGGAAAAGTTCACAGATTAATTGATGCCGGTTACTTGGAACCCTTGGTAAATTCTGACCTGGTTTATTAAATGCATGCAGTAGGGTGGCAGAAGCCTGATGGAGCACTGAGGCTGTTTCAAAGATCTTCTGTTTAATTGGAACCTGCAGCCAAGCCCAGGGTAGCCTTAACATACTGGGGTCGTGGCTGGAAGATGGATACTGTACTGCAGTTCTGCTGGTTGACACTGGAACCTTTCTTTTGGTTGCAATTTTTTTTAACGAGGTGGCGTGCAAGACGGAAGAATGGTAATTTACTGCAGTAACCAGCTCTTCATGGGTAGCTAGAACGCTTCGAACAGGAGGAGGCCTTCCTGCAGTACCTCCTCCCCTGTCCAATATCTTGAGTCCAATCAACAGCTAGACTGTTGTGAGTTCCTGTGGTACTGTGCTAGTGTCCTATCCCCTAGAGCTGCAGGGTAGGGTTCAAGTCCTGCCTGCTCCAGTGATGCTTCTGAACATGCTGCTTAGCTGCTTCCACCCCTGGGAAGGTACCTCATTTATTGCTGTGGGTGGGCTGATTTCCAATTAAGAAGAAAAGCAACTGATCCATAACCAGCATGCCGTCTTAAATATTTTCTATCCTCTGCATGAAAAGGGCACAAAACATCTGTTCAATCTGCCATTGATTCAAATTTCTTTGAAAGACACATCACTTCTCAGTGACTGCAGTGTGTAATCTACTGCAGAGTAGAGAGATTCTTGGTAGTGTGGATGTGCAGAGGGGTCTTGGTGTCCATGTACATAGATCCCTGAAAGTTGCCACCCAGGTTGATAGTGCTGTTAAGAAGGCATACGGTGTATTAGGTTTTATTGGAAGAGGGATTGAGTTCTGGAGCCATGATGTCATGCTGCAACTGTACAAGATGCTAGTGCAGCTGCAGTTGGAATATTGTGTACAGTTCTGGTTGCCCCATTACAGGAAGGATGTGGAAGCATTGGAAAAGGTGCAGAGGAGAGTTACCAGGATATTGCCTAGTCTGGAGGGAAAGTTTTATGAGGAAAGCTGAGGGACTTGGGTCTGTTCTCATTGGAGAAAAGAAGGGTAAGAGGGGATTTGGTACAGACATTCAAGATGATCAGAGGATTAGATAGAGTAGGCAGTGAAAGTTTTTTTCCTAGGATGATGACGTCGGCTTGTACAAGGGGACACAGCTGCAAATTAAGAGGTGATAGTTGTAAGACAGATGTCAGAGGCAGGTTCTTTACTCAGAGAGTGGTAAGGGCCCTGCCTGCCAATGTAGTCAACTCAGCCACATTAGGGGCATTTAACCAATCCTTGGATAAGCACATGGATGATGATGGGATAGTGTAGGGGGATGGGCTTAGATTAGTTCACATGTCGGCGCAACACCGAGGGCCGAAGGGCCTGTTATACGCTGTGTTGTTCTATGTTCTATGTTCTATATTCTGTGCTCGTTTCCCCCCATCTGGTGAAAAGGCTGAATAGTCTCAGCCAGCATCGAAAGAAAAGTCATAGCAGACTCAGAATGTTGACTCTGTTTCTGTCTCCACAGATGCTGCCAGACCTGCTGAGGTTCTCCAGAAATTTCTCTGTGTGTTTCAAATTTCCAGAATCCGCAATTGTTTTTATCCCATCTTCTATTGTTCAAGGCACAAGATTAGAATGGTGTGCATCAGCAGGCAGCTTCTACAGGAGCCATCAAGGAGAGTACACATAGAAACATAAAGAATTCTGAAGGGGCTTGACAGAGTAAATGTTGCCCCAACATGGGAGAGTTTCAGGCCAGAGGGCATAGTCTCTGAATAAAGGGACACCAAATTAAGACTGAGATGAGATGGTTGGGTGTCTTTGGAATTCACTGCCACAGAAAGCTGTGGGGACAGAGCCCTTGTGTATATTTGAGGGTGAGATAGATAGATTCTTGATCAGTCAGAAAATCAAGAGTTACAGGAAAAAGGCGGGAAGGTGGATATGAGGAATCAGCTATGATCCTGCTGAATGGCAACATAATCTCGAGGGGCTGAATGGACCCCTCCTACATGCCTAAAAAAACCGTACAATTGATTATTTAAGGCTCCCTTTCCATCATTCCCACGCCTCCTTCCTTTCTGTTGTATGTCTTCTGCTGCAGAGTTGGGTGGCATGGTGGCTCAGTGGTTTGTGCTGCTGCCTCACAGTACTAGGGACCCTGGTTCAATTCCCCCCTTAGGCCACTGGCTGTGTGGAGTTTGCACATTCCCCCTACATCTATGCAGGTGCTCTGGTTTCCTCCCAGAGTCCAAAGATGTGCAAGTTAGTTTTCCAGTACCACACTAATCTAGACTCTGGTTTCCAGCATCTACAGTTCTCACTTTTGCCTATTTTTTTCCCCACAGTACAGAAGCGGCCTATTCAGTCTACACGAACCCTACCCCCCCCCCCTTACTCTATCCCTGCATTCCTGATGAAGGGCGTTTGCCCGAAATGTCGATTTTCCTGCTCCTTGGATGGCTGCCTGACCTGCTGTGCTTTTCCAGCACCATTCTAATCTAGACTCTGTACTGTGGGAGTTCTATCTAGAGACAAGGCACCTTTTTCTGTGTATAACAGCTTTGGCTCCTTTATTTGAGAATGGATTGAATTATGGTGGAAGCAGTTCAGAGCAGACTCACTTGACTGGCTCCACTAATGAGGTGGTTATCCATTAAGGAAAAATTGGCCGGATAACCATTAGAGGTTAGAAAAATGAGGCAGTCTTATTGAAATACCTGAGATCAGCACGGTGGCTCAGTGGTTAGCACTGCTGCCTTACAGCTCCAGGGTCCCAGGTCCAATTCCTGGGACTGTCTGTGTGGAGTTTGCACATTCTCCCCGTGTCTGCATGGGTTTCCTCCCACAATGCAAAGATGTGCAGGTTAGGTGCATTGGTCATGCCAGATTGCCCATGGTGTCAGTTATTAGTTAGGGGGAATGGTTCTCGGTGGACTTGTTGGGACGAAGGGCCTGTTTCCACACTGTAGGGATTCCAATTCGAATTCCAAATCCTGAGGGGAGTTAACAAGGTGGATTCTGAAAGGATGCTGTCCATTGTGGGAGAGACTCGAACAAGATGATCAAATTCAGTGAAGGAGGTATACCATTTTTAAGTTGGAGATGAGGGGATCTATTCTATCAGCCAGCAATGCCTGTAGGCTCAGTACTTAGATTTATGGGATGTAGGTATCACAGGCAAATTGCCCTAATTGCCCTACAACTGATGGCTTTCTGGGTCTTGACAGAGAGTGTTTAAGAGTCAAACATTATTGCTCTGATTCTGATGTCATATGTAGGCCAGACCAGATAAGAACAGCAGATATCCTTCCCTGAAGGGCGTTAGTGAATCAGATAGGCAACAAGTGATGGTTGGTCTCCATTATTAAATTTAACTTTCAGTTCTAGGTTTGTTCTTTGAATGTGACCAGCTGCCACTGCAAGGTTTGAACTCCTGCATGCTAGGATGTTAAAGATGGGTCTATGCCAGTGATATTATCACTGTGCCACTAGCCACTCCCTCCCACCTCAGAGGACTTTCCTCTCACTCACTCCCAGACTTAACTAAACCAACTCAGTGAGCATCAACAGTGAACAGACTCATGGCATCGAGCACAACCATTGAACGCAATATCTTCCTTCCTTTTTGTCCCTTGAGTCAAGCCCTTATTCATCCTGCTATCTTTTTCCCAATGTGCAGATTTCCTTCTGCCTCTGTAAAGCATCACAAAATGTGAAAGGAGACAATAAATGCGGGCCATCAGAAACACAGAAATTGCTGAAGAAATTCAGCAGGTTTGGCAGCATCTGCAGAGACAGAGAGACACAGGTTGCATTTTGAGTTAGGGAAGACACTTCTTCACTGAGGATAACTGCTGAGTTTCACCAGCATTCTCTGTCTTTGTTTCAGATTTCCAGCATCTGTGCGGTACTTTGCTTTTGTTCAGGTGCAAGTTGTCCTTTGCTTTTCCCCTTTCTGGTTCAGGCTCCTACCTGGCTCCATGTCCAAATGTACCGGCTTACCCGTCATTCAAGGCAGATTGCATGATCCCCATCCTTGGCAGAGTGGGAAAGAGAGAGAAAGAAATCTACCTCCCAGTGGATGTTCACTTCCCATCTCTTGCTCGGAGAAGACAGAGTGCAATCTCTCAGGATCACAGGAGTACAAATCAGGTTAAAGGAAAGCAAGCAAGAGAGATGCAAAGGGGCGGATGGAAGAGCAGCTGCCCTCTGAAGACATATCGATTGAACTGAGTCAGTGATCTAGAATGAAGGGAAGTGGCTGAGGTTGCCAGATGATGCATTGATCTCTGAACTGTTGCAGTCTGCTGTCAAAAAAACCCTGAAATTTTGCCTGGCAGATTCTGCAAAATCGATGGCTGTATTTCCGATGGGAATTGAATGCATGTTTGATAATTGGTATTCTTTCCTGTTAGGGGTCTGTTTTCGTGAGCAAACACGCTCACAGATGCTGACGTTTTCTTCTTAAATTCCCAAAGGTTCCTGAAAGCGTTTCCCCCCCCCCCCCCCCCGATGTTTCATTTCTCAGTCTATTACCTTGCCTTTTGAGGTGAACAGTCCAGTATACATTTGTTCCAGTAATTAATGACAACCCAAGATGACATGGTCGTTCAGTCGCAAGGCTATCAAACATTCCATTTAAAGTGCTTCACGTTGCAAGGTGAAAAGATAAATGGCACCTGAGTAAGTTGGAAGACAACAGTATATTTCAGCAACCAGGACTCAGCCTACTTAAAATCAAGCTCATCAAAAACTCTGCTGTCCATATCTTATCTTATTCCTCTTTGGAAGATGAATCCTCACCACTACTCATCATGTTATAAGATCCCTTTGACATTATCTCCTTTCCTGGTAGTGATCTACATGTCATTTCTGATATCACATGATAGCCCCGTTCTAGTGCGATCTCACATTGTAAGAAAATCGCACAAAAGCCGCACCACTGAAACTGATAGGGCCAGAATCGTGTTACATACAGGTAAGGAAAGTTCGCAATAATGGTCTAAGCTCTTCAATCGCATTATAAAGCCATTCGCATTGAAGAAACACACATTAAAGCAGAGCTGACTGTACTTGGTTTAGGATGCCCAAGAAAATATACCTAGTAGTCTCAAGAGAAGAGGCTTTTGTTTTTAAAGAAAATGTGGATTATTGCATGATAAAAACTAGGTCCAAGTTGCATTGGTTCGAAAAACCTTGCCCCTGACTATGAGGGAGATCCAAACCTGTCACCTCAGCCAAGTTCATAATTATATCGGGTGGTGTTAATTCAGTCCTCAGTATTAACCCTTTCAAACCCACACAGCTTTATGCACCATCCCTTCTTAAGCATTGTATGTTTGTCAATACACAATCAGTTCTTCTATAACACGACAGTTGCGTTCTTGTGTAAGCTCACGTTATAGAAAAATTGTGCTTTAGAATCTGCACTTAAACTGTTCGCAATGTAATCGCGTTACAGCCAACACACATTTTAAAAGTTTGCTCTTTAGAAGCATTGTCTGCAATTCATCAATTGTTCCAACAAATTCATGACAACAAAACGTGTGTTATAGCAGAATGGACATTTCCCATTCCCCCATTTTCCACTAAGTCTCTGAATTCATAAATTGAGGCAGTCTGGAGGTATCACTATTACTCAGAATGTATTCTCTTTGAACTTGGAAGAATGTCTATGTTGAAGAATGTTGACTTTGATTCTGTCCTTGACAGGAGGAGGTCTGGAACTCCCTTGACACTGGAGAACATTTTATTCCTTGGATTCCCTTCACTGAAGATATTTTCCAGCAGAAACAATTGCTCCAATGTGATATCTGAAGGATATCTGCATTATTGAAACAATTGTTTTCTTTTTCACAATATCTGGATGTCTAAATGAGACCTTTCTATTTATTTACCGTATTCTTAATTGATACACATTAATTGTCTCATCTTAATAGTGGCTTCCATAGATCACATCTTCAATCTGTTAGAGCTGACGTTTATTCTGGATTTGCCAGAAATATTGTGTTGAAGTTTGTAGACTCTTTATTCCAATTTACTGATTAAGTCATATATTTGTATTTACCCACAATCCTTGTGTTACTAATGAAACTGTGATGATCTCAAACAGGAATCTGGCTTGATAAACAATGTTTCATTTTGTTTATTTTGGTTTTAACAAGGTGGTCTCTACCCAGATCTATACTGTGCTGCAGATTTGGATTTAACAACAAAACAGATACCGATTACACAAAAGAAATGTGGAGAAACTAGAATAAACCAAACTATTAGCATGCAATTATGTACTTAAAAAATTTAAAACACATTGTAAAAATATAATTCTTTGTGGCTTCACCTCCCAGTCTTGAAAATCTGACATTCTCTTCCTGAAGCCTTTCAACAACTGAACTTAAACTTTCTCAGCTTCAAATAACCCCTTCAGGGTTTTTAACCAAATATTTATGGAAGTTTTACCCAACTCCTTGAAATAAATTCACCTATTTTTAAGAATTCTAATCTATCTTTTCCCTTTCTAAGGAGCAATTGTTTTACACACTCAGCTTCAGCTAAGGACCCAACAAAACTGTTCTAATCTGAAATTAAGAAGTTTAATTTCCAAACTATGGGTGTTTCTCTTAAGTGTGAATAAAAGCTATATCAGAATTTTCAGTCTGAAAACATGATGTATTACACTATTTATGTTGTTTGCTTGTAAATTCTCCCAATATAAAAAAAAAAGCCATTCCTCTCCTGGAAGTTTATCTAACATTGTGTTTTATAGGAATTAACCATGGCTATAGAAATACCTACATGTGAATCATAAAACCCATTCAGATTCATGGAAAACCAACATGCTACCAGTTCAAGGCTTAAAACTGCACAAATAATTTATATTACACATCAAAAGCCGGGAATACAGAGGTTCTACTGAAACTTGCAGCTTCTTAGAAACTCACATCAGACTCAAATCTGTCAGCAATCTTTGTTTATATAGAGGAAGGATTTCAGAAAAAGTGAGATAGCCCTTAACATAAATATCAACTTGATATCCCTAATAGAGCCCTGTGCTCTAGGCTCTGGTGATATCCTGCTCTCTGGATCCTGGTGATGTACTGCTGTCTGGGTCCCAGTGATATCCCGTTCTCTGGGCCCTGGTGATATCCTGCTCTCTGGGTCCCTGGTGATATCCTGCTCTCTAGACCCCAGTGATATCTTGCTGTCTAGGTCCTGGTGATATTCTGCTCTCTGGGTCCCAATGATATCCTGCTCACTGGGTCCCAGTGATATCCTGCTCTCTAGGTCCCAGTGACATTCTGCTCTCTGGGTCCCAGTGATATCCTGCTCTCTGGGCCCTGGTGATATCCTGCTGTCTGGGTCCCAGTGATATCCCGTTCTCTGGGCCCTGGTGAAATCCTGCTCACTGGGTCCCTGATAAGATGGAGCAGAGAGGTGAGAAGGAAGACGGAGGTAGGGCAGTTCAAGAGGACAGTGCTGAGTTGAAGGGTTGGATCTGGGATGAGATGAGGGGAGGGAAGATGAGGAAACTGGCAAAATCAACGGTGATGCCGTGTGGTTGGAGAGGCGGATAATGAGGCGTTCTTCCTCCAGGGATCAAGTAGCTTGATTTTGGTGGTGGCAGAGGCCCAGGACTTGCATGTCCTTGGTGGAGTGAGAATCAGTCTGGTAAGCCTTGGTTTCAATCTGTCCATTGCCAGAACATCCTTCCTTAGGCAAGGAGATGAAAACTGCACGTAATACTCCTGGTATGGTTTCACCAATGCAAATCCCTGTTCCTGTGCTCAGATCTTCTCACTGTGAAGACTAACATACAGTTTGGCTTCTTCACTGCCTGCTGCACCTGCAATGCTTCCCCTCAGTGACCTGATGTACAAGGGCACCCAGGTGTCATTGCATCTCCCCCTTTCCCAATCTATTGCCATTCAGATAATAATCTGCCTTCCTGTTGTCGCTACCAAAGTAGATAATCTCACATTTATTCATTTTACGCTTCATCTCCCATGCATCTGCTTACTCACACAACTTGTCCAAATCAAACTCAAGCATCTCAGCATCTGCTTGTAGCTCTGGAACCAGGTTCCCTTGACCGCACTCCCATGAACACTTGCCTTTTCAATCATCTGTAACCTCCTGGCTCCCATCATTGGGATGGCCTCTTCTTGAAAAGAATGTCCTTTGTCTCATAGACAGCATTCAAAAGAACATCCTGAGGAAGATTGTGGAACATCCCGCATACCCTGATCCCAAATCATAAAACCTGCTCAGGACAATATAATCATGGAGGAAAAATCTAATCCACTCCTTTTCCTTTCACTTTAATGGCCACCTCCACAACTCGTCTCAAAAATGGAACCACTGTCTTAGATCAATTTTATTTTAGTCCCTTTACCCTTTCTCAGTGGGGAGGAACATTTTATCTGCTTCTGTGATAACTTGGGGATCTCACTGCACTGCAGCCCGAAATAATGTTGTGCCAGTCTTAAACAAAAAGAAAACAGAAATTGCTGGGAAAACTCAGCAGGTCTGGCAGCAACTGTGGAGAGGGAATCCAGTTAACGTTGTGAGTCCCATGACCCTTCTTCATAACTGTGAGATTCAATTCTGACATTGCACTCATTGAATTTTTCATGTGCTTTAGCCAAGTTTGAGTTGCCTTATTTCAGTCTTCCCAATTAGTTATGATGAGCTGTCTCTTGTTTCTCTGGGTCCTCCGATCGTCATGGGAACCTTGACCAGCCAGGCAGAGATATTGTCAAGGAGCACATTTTAGTAAAGTTAATACTGCCCTTTCCTTATGCAATTGAAAACTGTATTTTTCAAGATTTGATTCATGGTTGGCACAATGTCCTGAAGCCATTCAAGTTATTTTAATGTAGCCAGTTTATTGTGCTTTGAAAAGAAAAGCACTGTACCTCTTTATCAAGATAGAAACTTGACAAATAAAGCAAATAACACAGAAGAGCAAATTTCCAGCAAATCGTTCAATTAACCCTTTTCAGCATCCTCTTTAATTGCTCAGTTCTCTGAAAGCACTAACTGTTGCTGGTAACTGAATTTGTGAATGCAATACCTAATGTCTGTACCTAATCCACTCATACCACAACTCTGCACACCCACTGACTGCACCTAATGTAAATAAATCCTTAGTTAAAAGTCACGCAACACCAGGTTATAGTCCAACAGGTTTTTTTTGGAAGCACCAGTTTTCAGAGCACTGCTCCTCCATCAGATAGCTGATGAAGGAGCAGCGGTCCATAAGCTAGTACTTCCAAATAAACCTGTTGGACTGTAACCTGGTGGTGCGTGACTTTTAACTTTGTTCACCCCAGTCCAATATCGGCACCGCCACATCATAATTAAATCCTAACACCAACCCCCGGACCCCATCCCTACAAGCATTGGGCTGTTTATGGGTGAGGTGCAGGAGTGGGGATGGTGCATTGTGATGTTTGTGGATTGAGTACAGGCAGTGGGGATGGTGCATTGTGCTGTTTGTGGATTGAGTACAGGCAGTGGGGATGGTGCATTGGGCTGTTTGTGGATTGAGTACAAGCAGTGGGCATGGTGCATTGGGCTGTTTGTGAATTGAGTAGAGGCAGTGGGGATGGTGCGGTGTGCTGTTTGTGTATTGAGTACAGGCAGTGGGGATGGTGCGGTGTGCTGTTTGTGTATTGACTACAGGCAGTGGGGATGGTGCGGTGTGCTGTTTATGGATTGAATACAGGCGGTGGGGACAGTGCTTTGTGCTGTTTATGTATTGAGTACAGGCGGTAGGGATGGTGCAATGTGCTTGTTATGGATTGGGTACCGGCAGTGGGGATGGTGCGTTGTGCTGTTTTTAGATTGAGTACAGGCAATGGGCATGGTGCATTGTGCTAATTGTGGATTGAGTACAGGCGGTAGGGATGGGGCATTGGGCTATTTGTGGATTGGGTAGAGGCAGTGGGGATGGTGCATTGGGCTGTTTATGGATTGAATACAGGCGGTAGGGACAGTGCTTTGTGCTGTTTATGTATTGAATACAGGCGGTAGGGATGGTGCATTAGGCTGTTTGTGGATTGAGTACAGGTGGTAGGCATGGTGCATTGGGCTGTTTATGGATTGAGTACAGGCAGTGGGGATGGTGCAGTGTGCTGTTTATGGATTGAGTACAGGAAGTGGGGATGGTGCAGTGTGCTGATAATGGATTGGGTACAGGCAGTGGGGATGGTGTAGTGTGCTGTTTGTAGATTGAGTACAGGCAGTGGTGATGGTGCATTAGGCTGTTTATGGATTGAGTACAGGCAGTGGGGATGGTGCAGTGTGCTGTTTGTAGATTGAGTACAGGCAGTGGTGATGGTGCATTAGGCTGTTTATGGATTGGGTACAGGCAGAGGGGTTGGTGCGGTGTGCTGTTTATGGATTGAATACAGTCGGTGGGGACAGTACTTTGTGCTCTTTACATATTGAGTACAGGTGATAGGGATGGTGCATTGTGCTGTTTGTGGATTGAATACAGGCAGTGGCGTTGGTGTATTGGGCTTTTGGTGGATTGAGTACAGGTAGTAGGGATGGTGCATTTGGCTGTTTACGGATTGAGTACAGGCAGTGGGGGTGGTGTATTAGGCTGTTTGTGGATTGAGTACAGGCAGTAGGGATGGTGCATTGTGCTGATTGTAGATTGAGTACAGGCAGTGGGCATGGTGCATTGTGCTGATTGTGGATTGAGTACAGGCGGTTAGGTTGGAGCATTGAGCTGTTTGTGGATTAAGTACAGGCAGTGGGGATGGTGCATTGGCCTGTTTGTGGATTGAGTACAGGCAGTGGTGATGGTGCATTGTGCTGTTTGTGGATTGAGTACAGACAGTGGGAATGGTACATTGAGCTGTTTGTGGATTGAGTACAGGCGGTTAGGATGGAGTATTGAGCTGTTTGTGGATTAGGTACAGGCAGTGGGGATGGTGCATTGGGCTGTTTGTGGATTGAGTACAGCCAGTGGGCATGGTGCATTGGGCTGTTTGGGGATTGAGTACAGGCAGTGGGGATGGTGCATTGTGCTGTTTGTGGATTGAGTACAGACAGTGGGAATGGTACATTGGGCTGTTTGTGGATTGAGTACAGGCGATGGGGCCAGTGCATTGGGCTGTTTGTTGAATGCTTACAGACTGTGGGGATGGTGCAGTATGCTGTTTGTAGATTGAGTACAGGCAGTGGGAATGGTGTATTAGGCTGTTTGTGGATTGAGTACAGGTAGTAGGGATGGTGCATTGTGCTGTTTATGGATTGATTACAGGCAGTGGGGATGGTGCAGTGTGCTATTTATGGATTGAGTACAGGCAGTGGGGATGGTGCAGTGTGCTGTGTATGGATTGAGTACAGGAAGTGGGGTTGGTGTATTAGGCTGTTTATGGGTTGAGTACAGGCAGTGGGGATGGTGCAGTGTGCTGTTTGTAGATTGAGTACAGGCAGTGGTGATGGTGCATTAGGCTGTTTGTGGATTGGGTACAGGCAGTGGGTATGGTGTGGTATGCTGTTTATGGATTGAGTACAGACGGTAGGGATAGTGCATTGGGCTGTTTATGGATTGAATACAGTCTGTGGGGACAGTGCTTTGTGCTGTTTATGTATTGAGTACAGGTGGTAGGGATGGTGCATTGTGCTGTTTGGTGATTGAATACAGGCAGTGGGGTTGGTGTATTGGGCTTTTTGTGGATTGAGTACAGGTGGTAGGGATGGTGCATTGGGCTGTTTATAGACTGAGTACAGGCAGTGGGGATGGTATTTTAGGCTATTTGTGGAGTGAGTACAGGAGTAGGGCTGGTGCATTATGCTGTTTGTAGATTGAGTACAGGCAGTGGGCATTGCGCATTGTGCTGATTGTGGAATGAGTACAGGTGGTAGGGATGGTGCATTGTGCTGTTTGTGGATTGAGTACAGGCAGTGGAGTTGGTGTTTTGGGTTTTGTGGATGGAGTACAGGTGGTAGGGATGGTGCATTGTGCAGTTTATGAATTGAGTACAGGCAGTGGGGGTGGTGCTTTGTGCTGTTTATGGATTGAGTACAGGTGCTAGGGATGGTGCATTGTGCTGTTTGTGGATTGAGTACAGGCAGTGGGCTTGGTGTTTTGGGTTTTGTGGATGGAGTACAGGTGTTAGGGATGGTGCATTGTGCAGTTTATGGATTGAGTACAGGTAGTGGGGATGGTGCAGTGTGCTGTTTATGGATTGATTACAGGCGGTGGGGATGGTGCGGTGTGCTGTTTATGGATTGAATACAGGTGGTGGGAACAGTGCTTTGTGCTGTTTATGTATTGAGTACAGGTGGTAGGGATTGTGCATTGTGCTGTTTGTGGATTGAGTACAGTCAATGGGGTTGGTGTGTTGGGCTTTTTGTGGATTGAGTACAGGTGGTAGGTATGATGCATTGGGCTGTTTATGGATTGAGTACAGGCAATGGGAATGGTGTATTAGGCTGTTTGTGGATTGAGTACAGGCAGTGCAGATGGTGCTTTGTGCTCTTTATGGAATGGGTACAGCAGTGGGGCAAGTGCATTGGGTTGTTTGTTGATTGTGTACAGGCAGTGGGGATGGTGCTTTGGGCTGTTTATGGATTGAGTACAGGTGGTAGGGATTGTGCATTGTGCAGTTTATGGATTGAGTACAGGTAGTGGGGATGGTGCAGTGTGCTGTTAATGGATTGAATACAGGCGGTGGGGACAGTGCTTTGTGCTGTTTCTGTATTGAGTACAGGTGGTAGGGATTTGGCATTGTTCTGTTTGTGGATTGAGTGCAGACAATGGGGTTGGTGTATTGGGCTTTTGGTGGATTGAGTACAGGTAGTAGGGATGGTGCATTTGGCTGTTTACGGATTGAGTACAGGCAGTGGGGGTGGTGTATTAGGCTGTTTGTGGATTGAGTACAGGTAGTAGGGATGGTGCATTGTGCTGTTTGTGGATTGAGTACAGGCAGTGGGCTTGGTGTTTTGGGTTTTGTGGATGGAGTACAGGTGTTAGGGATGGTGCATTGTGCAGTTTATGGATTGAGTACAGGTAGTGGGGATGGTGCAGTGTGCTGTTTATGGATTGATTACATGCGGTGGGGATGGTGCGGTGTGCTGTTTATGGATTGAATACAGTCTGTGGGGACAGTGCTTTGTGCTGTTTATGTATTGAGTACAGGTGGTAGGGATTGTGCATTGTGCTGTTTGTGGATTGAGTACAATCAATGGGGTTGGTGTGTTGGGCTTTTTGTGGATTGAGTACAGGTGGTATGTATGATGCATTGGGCTGTTTATGGATTGAGTACAGGCAATGGGAATGGTGTATTAGGCTGTTTGTGGATTGAGTACAGGCAGTAGGGATGCTGCATTGTGCTGTTTGTGGATAGTGTACAGGCAGTGCAGATGGTGCTTTGTGCTCTTTATGGATTGGGTACAGCAGTGGGGCAAGTGCATTGGGTTGTTTGTCGATTGTGTACAGGCAGTGGGGATGGTGCTTTGGGCTGTTTATGGATTGAGTACAGATGGTAGGGATTGTGCATTGTGCAGTTTATGGATTGAGTACAGGTAGTGGGGATGGTGCAGTGTGCTGTTAATGGATTGAATACAGGCGGTGGGGACAGTGCTTTGTGCTGTTTATGTATTGAGTACAGGTGGTAGGGATTGTGCATTGTTCTGTTTGTGGATTGAGTGCAGTCAATGGGGTTGGTGTATTGGGCTCTTGGTGGATTGAGTACAGGTAGTAGGGATGGTGCAATTGGCTGTTTACGGATTGAGTACAGGCAGTGGGGGTGGTGTATTAGGCTGTTTATGGATTGAGTACAGGCAGTAGGGATGGTGCATTGTGCTGATTGTAGATTGAGTACAGGCAGTGGGCATGGTGCATTGTGCTGATTGTAGATTGAGTACAGGCGGTTAGGATGGAGCATTGAGCTGTTTGTGGATTAGGTACAGGCAGTGGGGATGGTGCATTGGGCTGTTTGTGGATTGAGTGCAGGCAGTGGGGATGGTGGATTGTGCTGTTTGTGGATTGAGTACAGACAGTGGGAATGGTACATTGAGCTGTTTGTGGATTGAGTACAGGCGATGGGGCCAGTGCATTGGGCTGTTTGTTGAATGCTTACAGACTGTGGGGATGGTGCAGTATGCTGTTTGTAGATTGAGTACAGGCAGTGGGGATGGTGTATTAGGCTGTTTGTGGATTGAGTACAGGTAGTAGGGATGGTGCATTGTGCTGTTTGTGGATTGAGTACAGACAGTGGGAATGGTACATTGAGCTGTTTGTGGATTGAGTACAGGCGGTTAGGATGGAGCTTTGAGCTGTTTGTGGATTAGGTACAGGCAGTGGGGATGGTGCATTGGACTGTTTGTGGATTGAGTACAGGCAGTGGTGATGGTGAATTGTGCTGTTTGTGGATTGAGTACAGACGGTTAGGATGGAGCATTGAGCTGTTTGTGGATTAGGTACAGGCAGTGGGGATGGTGCATTGGGCTGTTTATGGATTGAGTACAGCCAGTGGGCATGGTGCATTGGGCTGTTTGGGGATTGAGTACAGGCAGTGGGGATGGTGCATTTTGCTGTTTGTGGATTGTGTACAGACAGTGGGAATGGTGCATTGGGCTGTTTGTAGATTGGGTACAGGCGATGGGGCCAGTGCATTGGGCTGTTTGTTGAATGCTTACAGACTGTGGGGATGGTGCATTATGCTGTTTGTAGATTGAGTACAGGCAGTGGGAATGGTGTATTAGGCTGTTTGTGGATTGAGTACAGGTAGTAGGGATGGTGCATTGTGCTGTTTATGGATTGAGTACAGGAAGTGGGGTTGGTGTATTAGGCTGTTTGTGGATTGAGTACAGGCAGTGGGGATGGTGCAGTGTGCTGTTTGTAGATTGAGTACAGGCAGTGGTGATGGTGCATTAGGCTGTTTGTGGATTGGGTACAGGTAATAGGGATGGTGCATTGTGCTGTTTATGGATTGATTACAGGCAGTGGGGATGGTGCAGTGTGCTGTTTATGGATTGAGTACAGGCAGTGGGGATGGTGCAGTGTGCTGTTTATGGATTGAGTACAGGATGTGGGGTTGGTGTATTATGCTGTTTGTGGATTGAGTACAGGCAGTGGGGATGGTGCAGTGTGCTGTTTGTAGATTGAGTACAGGCAGTGGTGATGGTGCATTAGGCTGTTTGTGGATTGGGTACAGGCAGTGGGGATGGTGTGGTATGCTGTTTATGGATTGAATACAGGCGGTGGGGACAGTGCTTTGTGCTGTTTATGTATTGAGTACAGACGGTAGGGATGGTGCATTGGGCTGTTTATGGATTGAATATAGTCTGTGGGGACAGTGCTTTGTGCTGTTTATGTATTGAGTACAGGTGGTAGGGATGGTGCATTGTGCTGTTTGGTGATTGAATACAGGCAGTGGGGTTGGTGTATTGGGCTTTTTGTGGATTGAGTACAGGTGATAGGGATGGTGCATTGGGCTGTTTATAGACTGAGTACAGGCAGTGGGGATGGTGTATTAGGCTATTTGTGGAGTGAGTACAGGAGTAGGGCTGGTGCATTATGCTGTTTGTAGATTGAGTACAGGCAGTGGGCATGGTGCATTGTGCTGATTGTGGAATGAGTACAGGTGGTAGGGATGGTGCATTGTGCTGTTTGTGGATTGAGTACAGGAAGTGGGGTTGGTGGTTTGGGTTTTGTGGATGGAGTACAGGTGGTAGAGATGGTACATTGTGCAGTTTATGAATTGAGTACAGGCAGTGGGGATGGTGCTTTGTGCTGTTTATGGACTGAGTACAGGTGGTAGAGATGGTGCATTGTGCTGTTTGTGGATTGAGTACAGGCAGTGGGGTTGGTGTTTTGGGTTTTGTGGATGGAGTACAGGTGGTAGAGATGGTGCATTGTGCAGTTTATGAATTGAGTACAGGCAGTGGGGATGGTGCTTTGTGCTGTTTATGGATTGAGTACAGGTGGTAGGGATGGTGCATTGTGCTGTTTGTGGATTGAGTACAGGCAGTGGGGTTGGTGTTTTGGGTTTTGTTGATGGCGTACAGGTGTTAGGGATGGTGCATTGTGCAGTTTATGGATTGAGTCCAGGTAGTGGGGATGGTGCAGTGTGCTGTTTATGGATTGATTACAGGCGGTGGGGATGGTGCGGTGTGCTGTTTATGGATTGAATACAGGTGGTGGGGACAGTGCTTTGTGCTGTTTATGTATTGGGTACAGCAGTGGGGCAAGTGCATTGGGTTGTTTGTTGATTGTGTACAGGCAGTGGGGATGGTGTTTTGGGCTGTTTATGGATTGAGTACAGGTGGTAGGGATTGTGCATTGTGCAGTTTGTGGATTGAGTGCAGTCAATGGGGTTGGTGTATTTGGCTTTTTGTGGATTGAGTACAGGTGGTAGGGATAGTGCATTGGGCTATTTATGGATTGAGTACAGGCAATGGGAATGGTGTATTAGGCTGTTTGTGGATTGGGTACAGGCAGTAGGGATGGTGCATTGTCCTGTTTGTGGATTGAGTACAGGCAGTGCGGATGGTGCTTTGTGCTCTTTATGGATTGGGTACAGCAGTGGGGCAAGTGCATTGGGTTGTTTGTTGATTGTCTACAGGCAGTGGGGATGGTGCTTTGGGCTGTTTATGGATTGAGCACGGGCGGTGGGAATGGTGCATTGGTCTGGTTATGGATTGAGTACAGGCGGTGGGGATGGTGTATTAGGCTGTTTGTGGATTGAGTGCAGGCGGTAGGGATGGTGCATTGTGCTGTTTGTGGATTGAGTACAGGCAGTGCGGATGGTGCTTTGTGCTCTTTATGGATTGGGTACAGCAGTCGGGCAAGTGCATTGTGCTGTTTATGGATTGAGTACAGGTAGTGGGGATGGTGCATTGTGCTGTTTGTAAATTGAGTACAGGTGGTAGGGATGGTGCATTGGACTGTTTATGGATTGAGTACAGGCAGTGGGGTTGGTGTGTTGGGCTGTTTGTGGATTGAGTCCAGCAAGTAGGGATGGTGCTTTGTGCTGTTTTATGGATTGGGTACAGGCAGTGGGGATGGTGCACTGTGCTCTTTATGGATTGAGTACAGGTGGTGGGAAGTTGCATTGGGCTGTTTATGGCTTAAGTACAGGTGGTGGGGATGGTGCTTTGTGCTGTTTATGGATTGAGTACAGGCGGCGGGGATGGTGCATTGTGCTGTTTATGGATTGAGTACAGTGGTTGGGAAGGCGCATTGGGTGTTTATGGATTGGGTACAAGCAGTGGGGTTGGTGCATTGGGCTGTTTGTGGATTGAGTACAGGCAGTGGGGATGGTGTTTTGTGCTCATTATGTATTAAGTACAGGCAGTGGGGATGGTGCACTTGGTTATTTGTGGATTTGGTCAGGCGGTGGGGCCGGTGCTTTGGGCTGTTTGTGGATTGAGTACAGGCGGTAGGGATGGTGCATTGTGCTGTTTGTGGATTGAGTACAGGCAGTGGGGATGGTGCATTGGACTGGTTATGGATTGAGTATAGGCAGTGGGGATGGTGCATTTGGTTGTTTGCAGATTTGGTACAGGTGGTGGGGCCGGTGCATTGGGCTGTTTGTGGATTGAGTATAGGCGGTGGGAATGTTGCATTGGGCTGTTTATGGGTTCAGTACCGGCGGTGGGGAATGTTTATTGGGCTGTTTGTGGATTGAGTACAGGTGGTAGGGATGGTGCATTGTGCAGTTTGTGGATTGAGTACAGGCAGTGGTGATGGTGCATTGGACTGTTTATGGATTGAGTACAGGCATTGGGCATGGTGCATTGTGCTGTTTATCAATTGAGCACAGGCAGTGGGGGTGGCGCATTGTGCTATTTGTGGATTGAGTATAGGCAGTGGTGGTGGTGCATTTGGCTGTTTGTAGATTGAGTACAGGCAGTGGGGATGGTGTAGTGTGCTGTTTATGGATTGAATATAGGTGGTGGGGATAGTGCAGTGTGCTGTTTATGGATTGAGTACAAGCAGTAGGGATGGTGCATTGTGCTGTTTGTAGATTGAGTACAGGCAGTGGTGATGGTGCATTGTGCTGTTTGTGCATTGAGTACAGGCAGTTGGGGATGGTGCATTGTGCTGTTCGTGGATTCAGTACAGGCAGTGGTGATGGTGCATTTCGCTGTTTGTAGATTGAGTACAGGCAGTGTGGATGGTGTAGTGTGCTGTTTATGGATTGAATGCAGGTGGTGGGGATGGTGTTTTGTGCTCATTATGGATTGAGTACAGGCAGTGGGGATGGTGCATTGGGCTGTTTATGGATTGAGTACAGATGGTGGGGATGGTGCATTGTGTGTATGTGGATTGAGTACAGGCAGTGGGGATGGTGCATTGTGCTGTTTGTGAATTGAGTACAGGCGGTGGGGATGGTGCATTGTGTAGTTTGTGGATTGAGTACAGGCAGTGGGGACGGTGCATTGTGTAGTTTGTGGATTGAATACATGAGGTGGGGATGGTGCATTGGGCTGTTCGTGGATTAGGTACAGGCAGTGGGGATGGTGCATTGTGCTGTTTATCAATTGAATACAGGCAGTGGGGATGGTGCATTGTGCTGTTTATCAATTGAATACAGGCAGTGGGGATGGTGCATTGTGCTGTTTGTGGTTTGAGTACAGGCTGTGGTGATGGTGCATTTGGCTGTTTGTAGATTGAGTACAGGCAGTGGTGATGGTGCATTGGGTTGTCTATGGATTGAGTACAGGTAGTGGGGATGGTGCATTGGGCTGTCTATGGATTGAGTACCGGCAGTGTGGATTGTGTATTAGGCTGTTTTTGGATTGAGTACAGGTGGTAGGAATGGTGCATTGAGCTGTTTATGGATTGTGTACAGACGGTGGGGATGGTGCATTGTGCTGTTTGGATTGAGTACAGGCAGTGGGGATGGTGCATTGGGCAGTTTATGGATTGAGTACAAGCGATGGGGATGTTTCATTAAACTGTTTGTGTATTGTGTACAGGCTGTGGGGATGGTGCTTTGTGCTCTTTATGGATTGGGTACAGCGGTGTGGCCAGTGAATTGGGTTGTTTGTTGATTGTGTACAGGCAGTGGGGATGGTGCTTTGGGTTGTTTATGGATTGAGTACAGGTGGTGGGAATGGTGCATTGGGCTGTTTATGGATTGAGTACAGGCAGTGGGCATGGTGCATTGTGCTGTTTATGAATTGAGTACAAGCAGTGGAGGTGATGCATTGTGCTGTTTGTGAATTGAGTACAGGCAGTGGGGATGGTGCATTTGGCTGTTTGTAGATTGAGTACAGGCAGTGGGGATGGTGTAGTGTGCTGTTTATGGATTGAATACAGGTGGTGGGGATAGTGCAGTGTGCTGTTTATGGATTGAGTACAGGCAGTGGTGATGGTGCATTGTGCTGTTTGTGCATTGAGTACAGGCAGTTGGGGATGGTGCATTGTGCTGTTCGTGGATTCAGTACAGGCAGTGGTGATAGTGCATTTCGCTGTTTGTAGATTGAGTGCAGGCAGTGTGGATGGTGTAGTGTGCTGTTTATGGATTGAATACAGGTGGTGGGGATGCTGTTTTGTGCTCATTATGGATTGAGTACAGGCAGTGGGGATGGTGCATTTGGTTGTGGATTTGGTCCAGGCGGTGGGGCCGGTTCATTGGGCTGTTTATGGATTGAGTACAGGCAGTGGGTATGGTGCATTGTGCTGTTTGTGAATTGAGTACAGGCGGTGGGGATAGTGCTTTGTGCTGCTTATGGATTGGATACAGGCGGTAGGGATGGTGCATTGTGCTGTTTGTGGATTGAGTACAGGCGGTGGGGATGGTGTACTGTGCTGTTTGTGGATTGAGTACAGCAGTGGGGATGGTGCATTGTGTAGTTTGTGGATTGAATACAGGAGGTGGGGATGGTGCATTGTGTAGTTTGTGGATTGAATACAGGAGGTGGGGATGGTGCATTAGGCTGATCGTGGATTAGGTACAGGCAGTGGGGAAGGTGCATTGGGCTGTTTGTGGATTGAGTACAGGTAGTGGTGATGGTGCATTGCAGTTTGTGGATTGAATACTGGCGGTGGGGATGGTTCTTTCGGTTGTTTATGGATTGAGTACAGGCGGTGGGAATGGCGCATTGGGCTGTTTATGGCTTGAGTACAGGCAGTGGGGATGGTGCTTTGTGCTGTTTATGGATTGAGTACAGGCAGTGGAGGTGGTGCTTTGTGCTGTTTATGGATTGAGTACAGGTGGTAGGGATGGTGCATTGTGCTGTTTATGGATTGAGTACAGGTAGTGGGGATGGTGCATTGTGCTGTTTATGGTTTGAGTACAGGCGGTGGGGATGGTGTGGTGTGCTGTTTATGGATTGAATACAGGCGGTGGGGACAGTGTTTTGTGCTGTTTATGTATTGAGTACAGGTGGTAGGGATTGTGCATTGTGCTGTTTGTGGATTGTGTACAGTTAATGGGGTTGGTGTATTGGGCTTTTTGTGGATTGAGTATAGGTGGTAGGGATTGAGCATTGGGCTGTTTGTGGATTGAGTACAGGCAGTGGGGATGGTGCTTTGTGCTCTTTATGGATTGGGTACAGCAGTGGGGCAAGTGCATTGGGTTGTTTGTTGATTGTGTACAGGCAGTGGGGGTGGTGCTTTGAGCTGTTTATGGATTGAGCACAGGCGGTGGGAATGGTGCATTGGTCTTTTTATGGATTGAGTACAGGTGGTGGGGATGGTGTATTAGGCTGTTTGTGGATTGAGTGCAGGTGGTAGGGATGGTGCATTGGGCTGTCTATGGATTGAGTACAGGCAGTGGGGATGTTGCATTGGGCTGTCTATGGATTGAGTACAGGCAGTGGGGATGGTTCATTGGATTGTTTGTGGATTGAGTACAGGTGGTAGGGATGGTGCATTGTGCGGTTTGTGGATTGAGTACAGGCAGTGGGGATGGTGCATTATGCTGTTTGTGAATTGAGTACAGGTTGTGGGGATGGTACATTGTGCTATATGTGGATTGGGTACAGGCAGTGGGGATGGTGCATTGTGCTGTTTGTGGATTCAGTGCAGGCAGTGGTGATGGTGCATTTGGCTGTTTGTAGATTGAGTACAGGCAGTGGGGATGGTGTAGTATGCTGTTTATGGATTGAATACAGGTGGTGGGGATAGTGCAGTGTGCTGTTTATGGATTGAGTACAGGCGGTGGGGATGGTGCAGTGTGTTGTTTGTAGATTGAGTACAGGCAGTGGGGATGGTGCATTGTGCTGTATGTGGATTGAGTACAGGCCGTGGTGATGGTGCATTGTGCTGTTTGTTGATTGAGTACAGATGGTGGGGATGGTGCATTGGGCTGTTTGTGGATTGTGTACAGGCAGTGTTGATGGTGCATTGGGCTGTTTGTGGATTGAGTACAGCAAGTAGTGATGATTCTTTGTACTGTTTGTGGATTGAGTACAGGCAGTGGGGATGGTGCATTATGCTGTTTATGAATTGAGTACAGGCGGTGTGGATTGTGCTTTGTGCTGTTTGTGGATTGAGTACAGGCAGTGGGGATGGTGCATTGTGCTGTTTGTGGATTGAGTACAGGCAGTGGGGATGGTGCATTAGGCTGTTTGTGGATTGAGTACAGACAATGGAGAATGTGCATTGTGCTGTTTGTGGATTGAGTACAGGCAGTAGGGATGGTGCATTGGGCTGTTTATGGATTGTGTACAGGCGGTGTGGATGGTGCATTGTGCTGTTTGTGGATTGAGTACAGGCAGTGGGGATGGTGCATTGTGCTGTTTGTGAATTGAATACCGGTGGTGGGGATGGTGCTTTGGGCTGTTTATGGATTGAGTACAGACTGTGGGGATGGTGTTTTGTGCTATATGTGGATTGGGTACTGGCAGTGGGGATGGTGCATTGTGCTGTTTGTGGATTGAGTACAGGCAGTGGTGATGGTGCATTTGGCTGTTTGTAGTTTGAGTACAGGCAGTGGGGGTGGTGTAGTGTGCTGTTTATGGATTGAATACAGGCGGTGGGGATAGTGCGGTATGCTGTTTATGGATTGAGTACAGGCAGTGGTGATGGTGCATTGGGCTGTTTATGGATTGAGTACAGGCGGTGTGGATGATGCATTGGGCTGTTTATGGATTGAGTACAGGCAGTGGGGATGGTGCATTGGGCTGTTTATGGATTGAGTCCAGATGGTGGGGATGGTGCATTGTGTGTATGTGGATTGAGTACAGGCAGTGGGGATGGTGCATTGTGCTGTTTGTGAATTGAGTACAGGCGGTGGGGATGGTGCATTGTGTAGTTTGTGGATTGAGTACAGGCAGTGGGGACGGTGCATTGTGTAGTTTGTGGATTGAATACATGAGGTGGGGATGGTGCATTGGGCTGTTCGTGGATTAGGTACAGGCAGTGGGCATGGTGCATTGTGCTGTTTATCAATTGAATACAGGCAGTAGGGATGGTGCATTGTGCTGTTTGTGGTTTGAGTACAGGCTGTGGTGATGGTGCATTTGGCTGTTTGTAGATTGAGTACAGGCAGTGGTGATGGTGCATTGGGTTGTCTATGGATTGAGTACAGGATAGTGGGGATGGTGCATTGGGCTGTCTATGGATTGAGTACCGGCAGTGTGGATTGTGTATTAGGCTGTTTTTGGATTGAGTACAGGTGGTAGGAATGGTGCATTGAGCTGTTTATGGATTGTGTACAGACGGTGGGGATGGTGCATTGTGCTGTTTGGATTGAGTACAGGCAGTGGGGATGGTGCATTGGGCAGTTTATGGATTGAGTACAAGCGATGGGGATGTTTCATTAAACTGTTTGTGTATTGTGTACAGGCTGTGGGGATGGTGCTTTGTGCTCTTTATGGATTGGGTACAGCGGTGTGGCCAGTGAATTGGGTTGTTTGTTGATTGTGTACAGGCAGTGGGGATGGTGCTTTGGGTTGTTTATGGATTGAGTACAGGTGGTGGGAATGGTGCATTGGGCTGTTTATGGATTGAGTACAGGCAGTGGGCATGGTGCATTGTGCTGTTTATGAAGAGTACAAGCAGTGGAGGTGATGCATTGTGCTGTTTGTGAATTGAGTACAGGCAGTGGGGATGGTGCATTTGGCTGTTTGTAGATTGAGTACAGGCAGTGGGGATGGTGTAGTGTGCTGTTTATGGATTGAATACAGGTGGTGGGGATAGTGCAGTGTGCTGTTTATGGATTGAGTACAGGCAGTGGTGATGGTGCATTGTGCTGTTTGTGCATTGAGTACAGGCAGTTGGGGATGGTGCATTGTGCTGTTCGTGGATTCAGTACAGGCAGTGGTGATAGTGCATTTCGCTGTTTGTAGATTGAGTGCAGGCAGTGTGGATGGTGTAGTGTGCTGTTTATGGATTGAATACAGGTGGTGGGGATGCTGTTTTGTGCTCATTATGGATTGAGTACAGGCAGTGGGGATGGTGCATTTGGTTGTGGATTTGGTCCAGGCGGTGGGGCCGGTTCATTGGGCTGTTTATGGATTGAGTACAGGCAGTGGGTATGGTGCATTGTGCTGTTTGTGAATTGAGTACAGGCGGTGGGGATAGTGCTTTGTGCTGCTTATGGATTGGATACAGGCGGTAGGGATGGTGCATTGTGCTGTTTGTGGATTGAGTACAGGCGGTGGGGATGGTGTACTGTGCTGTTTGTGGATTGAGTACAGCAGTGGGGATGGTGCATTGTGTAGTTTGTGGATTGAATACAGGAGGTGGGGATGGTGCATTGTGTAGTTTGTGGATTGAATACAGGAGGTGGGGATGGTGCATTAGGCTGATCGTGGATTAGGTACAGGCAGTGGGGAAGGTGCATTGGGCTGTTTGTGGATTGAGTACAGGTAGTGGTGATGGTGCATTGCAGTTTGTGGATTGAATACTGGCGGTGGGGATGGTTCTTTCGGTTGTTTATGGATTGAGTACAGGCGGTGGGAATGGCGCATTGGGCTGTTTATGGCTTGAGTACAGGCAGTGGGGATGGTGCTTTGTGCTGTTTATGGATTGAGTACAGGCAGTGGAGGTGGTGCTTTGTGCTGTTTATGGATTGAGTACAGGTGGTAGGGATGGTGCATTGTGCTGTTTATGGATTGAGTACAGGTAGTGGGGATGGTGCATTGTGCTGTTTATGGTTTGAGTACAGGCGGTGGGGATGGTGTGGTGTGCTGTTTATGGATTGAATACAGGCGGTGGGGACAGTGTTTTGTGCTGTTTATGTATTGAGTACAGGTGGTAGGGATTGTGCATTGTGCTGTTTGTGGATTGTGTACAGTTAATGGGGTTGGTGTATTGGGCTTTTTGTGGATTGAGTATAGGTGGTAGGGATTGAGCATTGGGCTGTTTGTGGATTGAGTACAGGCAGTGGGGATGGTGCTTTGTGCTCTTTATGGATTGGGTACAGCAGTGGGGCAAGTGCATTGGGTTGTTTGTTGATTGTGTACAGGCAGTGGGGGTGGTGCTTTGAGCTGTTTATGGATTGAGCACAGGCGGTGGGAATGGTGCATTGGTCTTTTTATGGATTGAGTACAGGTGGTGGGGATGGTGTATTAGGCTGTTTGTGGATTGAGTGCAGGTGGTAGGGATGGTGCATTGGGCTGTCTATGGATTGAGTACAGGCAGTGGGGATGTTGCATTGGGCTGTCTATGGATTGAGTACAGGCAGTGGGGATGGTTCATTGGATTGTTTGTGGATTGAGTACAGGTGGTAGGGATGGTGCATTGTGCGGTTTGTGGATTGAGTACAGGCAGTGGGGATGGTGCATTATGCTGTTTGTGAATTGAGTACAGGTTGTGGGGATGGTACATTGTGCTATATGTGGATTGGGTACAGGCAGTGGGGATGGTGCATTGTGCTGTTTGTGGATTCAGTGCAGGCAGTGGTGATGGTGCATTTGGCTGTTTGTAGATTGAGTACAGGCAGTGGGGATGGTGTAGTATGCTGTTTATGGATTGAATACAGGTGGTGGGGATAGTGCAGTGTGCTGTTTATGGATTGAGTACAGGCGGTGGGGATGGTGCAGTGTGTTGTTTGTAGATTGAGTACAGGCAGTGGGGATGGTGCATTGTGCTGTATGTGGATTGAGTACAGGCCGTGGTGATGGTGCATTGTGCTGTTTGTTGATTGAGTACAGATGGTGGGGATGGTGCATTGGGCTGTTTGTGGATTGTGTACAGGCAGTGTTGATGGTGCATTGGGCTGTTTGTGGATTGAGTACAGCAAGTAGTGATGATTCTTTGTACTGTTTGTGGATTGAGTACAGGCAGTGGGGATGGTGCATTATGCTGTTTATGAATTGAGTACAGGCGGTGTGGATTGTGCTTTGTGCTGTTTGTGGATTGAGTACAGGCAGTGGGGATGGTGCATTGTGCTGTTTGTGGATTGAGTACAGGCAGTGGGGATGGTGCATTAGGCTGTTTGTGGATTGAGTACAGACAATGGAGAATGTGCATTGTGCTGTTTGTGGATTGAGTACAGGCAGTAGGGATGGTGCATTGGGCTGTTTATGGATTGTGTACAGGCGGTGTGGATGGTGCATTGTGCTGTTTGTGGATTGAGTACAGGCAGTGGGGATGGTGCATTGTGCTGTTTGTGAATTGAATACCGGTGGTGGGGATGGTGCTTTGGGCTGTTTATGGATTGAGTACAGACTGTGGGGATGGTGTTTTGTGCTATATGTGGATTGGGTACTGGCAGTGGGGATGGTGCATTGTGCTGTTTGTGGATTGAGTACAGGCAGTGGTGATGGTGCATTTGGCTGTTTGTAGTTTGAGTACAGGCAGTGGGGGTGGTGTAGTGTGCTGTTTATGGATTGAATACAGGCGGTGGGGATAGTGCGGTATGCTGTTTATGGATTGAGTACAGGCAGTGGTGATGGTGCATTGGGCTGTTTATGGATTGAGTACAGGCGGTGTGGATGATGCATTGGGCTGTTTATGGATTGAGTACAGGCAGTGGGGATGGTGCATTGGGCTGTTTATGGATTGAGTACAGATGGTGGGGATGGTGCATTGTGTGTATGTGGATTGAGTACAGGCAGTGGGGATGGTGCATTGTGCTGTTTGTGAATTGAGTACAGGCGGTGGGGATGGTGCATTGTGTAGTTTGTGGATTGAGTACAGGCAGTGGGGACGGTGCATTGTGTAGTTTGTGGATTGAATACATGAGGTGGGGATGGTGCATTGGGCTGTTCGTGGATTAGGTACAGGCAGTGGGCATGGTGCATTGTGCTGTTTATCAATTGAATACAGGCAGTAGGGATGGTGCATTGTGCTGTTTGTGGTTTGAGTACAGGCTGTGGTGATGGTGCATTTGGCTGTTTGTAGATTGAGTACAGGCAGTGGTGATGGTGCATTGGGTTGTCTATGGATTGAGTACAGGATAGTGGGGATGGTGCATTGGGCTGTCTATGGATTGAGTACCGGCAGTGTGGATTGTGTATTAGGCTGTTTTTGGATTGAGTACAGGTGGTAGGAATGGTGCATTGAGCTGTTTATGGATTGTGTACAGACGGTGGGGATGGTGCATTGTGCTGTTTGGATTGAGTACAGGCAGTGGGGATGGTGCATTGGGCAGTTTATGGATTAAGTACAAGCGATGGGGATGTTTCATTAAACTGTTTGTGTATTGTGTACAGGCTGTGGGGATGGTGCTTTGTGCTCTTTATGGATTGGGTACAGCGGTGTGGCCAGTGAATTGGGTTGTTTGTTGATTGTGTACAGGCAGTGGGGATGGTGCTTTGGGTTGTTTATGGATTGAGTACAGGTGGTGGGAATGGTGCATTGGGCTGTTTATGGATTGAGTACAGGCAGTGGGCATGGTGCATTGTGCTGTTTATGAATTGAGTACAAGCAGTGGAGGTGATGCATTGTACTGTTTGTGAATTGAGTACAGGCAGTGGGGATGGTGCATTTGGCTGTTTGTAGATTGAGTACAGGCAGTGGGGATGGTGTAGTGTGCTGTTTATGGATTGAATACAGGTGGTGGGGATAGTGCAGTGTGCTGTTTATGGATTGAGTACAGGCAGTGGTGATGGTGCATTGTGCTGTTTGTGCATTGAGTACAGGCAGTTGGGGATGGTGCATTGTGCTGTTCGTGGATTCAGTACAGGCAGTGGTGATAGTGCATTTCGCTGTTTGTAGATTGAGTGCAGGCAGTGTGGATGGTGTAGTGTGCTGTTTATGGATTGAATACAGGTGGTGGGGATGCTGTTTTGTGCTCATTATGGATTGAGTACAGGCAGTGGGGATGGTGCATTTGGTTGTGGATTTGGTCCAGGCGGTGGGGCCGGTTCATTGGGCTGTTTATGGATTGAGTACAGGCAGTGGGTATGGTGCATTGTGCTGTTTGTGAATTGAGTACAGGCGGTGGGGATAGTGCTTTGTGCTGCTTATGGATTGGATACAGGCGGTAGGGATGGTGCATTGTGCTGTTTGTGGATTGAGTACAGGCGGTGGGGATGGTGTACTGTGCTGTTTGTGGATTGAGTACAGCAGTGGGGATGGTGCATTGTGTAGTTTGTGGATTGAATACAGGAGGTGGGGATGGTGCATTGTGTAGTTTGTGGATTGAATACAGGAGGTGGGGATGGTGCATTAGGCTGATCGTGGATTAGGTACAGGCAGTGGGGAAGGTGCATTGGGCTGTTTGTGGATTGAGTACAGGTAGTGGTGATGGTGCATTGCACAGTTTGTGGATTGAATACTGGCGGTGGGGATGGTTCTTTCGGTTGTTTATGGATTGAGTACAGGCAGTGGGAATGGCGCATTGGGCTGTTTATGGCTTGAGTACAGGCAGTGGGGATGGTGCTTTGTGCTGTTTATGGATTGAGTACAGGCAGTGGAGGTGGTGCTTTGTGCTGTTTATGGATTGAGTACAGGTGGTAGGGATGGTGCATTGTGCTGTTTATGGATTGAGTACAGGTAGTGGGGATGGTGCATTGTGCTGTTTATGGTTTGAGTACAGGCGGTGGGGATGGTGTGGTGTGCTGTTTATGGATTGAATACAGGCGGTGGGGACAGTGTTTTGTGCTGTTTATGTATTGAGTACAGGTGGTAGGGATTGTGCATTGTGCTGTTTGTGGATTGTGTACAGTTAATGGGGTTGGTGTATTGGGCTTTTTGTGGATTGAGTATAGGTGGTAGGGATTGAGCATTGGGCTGTTTGTGGATTGAGTACAGGCAGTGGGGATGGTGCTTTGTGCTCTTTATGGATTGGGTACAGCAGTGGGGCAAGTGTATTGGGTTGTTTGTTGATTGTGTACAGGCAGTGGGGGTGGTGCTTTGAGCTGTTTATGGATTGAGCACAGGCGGTGGGAATGGTGCATTGGTCTTTTTATGGATTGAGTACAGGTGGTGGGGATGGTGTATTAGGCTGTTTGTGGATTGAGTGCAGGTGGTAAGGATGGTGCATTGGGCTGTCTATGGATTGAGTACAGGCAGTGGGGATGTTGCATTGGGCTGTCTATGGATTGAGTACAGGCAGTGGGGATGGTTCATTGGATTGTTTGTGGATTGAGTACAGGTGGTAGGGATGGTGCATTGTGCGGTTTGTGGATTGAGTACAGGCAGTGGGGATGGTGCATTATGCTGTTTGTGAATTGAGTACAGGTTGTGGGGATGGTACATTGTGCTATATGTGGATTGGGTACAGGCAGTGGGGATGGTGCATTGTGCTGTTTGTGGATTCAGTGCAGGCAGTGGTGATGGTGCATTTGGCTGTTTGTAGATTGAGTACAGGCAGTGGGGATGGTGTAGTATGCTGTTTATGGATTGAATACAGGTGGTGGGGATAGTGCAGTGTGCTGTTTATGGATTGAGTACAGGCGGTGGGGATGGTGCAGTGTGTTGTTTGTAGATTGAGTACAGGCAGTGGGGATGGTGCATTGTGCTGTATGTGGATTGAGTACAGGCCGTGGTGATGGTGCATTGTGCTGTTTGTTGATTGAGTACAGATGGTGGGGATGGTGCATTGGGCTGTTTGTGGATTGTGTACAGGCAGTGTTGATGGTGCATTGGGCTGTTTGTGGATTGAGTACAGCAAGTAGTGATGATTCTTTGTACTGTTTGTGGATTGAGTACAGGCAGTGGGGATGGTGCATTATGCTGTTTATGAATTGAGTACAGGCGGTGTGGATTGTGCTTTGTGCTGTTTGTGGATTGAGTACAGGCAGTGGGGATGGTGCATTGTGCTGTTTGTGGATTGAGTACAGGCAGTGGGGATGGTGCATTAGGCTGTTTGTGGATTGAGTACAGGCAGTAGGGATGGTGCATTGGGCTGTTTACGGATTGTGTACAGGCGGTGTGGATGGTGCATTGTGCTGTTTGTGGATTGAGTACAGGCAGTGGGGATGGTGCATTGTGCTGTTTGTGAATTGAATACCGGTGGTGGGGATGGTGCTTTGGGCTGTTTATGGATTGAGTACAGACTGTGGGGATGGTGTTTTGTGCTATATGTGGATTGGGTACTGGCACTGGGGATGGTGCATTGTGCTGTTTGTGGATTCAGTACAGACAATGGTGATGGTGCATTTGGCTGTTTGTAGTTTGAGTACAGGCAGTGGGGGTGGTGTAGTGTGCTGTTTATGGATTGAATACAGGCGGTGGGGATAGTGCGGTATGCTGTTTATGGATTGAGTACAGGCAGTGGTGATGGTGCATTGGGCTGTTTATGGATTGAGTAGAGGCGGTGTGGATGATGCATTGGGCTGTTTATGGATTGAGTACAGGCAGTGGGGATGGTGCATTGGGCTGTTTATGGATTGAGTACAGGTGGTGTGGATGATGCGTTGGGTTGTTTGTGGATTGAGTACAGGCAGTGGGGATTGTGCTTTGTGCTGTTTGTGGATTGAGTACAGGCAGTGGGGTTGGTGCATGAGGCTGTTTGTGGATTGAGTACAGGCAATGGGGATTATGCTTTGTGGTGATTGTGGGTTGAGTACAGGCAGTAGGGATGTTGCATTGTGCTGTTTGTGGATTGAGTACAGGCAGTGGGGATGGTGCATTGGCCTGTTTGTAGATTGAGTACAGGCAGTGGGGATGGTGTAGTGTGCTGTTTATGGATTGAATACAAGCGGTGGGGATAGTGCAGTGTGCTGTTTATGGATTGAGTACAGGCGGTGGGGATGGTGCAGTGTGTTGTTTGTGGATTGAGTACAGGCAGTGGGGATGGTGCATTGTGCTGTTTGTGGATTCAGTACAGCAATGGGTGTGGTGCATTGTGCTGTTTTGGATTGCGTACTGATGGTGGGAATGGTGCATTGTGCTGTATGTGGATTGAGTACTGGCCGTGGTGATGGTGCATTGTGCTGTTTGTGGATTGAGTACAGATGGTGGGGATGGTGCATTGGGCTGTTTGTGGATTGAGTACAGGCAGTGTTGATGTGCATTGTGCTGTTTGTGGATTGAGTACAGATGGTGGGGATGGTGCAGTGGGTTGTTTGTGGTTGAGTACAGCAAGTAGTATGATGCTTTGTACTGTTTGTGGATTGAGTACAGGCAATGGGGATTGTGCATTGGGCTGTTTGTGGATTGAGTGCAGGCAGTGGGGATGGTGCATTGTGCAGTTTGTGTATTGAATACCAGTGGTGGGGATGGTTCATTGGGCTGTTTATGGATTGAGTACAGACTGTGGGGATGGTGTTTTGTGCTGTATGTAGATTGGGTACTGGCAGTGGGGATGGTGCATTCTGCTGTTTGTGGATTCAGTACAGGCAGTGGGGATGGTGTAGTGTGCTGTTTATGAATTGAATACAGGTGTTGGGGATAGTACGGTATGCTGTTTATGGATTGAGTATAGGCAGTGGTGATGGTGCATTGGGCTGTTTCTGGATTGAGTACAGGCAGTGGGGATGGTGCATTGGGCTGTTTCTGGATTGAGTACAGGCAGTGGGGATGGTGCATTGGACTGTTTATGGATTGTGTACAGGCGGTGTGGATGATGCATTGGACTGTTTGTGGATTGGGTACACGCAGTGGGGATGGTGCTTTGTGCTGTTTGTGGACTGGGTACACGCAGTGAGGATGGTGCTTTGTGCTGTTTTTCAGCATCGAAAGATGCAATATCAATGCAATTTCAGGACGTCCACTGACTTAGACACTTAGCTGAAAACATGCAGCTTGCAAACTTGATTTCCAAGAATCATTTTCCCCTCCATGTGGTACCCTGTCCCTTTGCCTTTCTGCTGTGATCGTTCTCACAGAAAGGTAGCTGGGTGGGTGATTGTCGAAACATCCCATTTTGTGCTCTATTCCTCATTAAACCTGTGTGCTTCTTTGGATGTTACTTCAATAACTTTAATGACTAAGTAGACGGCATCACCATCTGTTAATCTGAGTAGTCTGCTTATGTGAAAAATCCTTTAATAGACTGTGTCCTGTAAACACTGGCACCTTATTAAACACGAACATGTTACTGATATTAATGAGATAAAACAGCAGATGGCATCAAATGGTTTGCTCGGGTGCAGCCCTTATTTCTTGTGTTCGTTTTAGTTTGTTCTCCCCCTCATGCCTTTGACACCAGCCCTTCAGAAGTAAACTCTTTGAAATTCAGGCACTCATGTTCCTGTTAGAATGAGAACAGACTGGGTTGAGGAGTGAATTCCCCCTGCGATTGTGATAAACATGCAGCACCTGCCACATGTGTCTAAAACAATCGGCTTCTAATGTCCCTGGTCCAATGTTTCTTTGTGTGAGATTGGTACCTCAACACTATCAGCTTTTCAGCACACGTTTAACTGCCCAGTGTGTGTGAGTGTGTGTGTGCAATGGCTGGGATTTGTAAAACCTTGAAAACTTCTTTGATACATGTGTAGTGTAACTATGGCCCATTGATACTCAACCTCCTGTATATTAAAGCTTTTCAAAAGTTCTAGCCTTCTGTGGAGCGTTTATCCCTGTAATTGCACTGTCCTGTAGCTGGTGTAGTTCAAGAACACAGCACACCACTACCTTCTCAAGGGCAAATAAAGATGGATACTGAATGCTGGCTTCAGTTATGATGCTGACATCACACCAACGAGCAAAGACAGTTTCTTAAAGGCACGTTTTCACTGGCAACCCCCTTGACTTCATCGTCATCTCTCCACATCCAGTCTGACAATTCTGGAATGTTCTTTGGCTCAAGTGTGCTTTTGTTGCTGGCTGATGAGAGGGGCCTGCAGGATGTGTGCCTTGGGAATCAGCTGTGTGCTCCAGGTAATGCAGCATCTCAGTGCGCAGGAGCTGGATTGGATGGTGGTGTGAGATGTCATCGACAATGCAAGCTGCGGCAGCGGAGGGGGAGGTGAGACAATAAAATCATTTGTTTAAACAGAATCCCCAAAATAATTATCTTTAACGACAAAAGAAACAGCCACCTAATTGCATTTAGTCGGTACAGTGCAGGAGGTATTGAATGCAAAAGCAGTTGCATTTATGTGGCAGCTTATCACTTGGAAGCATCTCCAGGTGCTTCACACACAATGGATTGCTTTTGCAGTGTCCTGGCAGATACAGCAGCCAAGATTAGAGTGGTGCTGGAAAAGCACAGGAGGTCAGGCAGCATCTGGGGAGCAGGAAAATCGACGTTTTGGGCAAAAGCCCTTCATTAGAAGATCTACAGGAGGTTCACAGCTATGATTCCAAGGATGAAAGGTTTGTCACATGAAGAGCAGTTGAGGACTCTTGCTCTCTACTTGATGGAGTTTAGAAGGATGAAGAGGGAACTCATAGAAACGTGAAGAATACTGAGAGGCCTGGATAGAGTGAACGTGGAGAAGATTTTTCCACCAATAGGAGAGGGTTGGACCTGAGGGCACAGCCACAGAGTGAAGGAACGACCATTTAGAACTGAGATGAGGAGGAATTTCTTCAACCAGGGGGTGGGGAACTCTGTGGAACTCATTGCCACAGGAGGATGTGGAAGCCATGTCATTGGGTGCATTTAAGACAGGCTCAGATAAGTCTTGATTGGTAAGAGTTACCGCGAGAAAGCAGGAGGATGGGGTTGAGAAACATATCAGCCATGATTGAACGGCGGAGCAGACTCGATGGGCCGAATGGCCTAATTCTGCGTAGGTTCTTACGGACCCACCAGCACTGTCTCACACTGAGCAATTTCTAACTACAGGGTGTCCACATCACATCGGATGCAACCCTGGAGGTCTGATTGCATGGCGGATCTTGTCAGAGCATGGCAGGGTGAGAATTAATTCCATCTGAGAGGTTGTCATTAGGAAAGTCACAAGCGTGATCCAAGCCGCTGGGGATTGTGGATGCAGCAGTTAGTCTCTTGGGTCCCTGAATCGGGAGTGGTATAAGTCAGCCGCTCCTAAAAAGTAACTCCCTCTTTAAAAACAGCAGCAGTGGAGACAATAGCACCATCTATTCCAGCACCTGAGGCACACTGGCTCCCAGTATTGTACTTTTCATGTGATTTTGGTTTTGATAATAACACTTATCAGGTTCGAAAACAAGTATCAACATATCGCGCACCAACTTACTTTTAGAAAATAGCGGACATCTGTTTATTTTTACAATTAGGTAGCTACTCTGAACAGCAATGAAATAAGTCTCCAAATGATCTGTGTTTATGGGAGTGGGTGAGGGAGCAATGTCAACTAGGACATACCAAACTTCAGACAACTGCGACGTTCCAGGTTTATGATTCTCTCGGAATGCCGTTTTGATTCACCAGCTGCTTTGCATCCTCGACAACTACAGAAGGTCAAACATGCTTGCGAGGTGGATTTTACATCATGTTCCCTCACCTTAGTTCTGTCTGTTGTGGACCTCATTGTAGTTTCTAACCCTCCAGGATGGCCCTGGAATTGATCATGTGACTTTGTGTCACTGCCCTCAACAACTTGAGCTGGAGAAGAAAGTTGGGGCTCTGACCGGTGTGAGGGTGACAGTGCGGTTTGAGGCCTAACAGTAACCCCCAAGAACAGTCCTGATTTGAGTCGAAGCCCAATTTGATCAGCCATTGATAATTGTGCCGTCTCACCCATTGGCATCTGGACTGCTGTGTACAGTACTATCACCGTTCATACAACAGGATGTTAATGCATCGGAAGCAAACAGTCATAGAGATGTACAGCGTGGAAACAGACCCTTCGGCCCAGTTTCTTCCCACAATCAAAAGATGTGCAGGTTAGATGAATTGGCTATGCATCCATGCCAACCAGACATCCAAAATTAATCTAGTTCCATTTGCCAGCACTTGGCCCATATCCCTCTCAACCCTTCTTATTCACATACCCATCCAGATGCCTTTTAGATATTGTAATTGTACCAGCCTCCATTGTACTTGCTCTGATGGTTCACTCCATACAGACACCACCCTCTGCATGAAAGGATTGCCCCTCAGGTCTCTTTTAAATCTTTCCCCTCTCACCTTAAACCTGTGCTCTCTAGGTTTGAATTCCCCTACTCTGGGAAAATGACTTTGGTTATTCACCCTATCCGTGCCCCTCATGATTTTGTAAACCTCTATAAGGTCACCCCTCAACCTCCGACGCTCCACAGAAAATAGCCCCAGCCTGTTCAGCCACTCCCTACAGCTCAAACCCTCCAACCCTGACAACATCCTTGTAAATCTTTTCTGCACCCTTTCAAGTTTAACAGCATCTTTCCAAGAGCAGTTCAGAGAAGGTTTATAAGATTAATACCTGGAGTGAATGGATTGTCTTATGAGCAAAAATTAGACTGGCTAGCACTGCGTCTTTTGGAGTTTGGAAGAGTCAAAGATGACTGAGTGGAAATATATAAAATCTTCAGGTGATTTCTCCTCTTGTGGGAGAATCTAGAACTAGGAATTATGGTTTAAAAATAAAAGGTTGCCCATTTAGCATTGAGATGAAGAAACATTTTTTTTTTCTCTCAGAGGGTTGTGAGATTTTAGAATTCCCTTTCTCAAAATGCAAAGGCTGCAGATCATTAAATGGTTAGCACTGCTGCCTCACAGCGCCAGGGACCTGGGTTCGATTCCAGCCTTGGGTGGCTGTCTGTGTGGAGTTTGCACATTCTCCCTGTGTCTGTGTGGGTTTCATCCGGGTGCTCCGGTTTCCTCCCACAATCCAAAGATGTGCAGGTCAGGTGAATTGGCTGTGCAAAGTTGCCCATAATGTTCAGGGATGTGGAGGGTAGGTGCATTAATCAAGGGTAAATATAGGGTACGGGGAATGGGTCTGGGTGGGTTGCTCTTCAGAGGGTTGGTGTGGACTTGTTGGGCCAAAGGGCCTGTTTCCACACTGTAGGGATTCTGTGATTTTAAATATTTTTAAGGCAGAGAAATATGGATTCTTGATTACCAAGGGATAAGAGATTATCGGGGATATGCAGGAATGGAGAGTTATAGATTCATACAAACATACAGAGCTGAGGTTAAAATCAGATCAGCCATGACCTTACTGAGTGACAGAGTAGGCTAGAAGGGCTAATGACCAACTCTTGGTCATCGCTTGTATGCTCGGCAATCCCATATCACTGTGTCACTTGACAATCAGGTTGGTCAAAGGCACACCAAGGCAGGCAAGAAGTGACCTGGAAGTCAGAATGTGGCCTGTGGAGGTGCTGTATGTGACCCACTAGGCCCAGTTCTAGGCACGTGGGACAGCAGGCTGGATTTGGAACTTGCTCCAGGCTCATTGTGAACAACAAGTGTGAAGGCGCGCAACGTCTCTGGTTTCCACAATGTCCAACCCCTCTTTGGCTTTGGCCACACTCTTTCTCTTCCTCTCTCTCAGGAAGGGTGAGTGCAAGGTCATTGTAAGCTAGACCCAAAACCTTTAGCTCAGCCCCAGACCCCATCTGTTTCCCTGGTGATCAGGCCTTGGGCCTAGTCTATCTTCTTGGGCCTAGTCTCACTTCTTGAGACTAAAAAGATAAAAGAAGAAGGTTTTATTAGTTAGCTGTGCTGCTTCACCTTTTTAAATTAATTACTCATTTCATTAACGTATCGGCTTCACGTTTTGCATGTTTTTTTCAAAATTCATGTACAATGTTTTACCTAGCCTTAACACTTGAGATCTTTACGTCAGCCCACAGAGCGAGGAAATAAATCACAACATGGCACCTTATGCAAAAAGGTTGGGCAAACGCTAGCGCGGATAGGTTTTTTTTGTGAAGGCTGAATGTCTGAGTCAAAACTGTAGCCCGGCCAACCTTTGACAGATGTCTACAATGCTCTGGTAAGAAGGATGAGATTCGAAGAAGTGAGTTTAATTTGGACGCTCATTGGTGGTGCTGGTTGATTATTTCCCTGCGAAATAATATTCTTTTCAGACTTTACCAGTTGACAACTGTAGTATTACCCTGGATGAATGCCGAACGAAGTCGGCAGCAATATTTCTTACAGCCAGCCCCAGCAGAGTTCCCTTATTGTATCATCGTGACAATTCCAATTCAGACAATCACCATCCTATTTGGCCTCTCTCAATGAAATGATTGTTAGTGCCAATTAAAGCAGATTAATGGGCAGTTTGGCTCTGTAACCAAATTGAAGCTAATTGAACTCAGGACTGCTACTGGTAGTGAAGAAAGGAGATTTAGATCTATTACGAAAGATCCCTTTTGGAACTAGCCCCTGAAGAGAGCTTCTGTTCACACAGCCAATGGCTGTTCCTATCAGGGATCCCACAATACCTTTCGACATCTGACATTTCTTCTGATATATCTCATGGAGTATTTACTTCGGGGGGCAAAAAAAGAAGCCAACAGAAATCGCTGGAGAAACCTGGCAGGTCTGGCAGCATCTGAGGAGAGAAAGCAGAGTTAGCATTTCAGAACCAGCAACCCCAGCTCAGAAGCAGGATGTGGCAGAGGTGTGGGGACATTATTGGGAATGAAGCAGGAGAGAACCAGGGTGTCCCAGAGGAAATGCTGCCTGTGAGGGAATATGTACCAAGGTGGGGGAATGGTGGGGGAATGGTGGGGGATGGGGGGGCACAGTGACACATCCCTCTGGAGGTGAGGGGAATGGTGGGGGATGGGGGGGGGCGCAGTGACACATCCCTCTGGAGGTGAGGGGAATGCTGGGGGATGGGGGGGCAGTGACACATCCCTCTGGAGGTGAGGGGAATGCTGGGGAATGGGGAGGGCAGTGACACATCCCTCTGGAGGTGAGGGGAGTGCTAGGGGATGGGGGTGCACAGTGACACATCCCTCTGGAGGTGAGGGGAATGGTGGGGGATGGGGGGAGTGCAGTGACACATCCCTCTGGAGGTGAGGGGAATGCTGGGGAATGGGGGGGGCAGTGACACATCCCTCTGGAGGTGAGAGGAATGCTGGGGAATGGGGAGGGCAGTGACACATCCCTCTGGAGGTGAGGGGAATGCTGGGGGATGGGGGGGCAGTGACACATCCCTCTGAAGGTGAGGGGAATGCTGGGGGATGGGGGGGCGCAGTGACACATCCCTCAGGAGGTGAGGGGAATAGTGGGGGATGGGGGGGCAGTGACACATCCCTCTGGAGGTGAGGGGAATGGTGGGGGATGGAGGGGACAGTGACACATCTCTCTGGAGGTGAGGGGAATGCTGGGGGATGGGGGTGCGCAGTGACACATCCCTCTGGAGGTGAGGGGAATAGTGGGGGATGGGGGGGGGCAGTGACACATCCCTCTGGAGGTGAGGGGAATGGTGGGGGATGGAGGGGACAGTGACACATCCCTCTGGAGGTGAGGGGAATGGTGGGGGATGGGGGGAGCGCAGTGACACATCCCTCTGGAGGTGAGGGGAATGGTGGGGGCAGTGACACATCCCTCTGGAGGTGAAGGGAATGGTGGGGAATGGGGGGGCAGTGACACATCCCTCTGGAGGTGAGGGGAATGCTGGGGAATGGGGAGGGCAGTGACACATCCCTCTGGAGGTGAGGGGAATGCTGGGGGATGGGGGGGCAGTGACACATCCCTCTGAAGGTGAGGGGAATGCTGGGGGATGGGGGGGCGCAGTGACACATCCCTCTGGAGGTGAGGGGAATAGTGGGGGATGGGGGGGCAGTGACACATCCCTCTGGAGGTGAGGGGAATGGTGGGGGATGGAGGGGACAGTGACACATCTCTCTGGAGGTGAGGGGAATGCTGGGGGATGGGGGTGCGCAGTGACACATCCCTCTGGAGGTGAGGGGAATAGTGGGGGATGGGGGGGGGGGCAGTGACACATCCCTCTGGAGGTGAGGGGAATGGTGGGGGATGGAGGGGACAGTGACACATTCCTCTGGAGGTGAGGGAATAGTGGGGGATGGGGGGGCAGTGACACATCCCTCTGGAGGTGAGGGGAATGGTGGGGGATGGGGGGGACAGTGACACATCCCTCTGGAGGTGAGGGGAATGGTGGGGGATGGGGGGAGCGCAGTGACACATCCCTCTGGAGGTGAGGGGAATGGTGGGGGCAGTGACACATCCCTCTGGAGGTGAAGGGAATGGTGGGGAATGGGGGGGCAGTGACACATCCCTCTGGAGGTGAGGGGAATGCTGGGGAATGGGGAGGGCAGTGACACATCCCTCTGGAGGTGAGGGGAATGCTAGGGGATGGGGGTGCACAGTGACACATCCCTAAGGAGGTGAGGGGAATGGTGGGGGATGGGGGGAGCGCAGTGACACATCCCTCTGGAGGTGAGGGGAATACTGGGGGCAGTGACACATCCCTCTGGAGGTGAAGGGAATGTTGGGGAATGGGGGGGCAGTGACACATCCCTCTGGAGGTGAGGGGAATGGGGGGGATGGGGGGGGGGCAGTGACACATCCCTCTGGAGGTGAGGGGAATGGTGGGGGATGGGGGGCAGTGACACATCCCTCTGGAGGTGAGGGAATGCTGGGGAATGGGGGGGGCGCAATGACACATCCCTCTGAAGGTGAGGGGAATGGTGGGGGATGGGGGGGCAGTGACACATTCCTCTGGAGGTGAGGGGAATGCTAGGGGATGGGAGGGCACAGTGACACATCCCTCTGGAGGTCAGGGGAATGGTGGGGGATGGGGGGATCAGTGATACATCCCTCTGGAGGTGAGGGGGATGGGGGGGACAGTGATACATCCCTCTGGAGGTGAGGGGAATGGTGGGGGATGGGGGGGACAGTGACACATCTCTCTGGAGGTGAGGGGAATGCTAGGGGATGGGGGTGCACAGTGACACATCCCTCTGGAGGTGAGGGGAATGCTAGGGGATGGGAGGGCACAGTGATACATCCCTCTGGAGGTGAGGGGAATGGTGGGGGATGGGGGGGACAGTGACACATGCCTCTGGAGGTGAGGGGAAAGGTGGCCACTCATTCTTTGGATGCGAAGGTTGGTGGGGCGCAGAGTGAACACCGAGAGTGGAGGATGGGCCTTATTGGTGCTATGGAGGTTAGAGTGATGGCAGAAGCGTGGGAAATGGTTCAGACACAGCTGAGGGCCCTGGCAACCACAGTAATGAGGGATGGTCAGTCGAGGAGCGTGGTAGGTATGATCTGAGGCCAGGTCACACTGCAAAGTATAATTCTGCTGCTTTCATGCTTTAAGTGCAGGAAGGCTGAAATCTTTTGCCACGTCTGGCACGTTCTTGTTGTCACTCCTGCTGAAGGATGACCGACAAGGACAGAACCCTTGATCCAGGTCAAGTGCAGGGCTTGGCTGAGGGCTGGGGCCTCTGTATTATTGATACAGGAAATAGCAGAGAAAGGGGCTTCAACATTGCCCTTGACCCAGCCAGGGGATTGGTGACCAACATTGGTACCAATAGGGGGCAGCATGGGGACAGTGGCAAGGGTGGATAATTCCAGCAGCAAGCCTTTTAGGCGCATTCATTGCATACCTCTCCCCCCCCCCCACCGATGATCTAAACATGTCTCAAGCAACTTTCCAAAAGTGAGGGCGGTACCATTATCACACAATCACAGAATTGCTCTGGAGCGGGAGGAGGATGTTCGGCCCATCATACCTGTGCACTCTCTTCAAACAAGCATCGTTACCTCGTGCCAATCTCCTGTGTTTCCTTCATCTCCATACACCCTATTTTTAAAATTCGCTTGTGGGATGTGGGTGTAGCTGGCTGGGCCAGCATTTATTGCCCATCCCTAGTTGCCCCTTGAGGAGGTGGGGGTGAGCTGCCCTCTTGAACTGCTGCAGTCCACCTGATGTCAACAGTGAAGGAACAGCAATATATTTCCAAATCAGGATGGTGCATGGCTTGGAAGGGAGCTTGAAGATGGTGGTGTTCCCATGTTGCACTTGTCCTTCTAGCTTCAAGTGGTCATGGGTTTGGAAGGTGTTGTCTAAGGATCTTTGATGAATTTCTGCAGTGCATTTTGTAGATAGTACACACTGCTGCTACTGAGCGTTGATGATGAATGGAGTAGATGTTGGTGAATGTGGTGCCAATCAAGCAGGCTGTTTTGTCCTGGATGGTGGCAAGCTTCTTGAGTGTTGTTGGAGCTGCATTCATCCAGGCAAGTGGGGAGTATTCCATCACACTCCTGACTTGTGCCTTGTAGCTAATCTAAGAAGTGATGGACGCAAAGCTTACAATTATACCTGCTGCCACGTCAAACCATTTGTGAGGCTCCCTCGAGGTTATTTGTCACTTGGATAATCTTCCTGAAGAAGGGCTTATGCCCGAAACGTCGAGTCTCCTGCTCCTCGGATGCTGCTTGGCCTGCTGTGTTTTTCCAGCATTACATTTGTCAACTCTGGTCTCCAGCATCTGCAGTCCTCACTTTCTCCTAGTTAATCTCAGGCTCCAGGTCAGCAATGGAGTCCTCTGGCATTCTTTCTCTGCTTTTGTGAGGAATTGTTTTGCATCTGTAAGAAAGTATAACTTTGAGACAGTGATGGATGAACCTTCAATGCAAGGCTTGTTATTTATATTAGCTAATACTGCACGCCATCGATTACGGTGCACTTTGGTCGATATAACGAAAGGAGTGAGATTAATAGAATACAAAAGAATCGTGGTTACTATCAACTGATCTCACAGGGAGATTTTCACAGTAAACCAGCCCGGAATTTTCTGGAAGCTTTCCTTGCTCTGTTGCTTGAACCTACATCCAACATGGACCCATAAAATTGGCTTTCTGCCATAATTATGAGAAAGTATTAGCATTCCTGGGGAAATTCTAATATAATTAACATTAATATTGATGTTAATATGGTGTCAGTACAGGGTATCCCAAATTTCTGACACTTACTCACGAAGGCAATCTCATGTTAAATACCTGACATCCCACTATTTTTTGCACTTGCCAACAGTTCCTTTATATTGTGTTCCAACTGCCGTACAAATGGATTTGCAAACAGACTCAGGGACAAACCCATCCCCCAGACAGGGACATTACCATATTGTACTAGATAATGCAAAAAGCCCCATGCTGCTGGGTGGCTGGTACTGGGTTTGGGTTGGGCAGTGCTTTAAAAACAACAGAATCCAAATAGCTCCAACTGCTCACAGTTGGCAGTGTAATTGTGGTTTGTTCGGGCTGGTTTGGAATACGCCTGCCGAGTTGTGGATTTTAGGGTCCGAAGCCTCGTGATAAGTTTTTGATTGAGAACAGAACAGCAGCCAGGAGGTGAGAGGTCAGCTACTCCCCAGCCTCTCTGCTGTGAACAGAAAAAAGTCTCATGTGGTCCCTGAGCCCTTCAGCTACGTTGGTCACTGAATTGTTATAACGCAGAAGGAGGCCATTCAGCCCATCATGCCTGCATTACCTTGCACCAATCTACTGTATTTTTCCCCTATCCCTGCACATTGTTTCTATCCAAATAACAATCCATTGCCCTCTTCAATTGCCTATTCCATATTTGGAGGCTGTTGAGAGTGTGTGGTGCTGGAAAATCACAGCAGGTCATGCAACATTCAAAGAACAATAGAATCGACGTTTCGGGCAGGATCCCTTCATCCAGCATCACACACTCTTGACTCTGATCTCCAGCATTTGCAGCCTTCACTTTCTCCTCATGTTTGGAGGCAGTGCATCTTGGACCATAACTACTCACTGTGTTCAAAAGCTTTCCCTCATATCAGCCTTGCATCATTGGCACATCACTTTAAATCGATGCACTGTCATGCCACCTACCCTTTCCCTGTAACCCTGCATTACCTATGGCCAATTCACCTGACCCCCACATCTTTGGACTGTGGGAGGAAGCACATGCAGACACGGGGAGAATGTGCAAACTCTGCACAGACAGTCGCCTGAGGGTGGAATCGAACCTGGGTCCCTCGCGCTGTGAGACAGCAGTGATAACCATTGAGCCTCCATGCTGCCCTCTCGTTCTTTCTTCTTTCATCAGTGGGGACAACGTCTCCTTATCTACTCTGTCCAGCCTGCTTAATCAGATCTCCTCTCAGCCTGCGTCTGCTCAGGGAGAACAGTCTCAACTTCTTCCGTCTATCCTACTGGAGGCTGAAGGCATGGATCTATGGATCTGAAATTCACCTCGGGGGTCAAAAATTACAACATTCTGCATGATCCAATAGCTGAGAAGATGGGTGGAGCCAATTGCTCGGGAGTTGAGCACACAGTGGGAGAGCAAACAGTATCATCCATTTTTCTCTAATGAAGGGTTCATGTCACGCTACAGGTGACCCCATTGCACTGCGCACACACACACACACACATACACACACACACAGGCACTCCTATACACACACACACACACCCCACTCCTATACACACACACAGACACATATACACAGAGACTCCTACAGACACACACACTCCCACACTCACACATGCACCCTCTCAGAGACTTAGACCCTAAACACTCACAAGACACACATACACTCTCTCTGTCACAGACACTCACAACCCTTCACCGCACCTCACCCTAACACCCCCCCCCTCCCCACACACACACACAGCCACATGCACACATACACATATGCATTTATGGGGTGAATTTGTAGTTGCAGAGTTGCATTGTGCTTTGCTCAAAACCTGCATGAATCATTCTAAATACTATGGCACAGACAGCAGCACACAGGGGGCTAACACCTTCAATACGTTAACTGGGCTGACACCAATTGTTAAAGTTCACCTGAGAATGTAACTTTTAATGAAAGTTTTGTGATATACATATAAAAGAAGTGAAACTATCATGGTTATTCTAACAGATGAGAGCTTAACAAACAATCAAGCTATTTTTCAATGTATAATTTCACTTACATCACTCTGTAAACTTTTGCTATAAATTCTGTGTCTTACAATTGTGTCCTCCACAACCACCTGATGAAGGAGCAGTGCTCCGAAAGCTAGTGCTTCCAATTAAACCTGTTGGACTAACCCTGGAATAGTTAGAATTTCCACACCCGAGAGAATGCCTGCTGGGGTTTTATCCACTCCAGCCAGATGTCCCAGTGATTGGCTGACGCAAGTTGTTCATTCTCTCCATTCAAGTCTACAGTGGAGTGGGGGTGAGCTCTATATTTGGGTCAGGGTGGAGGTGAGGGTTGGTATGTTCAGGGTGAGAGACGATGAGGTAAACTGGTTTGTTGCTGATCAAACTAAATGGCCTGGACACAACAAAGCAGTTTTGTCAACACACACAACTTTCAAAGGATGTGTCCAACTCTCCTCATGTAAATGATCATCTTCCTGTAAGAGTTTGATATTTGGACTGCAACATTTCCACAGCTTAGTGAATGAATTTTGGTAAACTAATAAAGAAAACTGTAGCAAGGAAATTATTTATTGACTCCAATGATGATCTCAATATATGGATTTGGAAATAAAGTCTGCCTGCTTATCATGAGCCATTGAACTAATTAGAGATTGTATAAGCAATTTAGCAGATTATTGATGAAACCTGAGTGGATGCCTTCCAGGATTGTGGGATAGCTTCCATTCTGAATGAATGCTATGTCATCCCGGGGTTCGGGTGATTGTGAAAGAGAGAACACTGCGCCAGCCATAGACTGGGTGTCAATCATTCTGCCAGTCAAGGAGCTTGTGATGTTGAGTGCAGTGGTTGAACAAGATGGGTTTATATGGAAGTTTGAAATGATTATTTCAAAAGTGAAATTCTTGGGGTCTGGGGATGTCAGATAAGATCTGGGGAGTTGTACTACTGCTTCAATTCTGGTCTCCCTGCTGTAAGAAAGATGTTGTGAAACTCAAAAGGCTTAAAAAAGACTTACACGGATGTTGCCAGGATTGGAGGGTTTGAGCTATAGGGAGAGGCTGAATAGGCTGAGGCTGTTTTCCCTGGAGCGTCGGAGGCTGAAGAGTGATTTTCCAAAGTTTATAAAATTGTGAGGACCATGGATAGGGTGAATACACAAGGTCTTTTCACCAGAATGGGAGGGCCCAAAACCAGAGGGCATAGATTTAAGGTGAGAGGGGAAAGATTTAAAAGGGACCTAAGAGGCAGCTTTTCACAGAGAGGGTGGTGGGTGTATGGAATGAGCTGCCAGAGGAAGTGGTGGAGGCTGGTACAATTACAACATTTAAAGGGCATCTGGATAAGTATATGGAAGGGTAGTATATATGGAAGGGAAGTATATATAATAGGAAGGGTTTGGAGGGATATGGGCCAAATGCTGCCAAATTGAACTAGATTAATGTAGAATATCTGGACAGTATGGATGAGTTGGACCGAAGGGTCTGTTTCTGTGCTGTATATCTCTATGACTCTATGTCTCTAATATCTGGAATCTGTATGTTATACGAAACAACATTGGTGTTTCCTGATTGATGTTGCTGATATCAGGGAGTCCAGATGTAGGGCACTGAATATTAATATGTGTATTTCGTGAGTGGTTAACTGTCATTGTGGAATTAGTTTGAAGTCTGTTATACAATCATAAAATGATTCAGTACAGAAGACTCCCATTTGGCATATTATTACCCATGCCACTTATTTTAAAGTTATTAATCAATCCTACTCAATTCCCTTTTCTATGTAAACCTGTAAACATCATTTCAAACACTCATTCAACTCGTGGTTAAAAGTTACATTTTAATGGGCCGTATCACCATTCCAGAGAGGGGTAACTCAGATCCAAATAACTCATGAGTAAAAGAAATATAAATCCTCTTATCCTTTTGCCAAGCACCCAACATTTAGCGATTGATTCTTTTGCAATTGGAAACATATTTTATTTCTTTATTTAACTGAAGCCATTCATGATTTTTCAAAACATCTATCAAGCCTCCCCATAAGCTTCTCTACCATAAAGACAACGACTTCTCTAATCTCATAGAAAAGTCCCTCATCCTTGCCACTGCTCTGGTAAATCTCTATTGAATTCCACTGAGGCTGAATCTGGAGTTCCCCAATTTTAAGACCGAACTCAAAGGCCGGGTCTAAAGTGGTACCTTGTCATGTTTGAGGTTGACTTCATTGCTTTAATACACTACTCCTCATTGTGGCCTTCTCAACTTGATCAGACATCATTAAAGATAATTTTTCATAGAATCAGAGAATCCCTACAGTGTGGAAACAGGCCCTTCGGCCCAACAAGTCACAACTGACCCTCCAAAGAGTAATTCACCCAGACCCATTCCTTCTACTCGATACTTACCCTGACTAATGCACCAAACCTACAAAGCCCTGAACATTATGGGACAATTTAGCTTTGCCAATACACCCTAACCTGCACATCTTTAGACTGTGGGAGGAAACCCACGCAGACACAGGGGAGAATGTGCAAACTCCATACAGAAAGCTGCCACAATGATGGAGTCAAAGCCGTGTGCCTGGTGCTGTGAGGCAGCACTGCCAACCGCTGAGCCACCGTGGGATTTTGGGGTGTGCGTGCAGTCCAGCAGAAAACAAAAAAAATTCACACGACTTGGGTGTCACAACGCTAAGTCAGCATTTATTGCCCGTCCCTAATGGCCTAGAGGGCTATTAAGAGTCAGCCACATTGTTGTGGAGTCCCATGTTGATAACACGAGGACAAAGAAAGCAATTTCTTCTCCTAAAGTACATTCATAGAACCCCTACAGTGTGAAAGCAGGCCATTCAGCCCATACCAACCCTCTAAAGAGCACCCCACCCAGATCTAGCCTGTAATTGCCATGGCTAACCCATCCAGCCTGCACATTCCTGGGTACCAAAGGCAACTTAGCATGGCCAATCCACTTAATCTGCACATCTTTGGACTGCAGGATGAAACCAGAGCATCTGCAGGAAACTCATGCAGACACAGGGAGAATGTGCAAACTCCACACAGACAGTCGCCCGAGGCTGGAATTGAACCTGGGTCTTTGGTGCTGTGAGGCAGCAGTGCTAACCACTGAGCCACCATGTCACCCCCAGTAAAGCACGAATGGTTTTACCAAGAATTCACAACAGTCTTGCGATCACTATTAGATTTTAATTTCAAATTGTTTATTAAATTTAACTTGGACTCCTGTCTACCCAAGGTAGCGATGCCCTCTTTATAATTACACTGTTTATTTCAAGTGACTTGTCCCCAATAATTGAGCAAAACAGATCACTTTCCCAGCTTGAAATTTCATTCATCACACATCTGTCCATTGCATCATTGTGTGCTGCTGAAATCTCTCGCTGTCCTTCTCATTGATAACTGTACATTTGAATTTTGTGGCCTCAGGATACCTTGTATTTGAGCATATCAGTCGCTTCTCAGAGTTTCCATGGTGTGATTGTAAGCAGGTACTGAGAGGGGCTATTAACTCAAGCACACAGCCTAAGTTGCTAGCCTCCTCACTCACTCACTGAGCCACTCAAATCATTTAAACTCATTCTGAAACCTCTCAGGAATAGTCCGACTGTCTGCAGAATATGAGGCAAAGGTGTCCCCTTTGGGTCAAGCAGTCAAAAGGCGATCTGTGAAAATGTGGAGGTCACCTGCAGGCAAGTGTGCAAAAATATTTGTAAAAAGGGAAAATCAAGTCAATTAATTCGTCATTCCACTCATTGGTCCTCACTTCATGTCGGTCCAAGATGGCGGCAGTTCCTGTACAGGACCTCATCTGCTCTGACTGCTTTTTCTTTTTCTTTTTCTTTTCCGTTTTCTTTTTTAGAGCCTTGGTAAGCACCGGCAGGGGTGAGAGCCCAGTGCAGGGACCTTGAGCGGGCTGAGCATTGGAGGGGAGTGAGCCCTTACTTACTTTTCCAGAACAAGCACAGGACCAGAAATCAGTGGCTGCTACATTGGCAGAGGGAGCATCAGCCAGGTAGGCCCAGTGGCAAAAAGATGGCGCCTGAGGGTCGGCGACTTTGATGTTGAGTGGCTTCATGATGTGGAGGTGCCGGTGTTGGATTGGAGTGGACAAAGTCAAAAATCACACATCAGGTTATAGCCCTACAGGTTTTTTTGAAATCACAAACTTTCAGAGCAACGGTCCATCGTCAGGTGCAGTAAGAGAGGGCACACTCGCCCAGAGTTTATAGGCGAAGAGATTAAAGGGTCATACAATTGGTGTAAGAGGAATGACAAAACCTGAAATGGCCGATGGAGAACTCTGTTAGAAAGAAGATGCAAGTTTCGATTGATCAAGATGCAAATTCAGAATCTGCTTATCCCGAGATAATCAAAGGTTTTATCAGGGTCTGCCTAACTTTCCAAACTTCAGTCACGCAAAGATACAAAAGGTGACAGCTCAGGTCAGACACTGAGTTGTAGGTTTGAGACCTCATTCAGAATCTGTCTCTGAGTTTTACATCAGGCTGGTATTGTTCTGAAAGCAGGAATTTATAAAATGCCACACTGACTGACTGTGACCACAAATTGTGTGTGTTTTTTTTAACAAAATGGAATGTATCTGCAAATAAAGATAGCGGCAAAGTGGTGACAGAGGGATGGTGTTGCAGGCACTATCCATTGATGGTAATGGGCTGCCTCAGCTCTGATGGACTCTGTTCAAGCTTTCATTCTTTCCTTATTCTTAAATGATTCAAAATAGTCCCATACCATGGTGACAAATGAAAGGTTTTCACTGTATTCTGTTGTATTCTTAGTGTATACTACACATTCAAACTCAGTTCAAAATCAAATCATTTAAAAACTACTAATAATTGAAAATAAATTGCCAATGATATTGTGTGCACTGAGAGCCAGTGAAATATAATTAGATTGCACTTTAAGTTTCAAATTTTATTGCAAAATAAGAAACAGGAAACCTGAAGCAAAAGCCAAGTAAACAGTTCAGGGGCCAAAAACTAAATATAGCTCAAGTGCAAAAATGTCACATTGCAGCAGTTAATCGAAATAATGAACTTAACATTATATTTACATTATTCATCTCTCGAAGTCCTGAATTTTCTCGGGTATTGTTCATTTTCTCAAGCACTTTATGAAAAGGCTCCTCTTCTTCCAGGTGAAATGGGTTATGAAATAAGAGAAAAGTTTGAAATTAGTCGTGCCCTTCCAAAACAGCAGAGAAGCACCAAACTGACCTTCCATATCCTCTGTGCTTCCTGAAATAACACTGTCTTCTCTTCAGTTCTTGGGACACCCAGCCAAGCGCACGACAGATAATGAATTCTTCCTGTGTGCCTTTTTCTGCACTCTCTCTGGTTTCTGAAAACTACCTGACAGCTTGACCTATAAGTAAAATCAGAGATATATTCAATATGCTGCATGCAAAACTGGAAGAAAATAGAGGCTCAATTTAACTGCAGGCTCGATTTGAGGTTATTCAGTCTTTCTACCTCATTGAAAGGCAAGTCATTAGTGATGCAGCTATCATGTAACCTCTTTCTGAAACTAACAGTGATGGATTATCAATTGTTTTGAAGATTAATTACGAGGATAATTACCGCACCATCAATTCTATTGCTCGCTGGTCTATTTGTACTTGATGTAGAGGCCATGCAGAGGCATTGGGAAATCCGAGAGGCATCGAGCATCAGGAAGCAGGAGAGAAACATCCGGAAGTGGGGAGAAGCCTTGGGAAGGAGGTGGGCCCAGGGGAAAGGAGTTTCAAAGATGGCAGGCAAAGGGAAAGTTGTTCAGGCAGCAAGAGGATATCTCCCATTTTGCATTTACACTGCTCATTTCTTTGTTCATTCCAGTGTTCGGTTTATGCGTCTGCTGTCTACATTCCAAAACAGACTGGTAGTGCACCTTTAAGACAGTTACGTCCCATGTAACATCCTGTTTTAAAGCTTTAAAAAAAACTTGCACCTTGTCAATGTATATGTGATGACTGGAGACAAATATAATTGTTCTCTTTGTAACAATATGATGCTGCAAATATGATGTGAAAATATTCAACGGAATGGCAATGCTGTTTGTCTCGCACATTTACACAGGCGGTTTCTGGCTTACGCCAATCTCTTTAGCTTCGGCTTGTCCAGTTTCCAGTGAAAGGAATCGTTGAATTGTCTATGTCTCAACTGGCTCCACTTAACTCTGATTAGTTCCAGTTTTTATGGTCCAGTAAAAAGCAGCTGGCTCCACTTAAAATGCTTCCAGTTGAAGTCAACTGAGCGGATGAAATTGTAAATGGTCTCCCACCTTAAGTCTTGGTTCTCCCCAGTTTTGTACAGCCAGAACCATTCAATGAGCTTTGAAGGGTCACGGGATTCGAACCATTGCCTCCACTCTCTCCTTGCTGCCTGAGTTTCTTCAGCAATTTTTGTTCTAGTTGCAGTCAACTGGTTCCAGTAAGCTTCAAATGGTCCCGGTTAAAACCAACTAGTGAGGGTACCAGCTGGCTTCCAGTAATTATTCCAGTTATGTTGAGTTAAAATCATGTTAATTTGTTCATTCTAGTAGCAATCAATTGTGAACGTTGTCCTTTCCAACTGGGTTCAGCCAAGTTTTCCTTGGTGGAGAGAGGGTTACAAAGATAATCATGTAACAACAAAACAACCAGTAACTTGGAAAACCAGCCTGTGTTGTATTTGGTGCCAAGCGTCTGATGCTCCATGGTAGACCAAGACCAAGGGCTGTTCTGGATTAAAAGTCAATACAAGCAAGGGAGCACTGTCCTGTCTGCAAGCTGCAAGGTCAGTTGCTAGGAATTAACATCCCAAGAATTATGCCTTATACTAGACATGAGAGTCATAGAGTCATACAGCACAGAAACAAACCCTTCAGTCTAGCCTGTCTAAGTTTCCCAAACTAAACTATTCCCATTTACCTGTGTTTAGCCCACATCCCTCTAAACCTTTCCTATCCATATATCTGTCCAAATGTCTCTTACATGTCCTAACTGTACCTGCATATACCACTTCCTCTGGCAGTTCGTTCCACATGAGAACCACCCTCTGTGTGAAAAAGTTGCCCCTCAGGTCGCTTTTAAAATCTTTCTCCTTTCACCTCAAAAATATGTCCTCTAGTTTTGAATTCCCCCACCCTAGGGAAAACCCTCTGCTATTCACCTTATCTATGCCCCTCATGATTTTCTCATCCTTGATAAGGTCACTCGTCAACCTAAGATTAGATTAGATTCCATTCCCTCCACTATAGAAACAAGCCATTTGGCCCAATAAGTTCACACTGACCTCTGAAGAGTAACCCAGACAGACCCATTCCCCTACCCTACATTTACCCCTGTCTAATGCACCTAACACGACTGGCAATTTAGCATGGCCAATTCACCTCACCTGCACATCTTTGGATTGTGGAAGGAAACCTACACAACCACAGTGAGAATGTGCAAAGTCCACACAGACAGTTGCCAAAGGCTGGAATCGAACCTGGGTCCCTGGTGCTGTGAGGCAGCAATGCTGATCACTGAACCACTGTGCCACCCCCTCCAGCTCCTCCGCTCCAGTGAAAAAAGTCCCAGCCTGTCCAGCCTCTCCTTCAAACTCAAGCTCTCCAGTCACAGTGATATCCTGGTAAATCTTTTTTGAACTCTCACCAATTTAATAAAACTCTTCCTACATCAGGGCGACTAGAATTCTACAAATCACTCCAAAAGTGGCTTCATCAACATCCTGTACAATCTCAACATGACATCCGACTCCTACACTCAATGGTCTGAGCAATGAAGACAAGTGTGCTAAATGCCTTCTTCACCACCCTGTCTATTTGTGAGGCAGATTTCCAAGAACTGTGAACCTGAACCTCCTAAGACCTGAGGGGAGGTCGAAATTTTTCACTTGTGGAATCCATTGGAGGTGCCACAAGAGTGGCAAAGTGAAAATCTCCACTGCCATCGCCATCGCTAACTGAGGCATCCTTCATGGCAGCACCTCCACCAATCAAGAGTCCCTTGGCCGATGAATCAGCTCTCTCTCTTGTACAGTACAAATATTGATTTTCCTTGACTTCAATATTTCTGGCAAATTGTCCTGATAAGTGTAAAATGAAAAGGTTCGACAAAATATGTGCTTTATCTTTCAGTGATTCTATGCTATCAAATGATCAGATAAAACTATTTAAATGGTCTCTTTGGCTTCATATCTCAGGAAGGGTGTACTAGCCCTGGAACATGTTCAGAGGAGGTTCATGAGAATGGCCCCAAAAAAGAAAGGCTGAACACACGAGGAATGTTTGAGGACTCCAGGTTTATACTTGATTGAGTTTAGAAGGATAAGGGGGGGGGATCTAATGGAAAATTACAGAATACTGAATGGCGTGGATGGAGTGGATGTTGGGAAGATGTTTCCATTGGTCGGAGAGACTAGGACCCGAGGGTACTGCCTTAGAGTAAAGGAAGACCTCTTAAAGCAGGGATAAGGAGAAACGTCTTCAGCCAGAGAGTGGTGAATCTATGGAATTCATTGTCACAGAAGGCTATGGAGGCCAGGTCATTGAGTATGTTTGAGACTGAATAGATAGGTTCTCGAGGATCAAGGGGATCAGGGGTTATGGGGAGAAAGTAGGAGAATGGGATTGAGAAACTTATCAGCCATGATTGAATGGTGGAACAGACTCAGTGGGCTGAATGGCCGAATTTCTGCTCCGATGTCTTCTGGTTGCTTTGGGCTGCTGCTAGCCTTGGATTGCTTCCTCACTGCCTGGCCAGGCTGCCGAGTAAAAATTGCAATCGGACTGTAAGGGCCTGACCTGGGCCCCTCCAGCTTGCTCATCTATTGATCCACAGCACCTTCACAGGCAGTAACCATCCATCCACCTATCTCATTCCATCCACGTGAAATCACCCAATCATGTGTAAGTTTAATGATGCTTTGGAGAAGATAGTTTCCTGTACGTCTTCTGTCACAACTCACCTTTTTTAAAAGCAAGTTGGAGACAGAAAACAAGGGGAAATTGCAGAGTTCAGAAAAGAAAAGTATTTTGATTGGTTTCACTTTTGATTTGTTTAAAGAGTGAAACTGTTTCCTGAAAACATCCACTGGGTTTCCTTTTATGCTCATTCCTCTTTCGGAGTTCCATACTCCCTGTAAACAATTCCCTGGCATTCATCCAAAACTAAAGGCAATGCCAGAATGAAGTAATTGAGCACCTCCACATCATGAGAGAGAAGGTAGAGAAAGTGAGAGAGAGAGACAGGAAGGAGTAGAGGCAGCATGAGATAGCAAAATCTCAACATAGAAAAAAGAGAGAAAGACAGAAAGAGAGAGAGAGAGAGAGAGAGACAGCTATTGAAACTAGGCTGTCATTGTCATGTGAATAGTCTGACGATATGCATAATTGAAAATAGAAAAACAAATTCACAGCAGAAGAGTTGTGAAAGCTCTTTTTTTAGGAATACAAGAGTGACGATAATTAGTTTATAACAGACCAGAATTGATACCTGTTTTTATTTTAGTACCACATGAATTTAGAACTAAACTTCAGTGTTATAATTGCTGCAGAGTTTAATCAACATTTTTAAGCTGTTGCATTTCATAGAATGCTTACAGTTAGAAGCAGGCCATTCAACCCTTTGAGTCTACAGTGACCTTCCAAAGAGCATCCCACGCAGACCTACCCTAACCCTGTAACCCTGCATTTCCCATGGCTGATCGACCTAACCTATACATTGGTTGACTGTGGGAGGAAACCAGAGCACCTGGACGAAGCCCACGCAAACCCTGGCAGAATGTGCAAACGCCACACAGAGGGTGATGCATGTATAGAAAGAGCTGCTGGAGGAAGGGGTTGAGGCTAGTAAAAGTACAAAATTTAAAAGAATTTGGACATGTACATGGATAGGAAAGGTTTGGGGGGATATGAGCCGAACGCAGACAAAAGGGATTAGTTCAGTTAAGGAAACCTGGTTGATTTGATCCGAAGGGCATGTTTCTGTGTTGTATACCCCATGATTCTGTAACTCCAATACCATTGAACATTAAGGAGACATGGGTAGATTCTCTCGTTGGAAATGGTCTTTGCCTGTCATGATTTCGGTGTAAATCCTATTTAATACAGCAGAGGTTCCACCTCACACAGGCACCACTCTCTGTATGAAAAAGTTGCTCCCCAGGTACCTTTTCAATGTTTCCTTAAACCTGTGTCCTCTAGTTTTGAACTGCCCTGCCCTGAGGAATAGACCTTTGCTATTCACTTTACCAATATCCCCCATGATTTTATAAACCTCGATAATGTCACCTCTCAACTCTCGAGGAAAAAATGTCCCAGCGTATCCAAGCTTTCCTTATAACTCAATACTTCCAGTCTCGGTAACATCCTTGTAAATATTTTTTGCACCCTTTCCAGTTTAATAACATCCTTCCTAGAGCAGATCAGCCAGAATTGCATTATCACCAATTTCCCCGTTACTAACATCCCGAAATTTGCCTTTTACAAGAAACTGAACCAGACTAGCCACATAAGTACTGTAGTTACGAGAACTTTGTGGTCAAATGGGAATAGGTGAAGACAGGTAGAGGGTATAACCTGGTTGGTCAATGGGAGGAATGAATCTGGTAGGTGTCTGGGAGGGAAGGAAGGGATGGGGAGGGTCTGGGAAAGGCGTTGGAGGATGGGAAAGGAGGTTATTTGAAATTGGAGAACACAACGTTGAGTCCTCTGGGCTGTAGGCTGCCCAGGCAGAGGATGAGGTGTTATTCCTCCAATTTGCGGTGTGGTTCGTTGTGGCAATGGAGGAGGCCAAGAATGGTCATGTCGGAAAGGAAGACCTATCCAACCTCTCCTTATAACTCAATACTTCCAGTCTCAGTAACATCCTTGTAAATATTTTTTGCACCCTTTCCAGTTTAATAATTTCCTTCCTAGAGCAGATCATCCAGAATTGCACCAACACCGATTTCCCCATTACCGACATCTCGAAGTTTACCTTTGACAAGAAACTGAACCAGACTAGCCATCTAAGTACTGTAGTTACAAGAACTTGTATCCTTTGGAACAATAACATGACATTGTGACATTTAATATTCCAGTCACTGTCCCTGTGTCATGGAGCCAGCTAATTGTCTTCAATCAGCTATGTGCAGGTCATGTATGGTAACATCAGTAAGCACAGAATCCAGACTCTATGTGTACATCTGTGAGATTTAACTCTATAAATAGTGTGGTATTCTTAATAAATTTCAAGATATCTGGCTCAGCAAAACTCTTTGAGAAATGTGTTATGTGGGTTAGATAGATAGATCACTTACAGTGTGGAAACAGGCCCTTCAGCCCAACAAGTCCACACCGACCCTCCGGAGAGCAACCCACCCAGACTCATTTCCCTACATTTACCCCTTCACCTAACACTACGGGCAATTTAGCATGGCCAATTCACCTAACCTGCACATTTTTGGACTATGGGAGGAAACTGGAGCACCCGGAGGAAACCCACACAGACACAGGGAGAATGTGCAAGCTCCACACAGACAGTTGCCTGAGGCGGGAATTGAACGCGGGTCTCTGGCACTGTGAGGCAGCAGTGCTAACCACTGTGCCACCGTGCCGCCCAAAATGTATAGAAAACCAGAAAGCATTTCAGTCAGATTATCCCAGAGTTTTACAGTCAATGAGGTATCTTTTACACATTATAGTCTCCAGTGTAATATGAAATGGGTCAAGTTTAGAGTGGTGCTGGAAAAGCACAACAGGTCAGGCAGCATCTGAGGAGCAGGAAAATCAATGTTTTGGGCAAAAGCCCTTCATTTGGAATGAGCCTCATTCCTGATGAAGGGCTTTTGCCCGAAACGTCAATTTTCCTGCTCCTCGGATGCTGCCTGACCTGCTGTGCTTTTCCAGCACCACTCTAATCTTGACTCTAATCTCCAGCATCTGCAGTAGCCACTTCTGCCCACAATATGAAATGGGACAGCCAACTTGCGTATGGCAAATGTGATAATGACAAAGTCATCTGTTTGTGTGATATTGATTAAGGGATTGATACTTGCCAAAACAGTGGGTAAAACTCTTCCTCTTAGTGTTGTGGGATTTTTAACATCGACATGAGGGAGCAAACAGGAAAGGGTTCTGAGGAAGGGTCACTCAACCTGAAACGTTAACTTTGATTTCTCTCCACAGATGCTGCCAACTGAGCTTTTCTAGTAATTTCTATTTTTGTCTCTGACTTACAGTTTCCGCACTTCTTTCAGGGTTTTTTTTTCCAAACGGGAAATCAGCTTATTGTCTCAGCTGGAAGTGCAGCATTCCCTCTGTACTATATTGGAGTTTCAGCATGTGCACATATATTAACATGGAGTTGAAGCCAGCCTTGAATGCAGCAAACTGTGGCTTTATATGAGGGGGTACATTACCCCATGATTTGCTGCTGTGGAATTCAAAATGTGCCTACTTTTTAGATTTTACACATACATTTGGCAGCCCATTATACTCCACATTAAAATGGCTTGATGCATTAACACTGCTGACTTCTCAAGGACTGTGACTGAAAGGGCACTACTGTATCTGGTCTCTCCATCCACACTTTGCTCCCATGTTCAATGTTTGCGTGTTACGAATTTTTTGCATTTATAATGTCTTATTTTCTGCTCCTCACCACATTCAGAGCGAGGTGGAAGAGAAAGAGGTTGAGTAATGACACTACACTCGAAAACATCACCCTGGTCGCTAATGAATTTGCTGATGGAAGCTCAAGACGTCCAAGAAAATCATTAGAGTGTCAGTCCTAATTTGTATGAATTAGCAATTACAAGAGAAACTGGTCACTATTTCCATGTTCAAGGGAATGTGTATTTTTTTCAGATTGTCAGCATTTGAAGGAACCAGCAAGTCTGGCTTTAGGGGCCTAATTAGAAAATTCTGAAGGCTTGGCTGGTACAGAGGATTTCAAATTGAACAATAGGCACATTTGTAATGGGATCACAGTGACCTAATATGACCATTTGTAGCAAATTTACTACAGTTTGTTATGAAGCAGCAGTTAGATCTGATGTTTTAGATAATTGGACAAGGTAAGTGTACAACCATGACGGATGAGGAAGTCTCACCGATCCCGAAGTCATTCTATAGGGGGTCAACTGTTTTAGGGAGAAGTCTGGAGAGTGGAGTTGACAAATCCGCCATGATTGCAGGATGGCAGATAGGCAGGAGGCTGGAGGAACACAACAAGCCAGGCACCATTAGGAGGTGGGGAAATCCACATTTCAAGTGTAACCCTTCTTCAGGACAGGGAGTGGGAGGGAGCTGCAGATAAAACAGATGGCAGAGGCAGGGTGGTGAAGTGAGGATAGGTGAAGACAGATAGAGGGTATGACCTGGTCGGTCAATGGGAGGAATGACTCCAGGAGTGGCTGGGAGGGGTGGAAGGGATGGGGAGGGGCTGGGAAGGGAGGTTATTTGAAATTGGAGAACTCAATGTTGAGTGGATAAGGTGGAGATGGTAGCACGTGAGTAGAGTGACAGATTGGAGTAGGTAGCTGGGTTGATGGTAATGAAGAGTTGGAGGATCAGGACTATTGAGGCTGGGCTGAGGCATAGGAGGATCCTCGGATTGGGGGGAGCTAGACTGCTGGGGGCCGAGAGACAGAGGGTAGTTTAGGGTGTGCACAGGCTATCAAGAGGGCTGTCAGGAGTTCACCATGAGCAATTGGTAGTCAGTTGTGCAGTTACCCAGGGGTTAGACTAGGATTATTGACACAGCAATTACTCAGTACCCTTTCAGACATAAACCAAAACAACAGGAGAAGCTCTGCAGCTGGCGAAGGATATAGTTAACATTTTGAGTATATTATGACTCTTTGCAATAAAGGATTTCAGGTTGTGTGTGTATAGAAAAATGGATACCTGGAAATGATTACAGACTGGAATTTAATCAAGGGGTTCAGATGGTTTATACATATTGTGTACAGTTCTGGTCCCCATATTTCAGGAAGGATGTGGAAGCATTTATGCAGAGGAGATTTACCAGGATGTTGCCTGGTCTGGAGGGAAGGCCTTATGAGGAAAGGCTGAGAGACTTGAACCTATTCTCATTGGAAATAAGAAGGCTAAGAGGGGATTTGATAGAGATATACAAGATGATCAGAGGATTAGATAGGGTAGACAGTGAAAGTCTTTTTCCTAGGATGATGATGTCAGCGTGTAGGAGGGGGCATAACTACAAATTGAGGGGTGATAGATTTAAGACAGATGTCAGAGGCAGGTTCTTTACGCAGAGAGTGGTAAGGGTTTCCCTACCTGCCAATGTAGTCAACTCAGCCACATTAGAGAGATTTAAACAATCCTTGGATAAGCACATGGATGATGATGGGATAGTGTAGGGGGACGAGCTGAGAATAGTTCACAGTTCGGCGCAACATCAAGGGCCGAAGGGCGTGTTTTGCGCTATATTGTTCTATGTTCTATAGAATAATGGATATCTGGGACTGATTACAGACTGGAATCTGATCAAGGGGTTCAGATGGTTTATACATAAAATAATAGATACCTAGGACTGATTACAGACTGGAATCTAATCGAGGGGTTGTTAACAACGTACTTAACTATCAGGGTAAAATTGCAAGTCGGTTTACTTTCTCTAATCTCCCAGACACCCGATATTTTAGTGAACATGGATTTTGATTTCTTTATTTTATTCGGGAGCAGATCTTTGCTTGTATTTTTTTTATGGTAGTCACTGAATCTCAGCGACTATCAAACTGTGAATTCAGTATCCTCCAGACAACGCAATATGACGGCTGGAACAAACAGAGCATTCTCTGGCTCCCTCCCTGTGCAGCAGCTCATCTGTTTTTCAATTAAGCTAAATCTGTTAAAGTCTGCATGATGAAATCAATACAGTTCTGTGCAAGCAACCTTGAAGAGTTGACTAATGCATTAAACATGTTAGCACAGAATAAAATTGTTCTGGACAACACCAACTAACAAATGGAATGGGTGTTCAAAGACTCTGGTCTCTAAGTTAAGCCTTCAAAGGATGTTTGATTGGAAAGTTTTCCTGAAAGCCCTTCCTTTGCTGATTTAGTGTAGCTACTCAATGGAATGGATGATACATAGTAACAGAAACTGATAGAAAGGAAGGGAGTGGTTAGTGTGCTGGCATGGTCACAGAATTGACAATCCAGAACACCAGGTCATTGGCTCTCGGGAACATGGATTTCAATCCCACCATGGCAGATGGTGAGATTTGAATTTAATAAATATCTGGGCTCATGCTGATCATGAAACGATTGTCACAAAAACTTATCTGGTTTACTAGGGAATGAAATCTGCCACTGTTACCCAGTCTGGCCTACACATGACTCCAGACCCACAGCAATGTGGTTGACTCCTGCCTACCCTTTGGGCAATAAGTGCTGTCGTAGCACACATCCTGTGAACAAATTTGATTAGTTTCCCTACAGTGTGGAAACAGGCCCTTCAGACTAACCAGTCCACACCGACCCTCCAAAGAGTTACCCACCCAAACCCATTTCCATTTGACTAATGCACCTAACATTATGGGCAATTTAGCGTGGCCAATCCACCTGACCCGCACATCTTTGGATTGTGGGGGAAGAAGCCGGGGCACCCGGAGGAAACCCAGACAGACACGGGGAGAATGTGCAAACTCCACACAGACAGTCGCCCAAGGCTGGAATCGAACCTGGGACCCTATTGCTGTGAGGCAGCAGTGCTCACCACTGGGTCACCGTGCTGCCATGATCTTGAAGAAAAGGACAGCAAACAGGAAGGTGATGACATTTCCCTTTAAAAACATCCCCCACATTTCTTCACTTAATTAAGAATATTCTTAAAAGCCCATCGCTTCATCACTGGGGACCTTGCCAATGTCTCTGCGGGGAGAAAGTGAGGGCTGCAGATGCTGGAGCAGAGCTAAAAATGTGTTGCTGGAAAAGCGCAGCAGGTCAGGCAGCATCCAAGGAACAGGAGAATCGACATTTTGGGCATAAGCCCTTCTTCAGCCCCATTCCTGAAGAAGGGCTTATGCCCGAAATGTCGATTCTCCTGTTCCTTGGATGCTGCCTGACCTGCTGCGCTTTTCCAGCAACACATTTTCAGCAATGTCTCTGCGGGCCCATGCTGGATGACCACCAATTCCAAGGATACGTAAGGGGCTTCTTTTATTTACTTCTTTTCACATGGATGTGAATGCTATTGGCATTTGTGGCTAACCCAGTTCCTGAACTGAATGGTTCAGGTCGCACTGGGGTCTGGAGTCACATGTAGGCCAAATCAGGCACAGATGGCAGAATGCCTTCCTCGAAAAGAGATCAAATAAACCAGATGGATTTTTGCAACAATGCTTTTATGGTCATCAATATTAAAAATAGAAATCATGGGCGGCACGGTGGCACAGTGGTTAGCACTGCTGCCTCACAGCGCCAGAGACCCGGGTTCAAATCCCGCCTCAGGCGACTGACTGTCTGGAGTTTGCACATTCTCCCCGTGTCTGCGTGGGTTTTCTCCGGTACTCCGGTTTCCTCCCACAGTCCAAAAATGTGCAGGTCAGGTGAATTGGCCGTGCTAAATTGCCCATAGTGTTAGGTGCAGGGGTAAATGTAGGGGAATGGGTCTGGGTGGGTTGCGCTTCGGCGGGTCGGTGTGGACTTGTTGGGCCGAAGGGCCTGTTTCCACACTGTAAAGTAATCTAATCTAATCTAATCTAATTTCCTGATTTATTGATTAATTGAATTCACTGCCGTGACGGTTAGAATTTGAACTCAATATCGCCAAGCATTAATCTGCAACCTAATCACTGGCATTACCACCACACCAACCCGTCACTTGTGGGGCACTCTGTATACCACTGAACCTTTTCTGCCTCCTTACCGTACCTGCCCAATCCACTGGAATCGAAGCAAAAAGTGCTGGAGAAACCCATCTCTAAACTCAGTCGAGGATCCAAAGACTCATCCTCATACAGAAAGGAGCTAGAAATAGCCGGTGTTTATGGCATTGTCAGAGGGTGAGGGGAAGGTTGAAAAGACTTAGGTTGCCCAGGGTACAAGTCACAGGCAATGATGATGGTGGTATGAGAGAGAAAGAGAGATTCTCGAAAATGTTGTTGTCTCACCATAGTCTTACCAGTCCATAGGGGCCACTCTCTTGTGACTGGTGGCAATTTAACCTGAGGGCCAGCAGACCACAGGCAAGGGAATAGGTTGAGAAGGAGCAGCCTTCATGGTCACCTCAAACCGGTGATGGGAATGCAGCCCGCACTGTTGGCATCACACTGCTCTGTAAACCAATAATCCAACCAACTAAGCTAAACCGATTCCTTCTACAAAATAGGTGTAAATGTTATGAGTGAAAATGGGTCTTGGGTTTGACTTTGAATTTCTTGAATTTGTGGTTAATGGATAGCTCCTGGATTGGCCTGGGGGAGTGTTGGACACTACGTGAGGATGGGTAGCGAGTGAAGCTGGTGAGCTTGGCCAATGTGGCTTTGACAGTCATCCCTCAGGCAGGATAGGACTTTCCTTGACAGCGGGTGAGAACAGGCATCAGGTAGGCTGGCAGGCTGAGTCAAAATATATCACAAATTGTTAAGGTCTTCTGTGAGCTATCTGACAACACTTTCCACCCACACGAATGAAAACATAATGTTAGAGCGGGATGTGCAGTGCGAAAAATAATATTTAATGTCAATCGTTGTGTCACAGCCTTTTCAATTGCTACAGCACACAATCTAATCTTTCAATGTCATACATTCACAAGTGCTGCAAGACATTCTTTCGTGAAGCTGAAACCATCTCTTTGACTTGGCAAAGAGCCTGTGGGTTTTTTTTCTCTCGAGCCTGGATTACAGGAGTTGGAGGGGGTGGGTGGTGGGTGACAGTTCTCCCACTCCCCACTTGGTGCAGAATTCCATGCTCCTCCACCCACCCCTCCACTCCCTCCATCTGACCCTTCACTTCAATGACCCCTGGCGCAGTCTGTTCTGTGCACCTCAGCACCCACCTCCCCCACATCCGTACTCCAGCAATTTGAGTTTATATTTGAGATTATATGCCTAAAAGGTGCCCAAGATATCTCAGAGGAGTATAAGCTGGACAAGAATTAGGACTGAACCACTGGAATTAACGTTAGGATAAGGGGCCAGAGGTTTGATCAGGGAATTGTGATTTAAGGAGTGTTCTAAATGAGGAGACTAAAGTGAAGAGTGGGAGAGGATTGAGTAAGTGCAGAAATTCAATTCTGAAACTGTGACCTCAGTATTCTGCATCTCAGCCCTTCACAGAGTCATAGGGTCATACAGCACAGAAACAGAGCCTTCGGTCCAACTCGTCCATGCGACCAGATATCCTAAACTAATCTAGTCCCATTGGCCAGCACTTGGCCCATATACCTCTAAACCCTTCCTATCCATGTACCCATCCAGATGCCTTTTAAAAGTTGCAACTGTACCAGCCTCCACCACTTCCTTTCGCAAATCATTCTACACACGCACCACCCTCTGCGTGGAAAAGTTGTCTCTCAGGTCTCTTTGAAATCCTCCCCCCTCACCTTAAACCTGTGCCCTTTAGTTTTGAATATCCTTCCCCAGGAAAAGACCTATCCATGTCCCTGATGATTTTATAAACCTCTATAAGGTCACCCCTCAGCCTTCAATGCTCCAGGGAAAACAGCCGCAGACTATTCAGCCCCTCCCGACACCTCCGATCCCAGCAACGTCCCTGTAAACCTTGTAAAATATCTCTCTGCCTTCATAATTTAAATTCGCACCTAATTCCCCTTTTGGTTGTGAAACCAGGATAGGAGATCTTAACCCATGATAAGGAAACATGGGATAGACCGGGATTGTAACAGATGAGGCTGCGTGAAGATTTAATTGGTTTGTACAAAACTATGAGGGAGCCAGGCAGCGTGGATAAAAGGAATGTATTTCCCTTGGCGGAGAGATCGATAAGCAGACTGAAAGGAATTGACAGAAGGATTAGCGTGCACTCGTGCTGGAAATGTTTTCACCCTGGGGTCAGGGAACTGTGTAGAATCCACGGCCCTGAAAGGGTGGTCTGAGCAGAAACCTTTCGCCCGTTGAGCTGGATCAGCACCTCAAGTGTCTCTAACTGTGGAAATGGGCCCCAGGAACTGAAAAAAAAAACAGGATTAACGTAGATAACATTGAAAGCTGAGTGGTTAGCGCTGCTTCCTCACAGCGTCAGGGACCCGGGTTCGATTCCAGCCTCGGGCGACTGTCTGTGTGGGGTTTACACGTTTTCCGTGTGCCTGTGTGGGTTTCCTCTGATTGTTCCGGTTTCCTCCCACAGATGTGCAGGTTAGGTGGATTGGCCATTTTAAATTACCAGGGTGTTTGGGGATGTGCAGCTTAGGTGGATTAGCCATGGGAAATGCAGGGTTACAGGGATTGGGTACGGCTGTGCATCGGAGTGGGACTGGGGGTTGGGGGGGTGGTCAGTGTGCACTCAAATGGCTTGCTTCCACACCGTAGGGACTCTGTGATTCTCTCTGAATCAAGTGGTATGGGGAGGAAGTGGGAATATGGCATTGAATGGCAGAGCAGGTTGGAAGGGGCAAATAGCCTGCTCCTGCTCCTCGCTCTTACGTTTCTTCTTTGGCCAGCATGGAGATGTCAGCTGAATGGCCTCCTGCTGCACCGTCTGTTTCTGGGACTGCTCCAGGTTGAGTCGGAGTGTGTGTTACTCAGCATTGAAGAGGAATGAATGAGGCTGAAGTGATCAGAGGGGAATGAGATTACATTGAATTTACAGTACAGAAATAGCCCATTCAAACCTGCCGGTCAGATCAGGCATTTCTGCCTCTACCCAACTTTCCTGTCCCTTCCCTCACCAAACACCAACACTGTTACTTTCTGCTCTGCCCTCCACCATATTCTTATCCAGCTTCGTTTCAAATTAAATGTTCCTTACATTTTCCTCTAACAGTTGCCACGTCAGTACTTAATTGAAGGACACCCTTCAGTCAGTGGTTATTTTTATCTCTAACTTACTCAGTCGGTGGGTCTTCAGGGAGTCAGGGTTGAATCTATTCCATCCAGTCCCCTCCAGACCCTTGGGTCTGGGGCCCACTGAGCAGGAAATAGAACAATCTCAGTCATAGAGGTTTACCGCACAAAACAAGGCTCTTCACTTCATCGAGTCTGCACCAGAGAGTGAGAAGGAGTGAAAAGCTGAAGATCGAGTAGACCTTGAGGTTTTCTCAACCTCAATCAGATGGGCCGATGGGCCGAGGAGCGTCAGATAGAGTTTAATTCAGATAAATATGAGGTGCTGCACTTTGGAATGTCAAATCAGGGCAGGAGTTATACACTTAATGGGAAGGTCCTGGGGATCATTGCTGAACAAAGAGACCTTGGGAGTGCAGGTTCATAGTTCCTTGAAAGTGGAGTCTCAGGTGGATAGGATAATGAAGAAGTTGTTTGGTATGCTTTCCTTTCTTGATCAGTGCATTTAGTGCAGTCTGTTCTGTTCCAACACATGTTTCTTCAACATGAATTGGCTTTAACACAACTGAAGAATTTAGACCGTAATGTGTAGAACTCGAATATTCCTCACCTGTATTGGCTATAACACAATTCCGGCCCTATTAGTTTAATGCTGCAGTTATTGCACAGTTTTCTTATAACGCAAGAACGCACGAGAACCATGTCATCACGTTATAGCTGAACCAACTACATAGGGGTTGGGAGGTCATGTTGTGGCTGTACAAGACATTGATTAGGCCACTTTTGGAATACTGTACTCAAGTCTGGTCTCCCAGCTATGGGAAGGATGTTGGTAAACTTGAAAGGGTTCAGAAAAGATTTACAAGGATGTTGCCAGGGTTGGAGGGCTAGAGTTATAGGGAGAAGTTGAATAGGCTGGGCTGTTTTCCCTGGAGTGTTGAAGGCTTAGAAGTGACATTATAGAGGTTTATAAAATCATGAGGGGCACGAATAGGGTGAAAAGACAAGGTTTTTTTTAAGGTGAGAGGGGAAAGATTGAAAAGGAACCTGAAGGATAACTTTTTCACACAGAGAGTGGCTCGTATGTGGAATGAGCTACCACAGAAAGTGGTGGAGATTGGTACAGTTACAATATTTAAAATATATTTGGTTAAGTTCATGAATAGGAAAGGTTTAGAAAGTGGATGGACCAAATGCAGGCAAGTGGAACTAGTTTCATTTGGGAAATGTGGTCGGCATGGACAAGTTGGACCAAAGGCTCTGTTTCCCTGCTGTGTGACTCTATCACTATGACATCCCTTCACCTTCTAAATTCTCAAGAAAAAAGGCCTAATTTGTATAGTCCCTCCTCAGATTGCAATCCCTCCCAGTCAAGGAATAACAACATTAATCAAAGTAACGTAATGAACAGACACACTGAGACTGGGAAGCAAAACAGATCAGTGACTGGAGATGAAGAAAATCCCTGAAATGACTGATCCAGTGGCATGTGTTAAGTTTCGATGCGGAGAGAGGTGGCTGTGTAAAAACAGAAGATGCAGGAAGGGCGTGCATCAAATGTCCCTTCTAACTGTGAAAGAAAAACACAAGATTTGCCTTGTCAAAGAACCTGACGGCCATTTATTCCAGAAGAGAGGCCACCACCCCAAGAAGCTAGTGCAGAAGAGGCCACAAGGTAGCAGCATCCAGGGAATAAAAGACAGAAGTGAGGAAGGCAGCAAAGCAGGGTAAGGATAGGCCAGTCTGCCATGGCTGGCATGGTGGCTCCATGGTTATCACTGCTGCCTCACAGCGCCAGGGACCCGCGTTCAATCCTACCCTCAGACAACCGTCTTTGAAGAATTTCCACATGCTTCCCGTGTCTGAATGGGTTTTCTCCCATAGTCCAAAGATGTGCAGGTTAGGAGGATTGGCCATGCTAAATTGCCCATAGTGATCAGGAATATGTGGTCCAGGTGGATTATCCATGCTGGGTTAGGGTGTGGGTATGGGCGGCGTGCTCTTCAGAGGGTCAATGTGGACTGATGGGCTGATTGGCCTGCTTCCATACTGTAGGGATTCTATGTAAGGGACTGTAACAAGGCACTGATGCTGTTTTATTGGGTATGTAAGGGACATTTCAAGATGGGATGGGCACAGTAGGCTGGTCTCTCTGCAAAGTGGTGAATGGTTCTGGGCTCGGGTTGTGGTTAGATGAGCTAGAAGTGGGCACATGATTAGGGTGGGGTGTAGGCTGTTCATGAAGTGAGTGAGGTACGGCAGGAAATAGCATTAGGTCCCATGGTCCACAAAAGATATTCATCACAACTCAGAATTCACGAAAATAGATTCAGCCCTGAGTCTTCATTGAAGAACAACACTCAAGAAGTTTGACACCATCCAGGACAAAGCAGCCTGCTTGATTGCCACCACATCTATAAACATCCCTCCTTCCACCAGCAATGCTCAGTCTGAAGTAGTGTGTGCCGTCCACAAGATGCACTGCAGACATTCACAAGAATGCTTCGACAGCATCTTCCAATCACATGGTCATTGCCATCTTGAAGGACAAGGGCAGCAGATACGTGGGAGCACCACCACCCACAAGTTCCCCTCTAAGCCACTCACCATCCTGACTTGGAAGTATACCACCCTTCCTTCACTGAGGCTGGGTCGAAATCCTGAAATCCCTTCCAAAACAACAGTGTGGGCAACTGGACTGCAATAATTTCAAAAAAGCAGCTGACCACCGGCTTCTCAAGGCCAACTATGGATGGACAATACATTTTGGCCTGGCCAGTGATAGACACATCCCATGCATGAGTAAAAACAAATACTGCTCGGTAAGATGTCAGAAACAGTGCTTATATCAGCAAGACTCCTCTGATAGTCTTCCAAACCGACACCCACTCCCATCTCGAAAGGCAACAGTAGCAGATGTGAGGAAATACCATCACCTGCACAGTCTTTTCCAAGGCACTCAGCATCCTCACTTGGAAACATGTTGCTGTTCTCTCAGTGTCACTGGATCAAAATCCTAGAATTCTCTCCCTAACAGCATTGTGGACATACCTGCACTCCAAAGTATGGGGGTCAGGTAGCTGAGTTGGCTGGACACCTTGTTTGTGAGACGGAGCGACTTTGGCAGTCTGGGTTCGATTCCAATACCAGCTGGGGTTACCATGAAGATCCCACCTGCTCCCTCGCCTGAGATGTGGACACCCTCAAATTAAACCATCACCAGTTCTCACTAACGAGAGAAATTCTCTGGCTGTTTTGGACTATGGCCATTGTAGTTAGTGGCTCTTTCTGTTTTGGACTATGGCTACTGTACACTTCAAGTGGTTCAAAGCAATTTAACTCAGAGGAAAATAAAGATAGAGTTATAGAGTTGTACAGCATGGAACCAGACCCTTTGGTCCAGCTCGTCCATTCCGAACAGATATCCTAAATTAATCTTGTCCTATTTGCCAGCTTTTGGCCCATATGCCTCCAAACCCTTCACATACTCATCCAGGTGCCTTTTAAATGTTTTAATTGTACCAGCCTCCACCACTTTCTCTGGCAGCTCATTCCATACATGCACCACCTTCTGCATGAAAAAGTTGCCTGTTGGGTCCCTTTTAAATCTTTCCCCCCCTCACTTTAAACCTATGCCCTCTAGTTTTGGACTCCCCCACCCAAGGGAAAAGACCTTGTCTATTTACACTATCTATGCCCCTCATGATTCTATAAATATTTATATGGTCACCCCTCAGCCTCCGATGCTCCAGGGAAAACTGCCCTGGGCAATAAGTGTTGGCTTAGACTGTAAAACTTCCATTCTGTGAAAACTTTAACAGTGGAAAAGATCAGGCTGAGGTGATTGTCACGTTTAAATGGTGAATTCGAAATAGAGCCAGAATTTAAAGGATTTAGAGCAACAAACGATGAAAAATATCCCATTTGCTGCTTTTTGTCACGTCTGAGATGTAGGTGGTGAGAGTGTGGTGGAATGTGAGAGGTGTTTGACAGGTAACTCCTGAACAGAATGCAGCTTCAGCAGAATGGACCAGCAGTGCGAGGGAGGGTGAAGTGTTGATTGAATCTTCACACAGAGACAGCGGACTGACAGGTGGTGGGAGGACAGAAGTGAGCCTGCAATTCAGGTTTTAAACAGGCATCTCAGGTTCTTAAAGGGACTGTCTATTCGACTGAAGTATCACCAAACTTTACATCAGAACCACAGCTGCCAAACAGGCCATTTCGCTGGACTGGACTATGCTGGTGTTTATCCCAAACATGGTCTCTTGCTTTACCTTGTACTGTCATGATGTTCTTCAGTTCTACTGCATCCACTTTTCCCTCTAAAAAGTGTCAATGCCACTCGCCTCAAATGCTCCACCTCCACTTTATAGAGTCATAGAGCTTTACAACATGGAAACAGGCCCTTCGGCCCAACTTGTCCATGCTGCCCAGTCTTCACAAATAAACTAGCCCCATTTGCTTGCATTTGGTCCATGTCCCTCCATCCCAACCCCATCCATTTACCTGTCTCAATTTTTTTAAATAAATGACAAAATTGTACTCACCTCCACCACTACCTCTGGCATCCTGTACCAAACACTCACCACCCTCTGTGTGAAACAAAATTGCCCCTCTGGGCCCTTTTGTATCTCTCCCCTCTCACCTTTAACCTATGCCCTCTAGTTTTAGACTCCCCTATCCTGGGGAAAAGCTGTTAGCAATTTACCTTATCAATGCCTCTCATGATTCTATAGACTTTGATAAAGTTACCCCTCAAGTCTCCTATGCTCAAGGGAACAAAATCCAATTCTATCCAGCCTCTCATTATAACTCAAACCTTCCAGTGCAGGTAGCATCACAGCATATCTTTTTTACATTCCTTCTAGTTCCTAGTTTAATGATATCCTCCCAATAGTTGAGTGACCAGAACTGCACACAGTACTCCAAATGTGGCCTCACCAATGTACAGGTGCAGAAAGATGTCACACCTCTTATTCTCAGTGCTTTGACCAATGAAAGCAAGCATGCTGAAAGCCTTCTTCACCACCCTGGCTACCTGTGACTCTACTTTCAAAGAGCTATAAACCTGTTCACCAAGGTCCCTTTGTTCTACAACACACCCAGGGCCTGACCATTGACTGTAAAAGTCTTTTTTTTAAGATTAGATTCCCTTCAGTGTGGAAACAGGCCCTTCGGCCCAACCAGTCCACACCAACCCTCCGAAGAGCAACCCACCTAGACCCACTTCCCACTGACTAATGCACCTCACACTACGGGCAATTTAGCATGGCCAATTCACCTAACCTGCACATCTTTGAATTGTGGGGGGAAACCGGAGCAAACTCACGCAGACACGGGGAGAATGTGCAAACTCCACACAGACAGTCGCCTGAGGTGGGAATTGAACCTGGGACCCTGGTGCTGTGAGGCAGCAGTGCTAACCACTGAGCCACCATGCCGCCCCATCTTGCTTGGTTTGACCTACTAAAATGCACCATCTTTAATCTAAATTAAACACCATCTGCCATTCCTCAGCCCATTGACCCACTCCATTTTCTAGCCACGTAATGGAGCTCCCTGTCTTCTTAGAAGTGACAGGAAACCCTCATTTTTTGTGTGTTTTATGATTTGAAAATTGTGTCCGTAATCTCCCAGAAGTAAAGTAAGCAAACCGACACCTGAGGTGACATTGTACTCCAAGATCCTGGGTTCCAACTCACTTTGTGCGATGGTATGAAATGTTTGACGGGGAGTTTCATTTCTCTCCTTTCATGTCTGTGAACTTCAATGAAAATAAGAACCAGAGGTAAAACAGATCTGCGGATGCTGGAGACCTGAAATAAAAACAGAAATAGCTGGCAAAACTCAACAGGTCTGGAAGAATCTGCAGGAAGAAAGCAGAGTTAACATCTGGTGAGTCCGGTGAGTCTTTCATCAGAAAAACAAGGTGATAGCAGCTGGGAACCTGCTGAAGGTGAATTTGGGGGAAGGGGTGTAAGGAAGTGGTGAACGAATAGATGGAAAAGAGCTCAGAGAGAGAGATGTGAAAGAGGTAAATTAACAAAGGGATAATGGATGGCAGGCCAGGACAGAAGAGCAGCTGAATAAGTGATTATGAGAGTTGAGGAGAAAGTGAGGTCTGCAGATGCTGGAGATCAGAGCTGGAAATGTGTTGCTGGAGAAGCGCAGCAGGTCAGGCAGCATCCAGGGAACAGGAGAATCGACGTTTCGGGCATAAGCCCTTCTTCAGGAATGGGGAAAGTTTGTCCAGCAGGCTAAGATAAAAGGTAGGGAGGAGGGACTTGGGGGAGGGGCGTCGGAAATGTGATAGGTGGAAAGAGGTCAAGGTGAGGGTGATAGGTCAGACTGGGGTGGGGGCGGAGAGGTCGGGAAGAAGATCTCAGGTTAGGAAGGCGGTGCTGAATTTGATGGATTTGACTGAGACAGGGTGGGGGGAGGGGAAATGAGGAAACTGGTGAAATCCGAGTTCATCCCTTGTGGTTGGAGGGTTCCTAGCCGGAAGATGAGGCGTTCTTCCTCCAACCGTCGTTTTGTTGTGGTCTGGCGATGGAGGAGTCCAAAGACCTGCATATCCTTGGTGGAGTGGGAGGGGGAATTGAAATGTTGAGCTACAGGGTGGTTGCGTTGGTTGGTCCGGGTGTCCCAGAGGTGTTCTCTGAAACGCTCCGCAAGTAGTCGGCCTGTCTCCCCAATATAGAGGAGGCCACATCGGGTGCAGAGGATGCAATAGATGATATGTGTGGAGGTGCAGGTGAATCTGTGGCGGATATGGAAGTTTCCTTTGGGGCCTTGGAGGGAGGTGAGGGGGGAGGTGTGGGTAGCAGAGTTGAGGGTAGCAGGTAATAGATCATCTGAAAGCAAGCCATATCATGTGATGATAGTGAGTGAAGATGGGTTGGCTGTGCTGAAAACAATCCATATCATATCAGGGCAGGGTGTGGCAGTGGGTAAAGGAAGGCACAAAGATGGACTCAGTGGATCCTCACTGGAGTACTGCAACAGGTCTGAGACAGAAATGTTGGCATGGTAACACCGTGGTGTGTTGAAGTGGTAGGCAACTAGAAGCTTGGGATCATTTTTAAGAAAAGTTCACAGGAGTTCTGCAAAGCGGTCATCCAGTCTGAATTTCATTTCCCAATGTAGAGGAGATCACATTGTGATGAGCGAATGCACAACACTGAGTGAAGTGCAGGTAAATTGCTGCATCATCTGGAAGGTGTGCCTGTGGCCTTGGAGGGTGAGGAGGGAGGAGGTAAACTGACAGGTATTACATCTTCAGTGATTGCAGGGGAAGGTGCTGTGGGGGAGTGGGGAAGTGGAGGGAATGGAGGAGGAGTGGACCAGAGTGTCCCAGAGGGAATGGTCACTGCAGAATGCTGGCAAGAGAGGGGAGGGGAATATAGGTCCAGTTGTGGCATCCCATTGGAGATGACGGAAATGGCAACTTACGGAAACCCTCTCATTGTTGTAGGAGGATATAGAAGGGATGAGGGCAGAAATGCAGAGATTGGCTGGACACAGCTAAGGGTCCTGACAAGCATGGTAGTTAGGAATCCTCAGCTGACAAAAAATAGTGGACATTTCTGAGACCCTCACAGAAGATGACATCATCGGGACAGCTGCGAGGGAGAAACCAGGAGAATGAGATGGGGTCATTACAGGAAGTAGGCTGGAAGGATGTATGACTATCCCAGCCTAATAGAGACCATGTGACGATTGGCAATTGTCATTAAAAAAACTCATCTGTTTCCCTAAAGTCCTTACATGGACCACCTTCCTCACATGGTCTGACCTTCATTACTCTTGACAAAGAGACGCAGTTGACCCTTAACTGCCCTCTGAATTGGCCCAAGACACTTAGGTAAGGGGGCAAATAGAGATAGACAATAAATGCTGGCCCAGCCCGTGAACAAATGAGAAAATCCTCTTTTCTCGATGATACATGGAGGCCACTGGGATGGTGACACTTTAAAGATGCAATCTTACCAAACCATCTTATAATCAGCCTTGCCAGGTCAACTTGAAAAAGACATAAGACAATAAGGAGAAATGCCAATGAGATTAGTGAGACCTTTTGACCTGCTGCCTGTTAAATATATTTGTTACAGATTTTATTTTGTGGAACCAATTTCTCCTTCATGAGCCCGATAGCTGCTCCCATGTCTACCCTCAGCAATCAGGATCTGTAACCTTTCTTCATACTGTCCTTTGCAGAGAGTTTCAATCCCAATGGATCAACAAATATCCAGCGTACAGTGTGCTGTTGAATGAATTCAATGTAGCCTCACACTATAATATCGAACTCTCCTTGAAATGGAAAATCAGTCATAGAGATAAAAAGCATAGAAACAGACCCTTCGGTCCAATTTGTCCATGCCGACCAGAAATCCTAAACTAATCTAGTCCCATTTGCCAGCATTTTGCCCATATCCCTCTAAACCTGTCCTGCTCATATACACACCCAGATACCTTTTAAATGTTGTAATTGTATCAGCCTTCACCACTTTCTCTGGCAGCTTATTCCATACACACACCACCCTCTTAGTGAAAACGTGGCCCCTTAGGACCCTTTTAAATCTTACCCCTCTCACCCTAAACCTATGCCCACTAATTTTGGACTACCCTACCCTGGGGAAAAGACCTTTTCTATTAACCCTATCCATGCCCCTCATGACTTTATAAACCTCGATGAGGTCACCCCTCAGCTTCCAATGCTCCAGGGAAAACAGCACCAGCCTATTCAGCCTCTCCCTAAAGCTCAAGTCCTTCAACCTTGGCAACATTCTTGTAAATCTTTTCTGCATCCCTTCAAGTTTAACAGCATCTTTCCTATAATAGGGAGAATTGAACGTGGTATTCTAAAAGTGGTCTAACCAATGTCCTGTACAGCTGCAGCATGACCTCCCAACTCCTGTACTCAATGTCCTGACCAATAAAGGTGAGTGTACTGAACATCTATCTTCTTCACTATCCTAACTACCTCCTTGAAAGCGACTCCACTTTCAAGGAGCTATGAACATGCACTCGAAGGTCTCTTTGTTCAGCAACATTCACCAGGAGAAAGTGAGGTCTGCAGATGCTGGAGATCAGAGCTGAAAATGTGTTGCTGGAAAAGCGCAGCAGGTCAGGCAGCATCCAGGGAACAGGAGAATCGACGTTTCGGGCATAAGCCCTTGTTTCCTGAAGAAGGGCTTATGCCCGAAACGTTGATTCTCCTGTTCCCTGGATGCTGCCTGACCTGCTGCACTTTTCCAGCAACATATTTTCAGCTCAACATTCACCAGGACCCTACCATAGTATGGCGCTGCTCTCTCATTTGAGAGATAAGACTAGTGTTGATTTAACCTGAGGGCTACCATACTTGAGGCAAGGGAAGAGGTTGAGAAGGAGAGTCCTTCATGGTAACCTTAGGTGGAAATGGGAATTGAAACCGCATTGTTGGTGACTCACTGCTTCATAAGCCAATCGTCCAACTAACTGAGCTAATCCAAACCCCAAAGTAAAGCCATATGGAGAGGATATTTATAGACTGTGGGGTACCCATCGACTCTCTGATAGTGTAAAATGGATGATACGAAGAGAATTATTTCTAATTTCATTCAGCTTGATGGGTAGGATGTAAAATGGGCTGCTAATTCACTACAACAATCCCCATTATCTCTGAAAACTCCTCAAGCTCTTCCTCCCCTCTGTTCACCCTTTCACTGCAAACAGACACTTTGGAATTTCTAGCACCTCTTTTTTGGATCCATAATCTCCTCTATGCCTCTTCCTAATGAACCTTCTCAAACTCATCTTTTCAGCAGCTCAGAGAACATTCACTCAGCTGACTGCTCGGATGAACAGTTATTTTGGACAGGAAGGTTGAGCGTTCACTCACTGGAGTTTAGAAGAATGAGAGGTGACTTTATTGAAAGATGTAAGATTTTGGGGTGGGACGCTGTTGTGATGGAGGGTCGGGAGAGGAGAGTTGACAGTGTAGACACTGAGAGGATGGGAAAGTGTAGAAATGTTGGCTGGTGGGCATAAAACAATGAACAAATTGGATACTGGGGCTGGAGTTTTGAGCCTTTACAACAAGGTCCATGGTTAAACCAAGGCTCCATGCAACCATCAAGTATAAAACTCTACGGACAAGAGGGCACACAACTGAAAGACATGTGACAGATGGCTGCCACACTTCAGGGCAAATTACAAAGACCTTGTACTTAATCCAGAAACCATATTGTTCACTTTTTGTTAGAACAGTTTGCAACTCACCCACAAATTAGATGAACTGGGAAGCTAAGGCAATCAAGAATCATTACAGCATCGAAAGAGGCCATTCAGCCTGCACTGACCCTCCAAGGAGCATCCCACTCTGACCCAGCCCTGCATTTCCCATGACTTGAAAATGTGTTGCTGGAGAAGCGCAGCAGGTCAGGCAGCATCCAGGGAACAGGAGAATCGACGTTTCGGGCATAAGCCCTTCTTCAGGAATGAGGAAAGTTCACCTGGACAGTCTCAGATTCCTCCCTCCCCTTCCTCGACCTTTCTATTTCTATCTCAGGCGACCGAATCAACACGGACATCTACTACAATCCGACCGACTCCCACAGCTACCTGGACTACACCTCCTCCCACCCTGCCCCCTGTAAAAACGCCATCCCATTCTCCCAATTCCTTCGTCTCCGCCGCATCTGCTCCCAGGAGGAGCAGTTCCAAAAACGTACAACCCAGATGGCCTCCTTCTTCAAGGACCGCAATTTCCCCCCCGACGTGGTCGACGATGCCCTCCACCGCAGCTCTTCCACTTCCCGCTCCTCCGCCCTTGAGCCCCGCCCCTCCAACTGCCACCAGGACAGAACCCCACTGGTCCTCACCTACCACCCCACCAATCTCCATGTACAGCGCATCATCCGCCGTCATTTCCGCCACCTCCAAACGGACCCCACCACCAAGGATATATTTCCCTCCCCTTCCCTATCAGCATTCCGTAAAGACCACTCCCTCCGTGACTCCCTCGTCAGATCCACAACCCCACCAACCCAACCTCCACTCCCGGCACCTTCCCCTGCAACCGCAGGAGGTGCAAGACTTGCGCCCACACCTCCCCCCTCACCTCCCTCCAAGGCCCCAAAGGAAACTTCCATATCCACCACAGATTCACCTGCACCTCCACACACATCATCTATTGCATCCTCTGCACCCGATGTGGCCTCCTCTATATTGGGGAGACAGGCTGCCTACTTGCGGAGCATTTCAGAGAACACCTCTGGGACACCCGGACCAACCAACCCAACCACCCTGTGGCTCAACACTTCAACTCCCCTCCCACTCCACCAAGGATATGCAGGTCTTTGGACTCCTCCATCGCCAGACCACAACAACACGACGGTTGGAGGAAGAATGCCTCATCTTCCGCCTGGGAACCCTCCAACCACAAGGGATGAACTCAGATTTCACCAGTTTCCTCATTTCCCCTCCCCCCACCTTGTCTCAGTCAAATCCATCGAATTCAGCACCGTCTTCCTAACCTGCAATCTTCTTCCTGACCTCTCCGCCCCCACCCCAGTCTGACCTATCACCCTCACCTTGACCTCTTTCCACCTATCACATTTCTGACGCCCCTCCCCCAAGTCCCTCCTCCCTACCTTTTATCTTAGCCTGCTGGACAAACGTTCCCCATTCCTGAAGAAGGGCTTATGCCCGAAACGTCGATTCTCCTGTTCCCTGGATGCTGCCTGACCTGCTGCGCTTCTCCAGCAACACATTTTCAGCTCTGATCTCCAGCATCTGCAGACCTCACTTTTTCTCATGACTTATCAATCCAGCCTGCACAGCCCATGGCAATTTAGCATAGCCAATCCACTTAACTTGCACATCTTTGGAGCATGCAAAGAAACCAGAACATCCGATGGAAACCCACTCAAAAAACTAAGCAGAATGTGCAAACTCCACACAGACAGTTGCCCAGGGTTGGAATCAAACCCAGATTCCTAATGTTGTGAAGCAGCAGTGCTGACCTCTGAGCCACCATTCTCTGGATTAGTGGTGCTGGAAGAGCACAGCAGTTCAGGCAGCATCCGAGGACAGGCAAAATCCGAGGACAGGCAAAATCGACGTTTCGGGCAAAAGCCCTTCATCAGGAATAAAGGCAGAGAGCCTGAAGCGTGGAGAGATAAGCTAGAGGAGGGTGGGGGTGGGGAGAGAGTAGCATAGAGTATAATAGGTGAGTGGGGGAGGGGATGAAGGTGATAGGTCAGGGAGGAGAGGGTGGAGTGGATAGGTGGAAAAGGAGCTGTTGAAGTCCACAGCTTCCTCATTTCCCCTTCCCCCACCTCATCCTAGTTTCTAACCTCCAGCTCAACACTGTCTCCTTGACATGTCCGGACTTGTCCGACCTGCCTAGCTCCTTTTCCACCTATCCACTCCACCCTCTCCTCCCTGACCTATCACCTTCATCTCCTCCCCAACTCACCTATTGTACTCTATGCTACTCTCTCCCCACCCCCACCCTCCTCTAGCTTATCTCTCCACGCTTCAGGCTCTCTGCCTTTATTCCTGATGAAGAGCTTTTGCCCGAAACGTCAATTTTGCCTGTCCTCGGATTTTGCCTGTCCTCGGATGCTGCCTGAACTGCAGTGCTCTTCCAGCACCACTAATCCAGAATCTGGTTTCCAGCATCTGCAGTCATTGTTTTTACCTCACTGAGCCACCATGTCCTCCCACAAGGCTAAGCTATTTTAAAGTGGAATATCTATGATTATTCCAAAGGGTTGGGAATCTAAAAATGGATCATCCCATTGCTTTACTACCTGATGCCAAGCCAGTGTGTTTGTTCACTCAAAGGAAAATCTCTCACACATTTTTGCAGAAAGTGAAGCAAAAAGGAAGCAACAAGGAATAATCTCACACACAGACACAAACACGCACAGAGACACACACCCAGACACACACGCACAGGCACATACTCAGACACACGTCTATACAGACATACACAGACACACACACACACACAGACACACGCCTACACAGACATACACATACACACATACTCAGGCACACGCCTGCACAAACACACAGACACACACACACATAGACACAGGCCTGCACAGACATACACACAGACAGACATGTGGGCACACACACACACACACACATACACACAACATCTGTGGATGAGAACCTGGCAAAACTTGGAAAAATTCACAATTTTCACAAAGCTAGACACAAATAGCAGTAATGACCTTTTGATGAGGAATCCACATTACTTTTAACCTTTCTCACACCATTTGGGAGAAGAGTTTTCAGCTGATGACATTCTAGTAAAACATCTACACTTGAAGTTTTTTATAGAAGGCTGGCTCTGTGTGACCCGCAGACAAGAAGGAGGTTGTGAATGCAGACTCAACGTTCTGTTGCTCTGCCAACACTTACAGCAGGTTTTGGTAAAGACTAAGGGAGAAAGAGGACGAGTACAATGAAAATGAAACAAGACATTTTGATCAATGCCATCGAGTACACAAACTACCAGAACCCCAATTTGAATTTGCAACCAAAATCATCAAAGTCAAATTCTCCAAGTCATAGTGCTATGTTTTCTAATCTTGTAGGTACTGAGAGTGGAATGGTGAGAGGAAATGAGAGCCTTCAAGAGAGCAATGGATAATTATTTGTGTGGAAATAGTATGCAAGGGTAGGGGGAGAAAGCAGATAATTGGCAGTCGGGGGGTGATGTTGTTCATTTGAAATGCTGGAGCACACATGATAGGCCTGTAACACTCCTGTGATTCTGTGATTGTTCTCTCTAAGTTTAGGAGACAATGTTTTCCAACAATGTAAGCAGCCTGCATTCTCCTTCATTCTGAGCGTAACTAAGCAATAATTAATCTAATGGTTAGGATTCAGTGCTTTGACTGCTGCAGCCTGGTTTCCCAAGCTGGGAATGCAAGTTTCAGCTCAACAAAACCCTGGTTCAATCCAACTTCGATTATTGTCACCAGATCTGAGTACACAGACCTTAGGAAGGATATATCAGGGCAGCATGGTGACTCAGTGGTTAGCACTACAGCCTCACAGCACCTGGGACCTGAGTTCAGTTCCAGCCTCGGGCAACTGTCTGTGTGGAGTTTGCACATTCTCCCTGTGTCTGTGAGGGTCCCCTCAGGGTGCTCTGGTTTCCTCCCACAATTCAATGTGCAGGCTAGGTGAATTGACCATGCTAAATTGCCTATTGTGTTCAGGGGTGTGTCGGTGTGGTGCATTAGTCAGGGGGGTGGGTTACTCTTTGGTGGGTTGGTGTGGATTTGTTGGGGTTCTAATTCTAATGTTGCCCTTGGAGGGAGATGATGGCCTAATAGTATTGCCATGAGACTTTTAATCCAGAGACCCAGGTCATGTTCTGGGGACCTGGGTTTGGAATCCTGCCATGGTAGATAGTAGAATTTGAATTCAATAATAGTCTGAAATTAAGTGTTAAATGAGAACCATGAAACAGTAATTGATCGTTGGAAAAACCCATCTGGTTCACTAATGTCTTTTAGGGAAAGAAGCTGCCATCCTTACCTGGTCTGGCCTACACGTGACTCCAGACCCACAGCAATGTGGTTTACTCTTATCTACCCTCTGGGCAATAAATGCTGTCCTAGCCAGTGACACCCTCATCCTGTGAGTGATTAAAAAATGTACGAGAATGATACCTAGACTTCGAGGGGTTAAGTTATGACGAGAGACTATACAAATTAGGCCTGTTTTCTCTCGCATTTAGAAAGCTAAAGAGTGATCTGATCAAGGTTTTAGAATATATAACATAGAACATCAAACATTACAGCACAGTATAGGCCCTTTGACCCTCGATGTTCTGCTGACCTTTTATCCTACTCTAAGATCAGACTAACCTACATACCCTTCATTGTACTAACTTCCATGTGCCTATCCACTAGTCGCTTAAATGTCCCTAATGTACCTGACTCTACTACCATTGCTGGCAGTGCACTCCATACACCCACCACTCTCTGTGTACCTCTGACATCTCCCCTATACCTTCCTCCAATCACCTTAAAAATATGTCTCTTCGTGATAAACATTTCTGCCCTGGGAAAACATCTCTGGCTATCCACTCTATCTATGCCCCTCATCGTCTTGTACACCTCTATCAAATCACCTCCATCCTTCTTCGCTCCAATGAGAAAAACCCTAGTTCCCTCAACCTTTCTTCATAAGACACGCCCTCCAGTCCAGGCAGCATCTGGGAAATCTCCTCGGCACCCTCTGTAAAGTGTCCACATCTTTCCTGTAATGAGGCAACCAGAACTGAACACAATATCCCAAGTGTAGTCTAACCAGGATTCTATAGAGGTACAGCATAACCTTGCAGCTCTGCAACTCAATTCCCCTGCTAATGAAAGCCAACACACGTATGCCTTCTTAACAACTCTAACAACTTGGGTGGCAACTTTAATGGATCTACGGACACGAACCCCAAGATCCCTCTGTTCCTTCACACTGCTAAGAATATTGCCTTTAACCCTCTGGTCTGCATTCAATTTCGACCTTCCAAAATAAACCACTTCACACTTTCCCAGGTTGAACTCCATCTGCCACTTCTCAGCCCGGCTGTGCATAGCGTCAATGCCCCACTGCAACTTACAACAGCCGTCCACACTATCCACAACGCCACCAAAATTTGTGTCATCGGCAAACTTACTAACCCACCCTTCCACTTCCTCATCCAAGTCATTTATAAAAATCACAAAGAGCAGAGGGCCCAGACCTGATCTCTGTGGAATACTACTGGTACCGAACTCCAGGCTGAATACTTTCCATCTATCACCACCTTCTGTCTTCTATGGGTCGACCAATTCTGTATCCAGACAGACAGGTTTCCCTGTATCCTATGCCGCCTTACCTTCTGAATGAGCTTACCATGGGGAAATCTTATCAGCAGCCTTGCTAAAATCCATATACACCACATCTACTGCTCTATCTTCATCAATGTGTTTTGCCACATCCTCAAATAATTCAATAAGGTTTGTGAGGCATGACCTGACCCTCACAAAGCCTTGCTGACTATCTCTAATCAGACTATGGTTTTCCAAGTCATCATAAATTCTGTTTCTCAGAATCCTCTCTAATACTTTGTCTACCACTGATGTAAGACCGACTGATCTGTGATTCCCAGGATGATCCCTATTCCCTTTCTTGGACAAGGGAATAACGTTTGCCACCCTCCAATCATCTGGCACTACTGCAGTGGACAGTGAGGATGCAAACATCATCACCAAAGATGCAGCAAACTCTTCCCTCACTTCCTGTAGTAACCGAGGGTATATCCCATCTGGCCCAGGGGATTTATTTGTCCTTATGATTTTCAAAATTTTCAGCACATCCTCCTTCTTAACATCAACCTGCTCGAGCATATCAACTTGTTTCACACTGTCCTCACAAATGTCTCTCTGAAATGAATACTGAAGCAAAATATTCCTCCGACTCCAGGCGCAAGTTCCCACTACTATCCCTGTTCGGCCCAACCCTCACTCTGGCATCCTCTTGTTCCTCACATAAGTGTAGAATGCCTTTGGGGTTTTCTTTAATCCTGTCTTTCCAAATGCATGTATATCTTATCTCTCACAATCATTTCAAGTAATGTACACACCACAGATGTTAGGCTTACTGGCCCAGAGTTCCTAAGTTTTTCCTTGCAGTCCTTCTTGAATAAGGGCACAACATTTGTTACCCTCCAGTCTTCTGGGACTACTTGGGCTGAATGGGCTGTTTCCACACTGTAGGGATTCTACAAACATCGACACACGAAGGGTGGAAGTGGTTTGGAACTTTCTTCCACAAGCTGCAGTGGATGCCAAATCAATTGTTAATTTTAAATCTAAGAAGGATAAGTTTTCTTGAATAAACAAAACTATTAAGAGATTGGGGCCAAATGCAGGTATGTGAAGTTGGGCTACAAATTTCATTAAATGGTAGAACAGGTTTGAGGGCTGTTCCTATGTTTCTAATTGCAGGCGATACTAACAGAGCCAGAGGCTTATTGAAAGATGCAGAAGGTTGAAGGAAACATTTGGCCTAATCTTTCATCCTGTTTCTTGTGAATGAATAGTTGCCCAGCCTACTATCCTCAGAGCAAGTTGTCCTTGACCGCGGACCGTCCCTCAATTGGTCGCTCTCTTGCCTCTCACTCAGAAGAAAAGCAGCAGAGGTCTCCTTGCTGGCCTTGCCAGCATTTTCCCACAATCAACACTCAAGGCCAAATCAGACTGTCTGGTCATTATCACATTGCTACTTGTTGGGAGTTGGTTGTGGGCTAATGAACTGCTGTGTTACAACAGTGACCTCCCTTAGAAAAAAGCTTCATTGACCGTAAAGAGTTTTGGAATGTCTGGTGGGCCTGATGGATGGATCTTGCTCAAATCATTCAAGTTGTTTGATCAGTTAATTTTCTATTACAGATATCTGGATTAGTGGTGCTGGAAGAGCACAGCAGTTCAGGCAGCATCCAAGGAGCTTCGAAATCGACGTTTCAGGCAAAAGCCCTTAATCAGGAATAAAGGCAGTGAGCCTGGAGCGTGGAGAGATAAGCTAGAGGAGGGTGGGGGTGGGGAGAAAGTAGCATAGAGTACAATGGGTGAGTGGGGGAGGGGATGAAGGTGATAGGTCAGGGAGGAGAGGGTGGAGTGGATAGGTGGAAAAGGAGATGGACAGGTAGGACAAGTACGGACAAGTCATGGGGACAGTGCTGAGCTGGAAGTTTGGAACTAGGGTGAGGTGGGGGAAGGGGAAATGAGGAAACTGTTGAAGTCCACATTGATGCCCTGGGGTTGAAGTGTTCCGAGGCGGAAGATGAGGCATTATTCCTCCAGGCATCTGGTGGTGAAGGAGCGGCAGTGAAGGAGGCCCAGGACCTCCATGTCCTCGGCAGAGTGGGAGGGGGAGTTGAAATGTTGGACCACAGGGCGGTATGGTTGATTGGTGCGGGTGTCTCAGAGATGTTCCCTAAAGCGCTCTGCTAGGAGGCGCCCAGTCTCCCCAATGTAGAGGAGACCGCATCGGGAACAACGGATAGAATAAATGATAATAGTGGATGTGCAGGTAAAACTTTGATGGATGTGGAAGGCTCCTTTAGGGCCTTGGATAGAGGTGAGGGAGGAGGTGTGGGCGCAGGTTTTACAGTTCCTGCGGTTGCAGGGGAAAGTGGCAGGATGGGAAGGTTGCTTGTAGGGGGGCGTGGACCTGACCAGGTAGCCAAGGAGAGAATGGTCTTTGCAGAAGGTGGAAAGGGGTAGGGAGAGAAATATATCCCTGGTGGTGGGGTCTTTTTGGAGGTGGTGGAAATGTCGGCGGATGATTTGGTTTATGCGAAGGTTGGTAGGGTGGAAGGTGAGCACCAGGGGCGTTCTGTCCTTGTTACAGTTAGAGGGGTGGGGTCTGAGGGTGGAGGTGTGGGGTATCTGCTTAGTAACCTGCTCAGAGATGATATGACACATCTCTAGAGCAGGTTGGGACTTGAACCCAGACCTCCTGGCTCAGAAATAGAGACACTAGCAATGCATTTCCAGAGATGGGTGGCCTCACAGCAGCAGGGACCTGAGTTCAGTTCCAGCCTCAGGCGACTATCTGTGTGGAGTTTGCATGTTCTCCCCGTGTCTGCGTGGGTTTCCTCCGGGTGCTCCAATTTCCTCCCACAGTCCAAAGATATGCAGGTCAGGTGAATTAGTCATGCTAAATTGCTCATTCTGTTAGGAGCGTTAGTCAGAGTGGGATGGGTTACTCTTTGGAGGGTCGGTGTGGATTTGTTGGGCTGAAGGGCCTGTTTCCACACTGTAGGAAATCTAATCTAAAAAACTCTAGTTTTCTTTATAAAACACAAGACCAATTCAGCAAGGATCAAATAGGAGTGATTCTGAGAACTAATGTCAGGAATTTAACACAGAGCCAGGCTTTCACCTGTGACTGAAATATTGAGAAGAGCCCACTTCTGCTTTGTGGGCTGATTATGAGAGATAAGATATACATGCATTTGGAAAGACAGGGTTAAAGAAAACCCGAGGGCATTCTAAACTTATGTGAGGAACAGGAGGATGCCAGAGTGAGGGTTGGGAAGCCCCTCAGAGAGACATTGGGTCAAAGAGATGTACACCATGAAAACAGATCCTTGGGTCCAACTCGTCCATACTGACCAGATATCCTAAATTAATCTAGTCCCATTTGCCAGCTCTTGGCCCATATCCCTCTAAACCCTTCCTATTCGTATACTCATTCAGATGCCTTTTAAATGTTGCAATTGTACCAGTCTCCACCACTTCCTCTGGCAGCTCATTCCATACACGCACCATCATCTGTGTGAAAAGGTTACCCCTTAGGTCCCTTTTAAATCTTTCCCCTTGGAGCTCTTGAGTGGCTCAGGTTATTCCTTGCAGCCCCCAAGTGGGATGATATCCCCAATACAGAAGCTGTTTGTCAACCCAGTAGCACTTCAGTCCCAGCAACGCCCCCATGTATGGTGTCCACTCCAGGGAATGCAGGAGTCCACCAGAAATAGCCCAGAGCCACAATTCACTGAGGAATCCCTGGCTTCCCTGATTGTGCGGGGTGCAGGGCTATGTTTCCCAGGATACTTTCCCTGTTGCTGTTCCTTTCTCAATTTCCAGGATCACTCTTGCGAGGAGGAAGTCTATAAACTCTTTGCTGTACTCTGTCAGGACTTTGGTGAGTTGATCCTGAGCTGTTTAGTCAGAAAATAACATGCTCACATGGCAAATTAAGTTTGCTTCTCTTTCTATTTTGCATGAATCACGTTGAAATGTATCACCTCTCGCAAACCGGCATCTCTCACAAGCAGGAAGTGACAGGGAATGTGTGATCAAGAACTATAAACAGAAGGACCTCTGTCCTCACGACAGTTTTTAATCCCTCAGGTGTTGGGATCAACACTTCCTTTAGCCTCTCGAATGTGAAATCATTCAAATGAATATCAACAAACCACTTTCAAATATGTTGAAGAATAGATGTGTCAAATGTTGACTTACACCCTGTTAAAGATAAGTCTTTAAAGTGTCTTTAATAGTCTTTATTACCAGACTTTGAAATATTAACTGTGTTTATCTCTTCACAGATGCTGTCAGTGCCAAACCTGCTGAGTTTCGCCAGCATTTCCTTCCCTCTAAAGAATAGTGGTCTTCAATAGATAAACTCCTTTAAAACAATAGCAAGCTGCTCTTATTTGCGCACCTTTACTCAGTAAAGTTGGAAACTGTGAAAATAGATAAGTCCCCTGGCCGGATGGGATTCATTCTAGGATTCTCTGGGAAGCCAGAGAGGAGATTGCAGAGCCTTTGGCTTTGATCTTTATGTCATCATTGTCTATGGCAATAGTGCCAGAAGACTGGAGGATAGTAAATGTTATCCCTTTCTCCAAGAAGAGGAGTAATTATAGACCAGTGAGCCTTACTTCGGTTGTGGGTAAAGTGTTAGAAAGGGTTATAAGTCATAGGATTTATAATCATTTAGAAAGGATTAAGTTGATCAGGGATACTCTACACCATTTTGTGAAGGTGGGTCATGCCTCACAAGCCTTAATGAGTTCTTTGAGAAGGTGACCAAACAGGTGGATGAGGGTAAAGCGGTTGATGCGGTTTATATGGATTTCAGTAAGGCATTTGATAAGGTTCCCCATGGTAGGCTATTGCACAAAATATGGAGGCATGGGATTGAGGGTGTTTTAGCAGTTTGGATAATGGTTTAGAAATTGGCTAGCTGAAAGAATTCAGAGGATGGTAATTGATGGGAAATGTTCATCCTGGAGTTTAGTTATTAGTGGTGTACCGCAAGGATCTGATTTGGGGCCACTGCTGTTTGTCATTTTTATAAATGGCCTGGATGAGGGCAGAGAAGGATGGGTTAATAAATTTGTGGATGACACTAAAGTTGGTGGAGTTGTAGACAGTGCTGAAGGATGTTGCAGGTTACAGAAAGGCATAGTTAAGCTGCAGGGCTTGGCTGAGAGGTGACAAATGGAGTTTAATGTGGAAAAGTCTGAGCTGATTCATTTTGGAAGGAGCAACAGGAATAAGGAGTACTGGGCTAATGGTAAGATTCTTGGTAGTATAGAGATCTCGGTGTCCGTACATAGATCCCTGGAAGTTGCCACCTAGGTTAATAGGGTTGTTAAGAAAGCATAGAGTGTGTTGGTTTTTCTTGGTAGAGGGATTGAGTTTTGGTGCCATGATGCCATGTTGCAGTTGCACAAAACTCTGGTGTGGCCACTCTTGAAGTATTGCATATAGTTCTGGTCACTGCAATATAAGAAGGATGTGGAAGCTTTGAAAAGGGTTCAGAGGAAATTTATTGGAATGTTGCCTGTTATGGAGGAAACATCTTATGAGGAAAGGCCAAGGGACTTGAGGCGGTTTTCATTAGAGAGAAGAAGGTTGAGAGGTGACTTAATTCAGACATATAAGATAATCAGAGGGTATGATAGGGTGGACAGTGAAAGCATTTTTCCTTGATGCCTAGCATGATGTAACATAGCTTTAAATTGAGGAGTGATAGATATAGGACAGATGTCCAAGGTGGTTTCTTTACTCAGTGAGTAGTAGGGGTGTGAAACGCATTGCTTGCAATAGTAGTAGACTTGCCATGTTTAAGGGCATTTACGTGGTCATTGGTTAGGCATATGGATGAGAATGGAATAGTGTAGGTTCGATGGGCTTCAGATTGGTTCCACAGGTTGGCACAACATCAAGGGCCGAAGGGCCTGTACTGCGCTGAAATGTTCTATGTTCTATGTTCGAAAGCATTCTAACATACCTCATTGACACCACGGTGACCCAGAGCATCAGGTTTCTGGAGACTGAAAAATTCATGTCAACATCCCATGGGGGACCCGACAGAATGGCTACATAGCAATCACTGGCAAAGTTGAAACTTTCATTGGGCAACTATCCATAACGTTCTAAAAAGGACCCAATGTGGAGATAATGTCTGAGACTTTGGACGGTTTTCACTGACTTATCAACAGTAGGTCATCACCTGTGAAAGTTAGACGAATGAAAATGCATTTTTAAATTGACCCTCCCACTCATCAGGAGAAAGTGAGGACTGCTGATGCTGGAGACCAGAGTTGAAAACTGTGGTGCTGGAAAAACACAGCAGGCCAGGCAGCATCCGAGGAGCAGGAGGGGCAAACAGAATCCCTCCAGTGTGGAAGCAGGCCATTCGGCCCATTGAGTCCACACCAATCTCCGAAAAGCATCCCACCCAGACTCACCACCAAATTCCAGTATTTCCCCTGTGGGAAGAAACCAGAGCATCAGGAGGGCACTCACACAGACACAAGAAGAATGCAAATTCCACACAGATAGTCAGCCAAGGAGGGAATTGAACCTGGGCCCCTGGCATTATGAGGCAGCAGTGCTAACCACTGAGCACCCTAGTCATTCGCAATTCCCCTCCACTGAACTCCTGATCTCTTCCTAGCCATCCTCGGACATGGTGCTCCCTCTCCCAGTGCTCCTCTGCAAATTTATTCTCAGCCTCACCTTCCCTGACATCATTCCATACCAACGTTCCCTCAGACTCTGTTTTATAATGCACCAGCATCACCCCATCACTCACTCACCTGTCACCTTAACTCCATGTCCTAGCTGCCCACTCTACATACATACCACCCTGGCATCTATACCCCCTTGCACACCTAGAGTCACAGAGTCATACAGCACAGAAACAGACCCTTCATCCAACTCATCCATGCTGACCGGGTTTCCGAAACTTAACCAGCCTCATTTGCCTGGATTTGGCCCACATCCCTCTAAACCTTTAAGTACTTGTCAGACTGTCTTTTAAATAGTGTAAATATACCAGCCTCTACCACTTCCTCTGGCAGCTCATTCCAGACATGCACTATCATGTATCTGAAAAAGTTGCTCTTCTGGTCCATTTTAATTCTTTCCCCTCTCACCCAAAACCTTTGCCTTCCAAAAGGACCCTGATGGGAGTTATGTACAGGCCTCCTGGCGGTAATTAGGATGTGAGCAGAAAGTAACTCAGGAGCTGGAAAAGGCTTGTAGGAAAGGCATCATTACAATAATCATGAGGGGACTTTGATATGCAGGTGGACTGGGAAAGTCAGGTTGGTAGCAGATCTCAAGAAAAGGAATTTGTGGAATGGCTTTAAGACGGTGTTTATGTGCAGCTTCCTTCTCGCTCAAAGTGGCTTTGCACGGAGAGAGATAGCCAACTTTCTGGTCTAACTACAATCGTCTTATTGAGGGAACAACGTGAAGCCAAATGCATTGTATTTCTGCAACTACTTTCATGTTTGAGTTCCTTTCATGGATGTCATTGACAATGCCAGCATTATTGGCCATCCCTAATTGCCTTTGAACTGTATGCTTGCTGGGTCACTTTGAAGAGCATTAAAGAGTTAACCTTATTACTTTGAGTCTGGAGTTACATGAAGGCCAGACCAGGTAAGGATAGCAGCTTTCCTTTCCTCAAGGCCATTAGTGAACTAGATGGAATCCCCAATTACCCCTTTAAACTAGCTTTCGATTTTAGATTTATTAACTGCCTTCAAATTCCGCCATCTGCGGTTGTGGGACTTGAACCCCTGATCACTAGGGTGGACCTCTGGATTATTAATTCAATATTAGCACAAGGCCATTGATTCGCCAAACAGATGGAAATGGCCAAGATTCTATGGAGCACACCAGCACCAAGTCTGTCTCCTTTGAGCTCCTTCTTTAAGCTCACCAAGTTCCCATAACATCATCACAGTGGGAGGTGCTGACTGCATTCAATCTAGCTTTAAACCCTTCAGACCCTTATATAACACGGACCGAGATTTCTTTAGTGGAAGGGGAACAGGCTGTATGTGCTTGGCAACAGCACTGTAACAATTGGAGCAAGCAGGGATATTTCACTAAATGGACACTGTGTAGAAATCAATGGATTCAAATTCCCCGTACTCTGGAAAACTAACTGAAATTCTTACAGTGTAGCTAATCTGAATCCATTTGTACCTCCCTCATTGTGTCTCCATTCTCCACACTCTGCAGTGTTTCATGCAAGCTGCATTTATGTTGACTGTTTTATTGTGAAGAATTTTGCATCTGGATTGCTACAGATCCCCTGCTGATTCTGTTTTCCATATTATTGCCATCTAAAACCTTTCTAATTATCAGCCATTCAGTTTCCTTCTGTAAAATCAATAAACCCTTCAGGAAGTTTTTATGAGTTTCTAGTAAGTTTGCCATGCATCGGAGAAGCAATAACCATTAAAGGAACGTTGTATTAGTGGGTAATGAATTGCCTAGGTACAATACTTTGCAAACTGTGATGTTTCTCTTTTTGTCTTTGTTATGTGGGCGCTCGCAGAGAATAATTATTGAGGAGTCAGTTGTGTGGTGTCCCAGGGATCCAGGTAAGGGTGCAAAGACGATTTACCAGGATGTTGCCCGGTCTGGAGGGTTTTAGTTATGAGAGAGGTTGACTAAACTGGGATTGTTTTCAACTGGAAAGACAGAGGCTGAGGGGTGACCTGTTGGAGATCTACAAAACTTAGATAAGGTGGTTCATCAGAGCTTTTTTCCCTCAGGGTCGAAAGGTCAACTACAAGAGGGCACAAGTTCAAGGTGAGATGGGGAAGGTTTAGGGGTGAAATGTGGTGAAATTTATTCACATACAGGATGGTGGGTGCCTGGAAAGCACTGCCATTGAAGGTGGTGGAACAAAGCATTTTACCAATGTTTAAGGTGTACCTTGATACACTTTAACGGGAAGCGATGAAAGGGACTTGTGGGCAATACGAAGCAGGTCTAAATAAGGATTAGATTGAGTGCAGGCTTGGTGGGCTAAAGGCCCTGTTCCTCTGCTGTATTGTATTGATAATGCTCTGAGGGCACAGGTTCAAGTCCCACCATAGCAGCTGGCATAACTTATATTTAATTAATTAATTTTTTAAAATCTACGGTTTGAAAGCTCATTTCAGCAATGGTTGTTTTGCATGTACATTGAAGTTAAGACAGTTTGCTTTTAACGATAACATGCTATGTTTATGCATTGTTGCAGATTGTCAGTCTGCTTTGAGTTTGCAAACTGCATGCACAATAGAAATCTGTCAGCTTGCTGTGATTTCTGCTTCATAACTTATAATGTATTTTACTGTTTTAAATAAGCTTACCTGCTGAGTCAATCAATTCATGGAGAGTGGTTGATGATTAATCCATTGTCTTTAACATCATAATGGTGATGACAAATCCGTTACTAACCTATTTGTTTCACAATTTGGAGATGCCGGTGTTGGAGTGGGGTGGACAAAGTTTTTAAAAAAAATCACATAACAACAGGTTATAGTCCAACAGGTTTATTTGGAAGTCCGAGCTTTCAGAGTGCCGCTCCTTTATCAGGTGGCCGTGGGATATAAGACTGGAACAGCGCTCAGAAAGCTAGTGCTTCCAAATAAGCCTGTTGCACTATAACCTGGTGTTGTGTGATTTTATATTTGGTTCATAGTTCAGAGACAGATATCTCATGTGCTCACCCAGTTTAAAAATAGTTGACTCCAGCAATGCAGTTGACTCTTCTCAACAATCATTTGGCTTTCTCAGTGATATCCACATCCAGTAAACAAATGAAGGAAAGGAATTTGGCAATACAGTGAGACCAGGTTCAAACCCCTCTCTCTGCTCAACTGAGATGTTATTGAGGGGACCAGACCAGCAAAAGCCAAAGAGATTCAATGGTAGAAAACATCAATTCATGTTTTTGAAGGGATGTTTGAAATTGAAAGATGAGTGTGTAGCTGGTGAACTTTATCAAGCCTCACTTGACAGTCACTTGACTTTCGAAGCTGGATCTCTGATGAGGAGACAACTTCAAAAGCAAATCAACCCTTAATGCAATTCTTAAGCAACATTGTGACAGTCTCATGTGCTGGCCTTGTTCTCCAGACAATTGCCAATGGCTGAGCAGAAAATTAATGGCAAAAAGTACAGCGCTGGAAAAGCACTAACATGCATTAAAATCACTGTCAGTAATATCTGTTGCAATCTTAGAAATGATGTGGAGTTGCCAGCATTGGACATGGGAGGAGATAATCAAAAACCACATGACACTGGGTTATAATTCAAACAGATTTATTTGAAACTGCAAATCCTCTGAAGCAAATCGAAGATATAATATATGCACCAAAATAAATAATGAAGCACCATCCCCTCCCCGAGATGGCTTGATGTAACAGTGAATGAGATAGCACAGTATGTCAGAGAGTGACTAGTTTCTGGGTCAAAGAGCCTTCATATTCTCCTGGGTTGTCTTTGTTACCAAGTTTTAATGGAGTCTAACAATTCTCTCGCTTCTCATTGTTGTTGTTGTTGCATGTAGGTATATTGCCTCGATTGCTAGAATGTAGAAGCTATTGGCGAGGTAAAAACAATGACTGCAGATACTGGAAACCAGATTCTGGATTAGTGGTGCTGGAAGAGCACAGCAGTTCAGGCAGCATCCAAAGAGCTTCGAAATCAACGTTTCGGGCAAAAGCCCTTCATCAGGAATAAAGGCAGTGAGCCTGGAGCGTGGAGAGATAAGCTAGAGGAGGGTGGGGGTGGGGAGAAAGTAGCAGAGTACAATAGGTGAGTGGGGGAGGGGATGAAGGTGATAGGTCAGGGAGGAGAGGGTGGAGTGGATAGGTGGAAAAGGAGATAGATAAGTAGGACAAGTCATGGGGACAGTGCTGAGCTGGAAGTTTAGAACTAGGGTGAGGTGGGGGGAGGGGAAACGAGGAAACTGTTGAAGTCCATATTGATGCCCTGGGGTTGAAGTGTTCCGAGGTGGAAGATGAGGCGTTCTTCCTCCAGGCGTCTGGTGGTGAGGGAGCGGCGGTGAAGGAGGCCCAGGACCTCCATGTCCTTGGCAGAGTGGGAGGGGGAGTTGAAATGTTGGGCCACGGGGCGGTGTGGTTGATTGGTGCGGGTGTCCCGAGATGTTCCCTAAAACGCTCTGCTAGGAGGCGCCCAGTCTCCCCAATGTAGAGGAGACCGCATCGGGAGCAACGGATACAATAAATGATATTGGTGGATGTGCAGGTAAAACTTTGATGGATGTGGAAGGCTCCTTTAGGGCCTTGGTTAGAGGTGAGGGAGGAGGTGTGGGCGCAGGTTTTACAGTTCCTGCGGTGACAGGGGAAAGTGCCAGGATGGGAGGGTGGGTTGTAGGGGGGCGTGGACCTGACCAGGTAGTCACGGAGGGAATGGTCTTTGCGAAAGGCGGAAAGGGGTGGGGAGGGAAATATATCCCTGGTGGTGGGGTCTGTTTGGAGGTATCGGAAATGTCAGCGGATGATTTGGTTTATGCGAAGGTTGGCAGGGTGGAAGGTGAGCACCAGGGGTGTTCTGTCCTTGTTACAGTTGGAGGGGTGGGGTCTGAGGGCGGAGGTGCGGGATGTCGACGAGATGCGTTGGAGGGCATCTTTAACCACGTGGGAAGGGAAATTGCGGTCTCTAAAGAAGGAGGCCATCTTTAGAGGAATTGGGAATATGGGATGGCATTTTTGCAAGAGGGAGGGTGGGAAGAGATGTAATCCAGGTAGCTGTGGAAGTCGGTGGGTTTGTAAAAAATGTCAGTGTCAAGTCGGTCGTCATTAATGGAGATGGAGAGGTCCAGGAAGGGGAGGGAGGTGTCAGAGATGTCCAGGTAAATTTAAGGTCAGGCTGGAATGTGTTGGTGAAGTTGATGAATTGCTCAACCTCCTCACCGGAGCACGAGGTGGCGCCAATGCAGTCATCAATGTAGCGGAGGAAGAGGTGGGGAGTGGTGCCGGTGTAATTACGGAAGATCAACTGCTCTACGTAGCCAACAAAGAGACAGGCATAGCTGGGGCCCATACGTGTGCCCATGGCTACCCCTTTGGTCTGGAGGAAGTGGGAGGATTCAAAAGAGAAATTGTTCAGGGTGAGCACTCGTTCAGCCAGACGAATGAGAGTGTTGGTGGAAGAGTACTGTTGGGGACGTCTGGAGAGGAAAAAACAGAGGGCTTGGAGGCCCGATGGAGGTGTAGAGGGATTGGATATCCATGGTGAAGATGAGGAGTTGGGGGCCGGGGAAATCGAAGTCTTGGAGGAATTGGAGGGCGTGGGTGGTGTCTCGAACGTATGTGGGGAGTTCCTGGACTAGGGGGATAGGACAGTGTCGAGGTAGGTAGAGATGAGTTCAGTGGGGCAGGAGCATGCTGAGACAATGGATCGGCCAGGGTGGTCAGGCTTGTGGATCTTGGGAAGGAGGTAGAACCGGGCAGTGCGGGGTTCCCGGACTATGAGGTTGGAAGCTGTGGGTGGGAGATCTCCTGAGGTGATGAGGTTCTGTATGGTCTGGGAGATGATGGTTTGGTGATGGGGGGTGGGGTCATGGTCAAGGGGACAGTAGGAAGAGGTGTCCTTGAGTTGACGTTTGGCTTCAGCGGTGTAGAGGTCAGTGCGCCAGACTACCACTGCGCCCCCTTTATCCGCTGGCTTGATGGTGAGGTTGGGATTGGAGCAGAGGGATTAGAGGGCTGCGCGTTGTGAGGGTGAGAGGTTGGAGTCGGGGAGGGAGGTAGACAGGTTGAGGCGGTTAATGTCCCGGTGGCAGTTGGAAATGAAGAGGTCGAGGGCAGGTAATAGGCCAGAGCGGGGTGTCCAGGTGGATGCAGTGTGTTGGAGGTGGGCGAAGGGGTCCTTGGAAGGTGGGCGGGAGTCCTGATTGTGAAAGTAAGCTCGGAGGTAGAGGCGACGGAAGAATTGTTCGACGTCATGGCGTGTATTAAATTCATTGATGCGTGGACGGAGGGGGATGAAGGTGAGTCCTTTGCTGAGGACTGATCATTCGTCCTCAGTGAGGGGGAGGTCTGGGGGGATGGTTAAAACTTGGCAGGGCTGGGAGCTGGGATCTGGTGTGGGTGTAGAGCTGGGAGTGGGGGCGGAACCTGTAACTGGAGAGAGTGTGATGGTGGGGGGAATGGGGGTGGAGCCATGAGCAGGGGTAGTGTTCCCCTCTGGATTCTGGGGGGTGGGGATAGTGACAGTGGGGTCTATGGGGGGCTTGTCAGCAAAATGCAGGTGAGTGGCGCTGGTGGGGGCAGAAGTGGTGGTGACAGCGGCAGTAGGGGTGGCGGATGTCACTGAGCATGTGGCATCAGCGATGATGTGAGGGGCGGAATTGATGTCATGTGTGATGCATGAGGAATCGTGAGGGATGGGAGTGGTTGTGGGAGTGGCCATGATGGGAGCGGAAGTGACTGTGCTCTTCCAGCACCACTAATCCAGAAGCTTTGGCTGCTGGTGTAATTGGGTCTCAGGAGGCTGTAGCGATTCCAACAATGATCCTCCTGCCAGATCTGGTCTGTGCAACTGCTGTGTGACATGCAGAGCAATATGAGGAAGTTGATCAATCTTTTTGTAGCTCTAATACTGGAGCCAGGCTGGGAAGTTTATATTCCTCAGTAATAACAATATATACCATGGTTATGAAATGGTTTAATTTCTGAACTGTTGATGACTAGTCATAGGATACTCCTCAATAAAATTAAATTCTCAGAGCTTGTTCCATTCTGTCATGCCCACCTGCAAGTGAAGAAGACTCCAGCAGTATAGGTAGAGCCCAGTTGGGTAAGCTTCTTCAACAATGTAAGGAGCCTTCAGTAATGTGGAAAGATTCCAGAAATGTGGGAAAGCTCTTCAATTATGTAGGAAGACTCCAGTAAATTAGGAAGCTTCTGTATGAAGACTCCAGTAGTGGAGAAACACTTTGAACAGAAAAAAGTTATTCAATCCCTCAGACCTGCTCCTCTACTGAGTTACAATGTAATTCTTTGAATCAGATCTGACCCTCAACTTGATCTTCCTGCCTTTTGCTTCATATCTCTTTACTGAACAGACGTTATTATGTCCAACAGCCTCAGCAAGCACACCCTATAGAGTGCAGACGAATCACCACAATGTGACGTTGTGATCATCAAGAAAGTGCCACGTTAATTGAAGCTAAAGGAGCAAAAGAGAGATTCCAGACAGATGTCACTAAATGATAATTCACATTGATTCTGTCTCATTAAATCCTCATTAACTGCAATCCTATTCGATTCAGGAAGTCAATAAAGCTTCAAACGATAACTTGTGTGCCCTTTATAGAAAACAAAAAATGAATTCAATCCAAAGGGAGCCTTATTTCAATTTAGATAATTATAGTCCAGCCTGTAAACCACATTACAACAGATCATATGTAACTGAAAGGAAGATTGTTTTAATTAAAAGTGGCGAACGATCAAATCTATTTACACTATCATTGTGCAAGTGATTTGTGTGTTTTATAATTAGTCAACATATTTTTTCAGCCAACCTGTTCAGAGATGGTATTATACCCCTCTGAAGCATGTGAGACTTGAACCTGGGCCTCAGTTCCTGGGTAGGGACATTACCACTGTGCCACAAAAGGGCCCACTTGTTTCTTTTCTTCTGTGGGAAATGACGAACAGACACGGCCATATATTGACCTCGAATCAGGCAATGGTTTGTCTTGCTCCGTCCTGTACGGATGTTAGTTAGCAGAATATTCAATTGGCCATTTTGGGATAAGGGGCAGAGGGAAAATACTTAGGGAAAAATAAAGACAAAAAAGGAGAATTGGCCTATGTTTTACAGATAGCAGCATTGAATATAAAAAGGACTCTTTAGTAGTTCATGGGATGAGTGCATCGCTGGGAAAGCAAATATTTGATGTCCGTGCTTGATTAGACTTGAGAAAGTGGTTCTCAGCCACCTTCCTGAACTGCTGCAGTCCACTTGCATTGGTAAACCCCAACTCCTTTCGGATTTTTCAGTGATGGCAGACCTGCGCAAGACAGAGAGTTAATGCCACAACTCTGGGAAGACTGTGACAGCAATTTCTATCATCCTATTTAGGTTGTCACCCTAATTGGCATCTGGAACCTGTACTTGGCACGCCACTGGCACACAATTCAAACCTCACATGCATGGAGCACTGTGGGCTAAGCAATGCATTGTCAACTTTCAATGCGGTAGGCAGACGTATTCCTCTTCATTCTCAGACTGTCGCTTAAAGCCTGCCAAAGGTAACGCTAACTTTGGCAATTCTTGCTTTCATCTCATTATCAATTTGAACAGCTCTGGAGAATGTGCTGCCAAGTGAACGTATCCAGTGCTGACAGGTTCTGGTCATGCACAGAAACTGCAGGCTCGTGAGGGGGCTTTCCTGGAGCAGGTTGTTATGCTATGCTCCTTCAGCTTGCCCTGTGCTGAGCCTGAGGCTGAAGTTGCATTAGAGAATAGGTCCACCGTAAATTGCATCTGAACCAGACCCTCAAGTACGCAGGAAAGCACATAGTGTTTGTTTGGATTTCTTACCTGGTGTTGTCTCACACTGAGCAGTGTCTGATGCATGTGATATCTGATTTCAATTCCAGAATCACCATCACAGACAGCATCAGAGGAATACTTGCTATAAGGGGTGTTGTTGTGAACTGTTTAATTCCACTGCTGACTCGGAATGTGTCAGGGACTCTGTATTTCCCAGAGACCCTCATGAGCACACCTTCATGGGACCATCATGAATTCATCAAGACAAGTGAATTTCTGCATTAACTTCCAAAGGCTCTCAGAGTTCTCTGGGCCAAAGGTCTTAAATTAGTCCATCAGATATGGTGTGGATCTCCATGTTCTATACCTGGTGTATCTGCTGCAGCTGTCTACTACATCAGTTATTCCTCAACTACTTTTTCTCGGGCAACATACCCTGGTTGAGATATTGTGGGAAAACTGTTCAGAAGGTTTCAAGCAAAGATTTTAAGGGATAAGGAGTGAGAATCCTTTTTGATTATCACCCCAGATTGGCAAGTTCCCTCCTGCTTATACAGTTGGAGAACGGAAGCACCTTTGTCTTATTTTAGCCCACAAACTGGAGCAGTTAAGTCAGCTTCTTGACCAGCACTGACCTGACCTGGGATTCCAGCTCCTGGAGCTTTGTTACTCAGTGGGAGTTGATTGCATTCCTCATTCCTGACTCACTTGTCGCCCAAGATGGTCCAGAGCTTTGACGGCTGCAGATAAGTGTGACTGCAGGCAGAGACCAGGATGTCTTCTATATTTTGGTAGGCTGACTCATCTTCAAGACCATTGGACCTTCCATTCTTCTGATCACGCACAGGTAGTCCTTGAGTCTGCAAGGCTAGAAGACCCTCAACTAGTTTGGCCTGACTGTCAAAGTGCATGGTTGCTAACAACTCCTTCTTGGGGACTGCAACAAAGCTGTCCTGGGTTTTTCTTTGAAGAGAGGGTGTAAGGCAGAGATGCTTAACTGGCTACTCCAAGACGACTTAAGTAAACAACTTGTGAGGACTTGTTTGTTTTTTTAAAGTTGGAACAATAGAAACAGCCTGAATGGGTGTGGTCAACTCTGGGTTTTGGCTTTTTCAGTAGCGTAACACATGTTTGGGATTGCAAAAGATTTGGAAGCTTCAGCTTATCCTGGCTGCTACTCTCCCTGAATTTTCTCTCAATGTTTCTGGATTAAAGAACTGCATACAAGAATCTGTGTCTGAATTAGCCTTTTTTGCCAAGAGGTGTGTTTATGGGATGTTACTATATTGGAACAGTTAATTAGTAATAGTTACTGTTTCTATTATTCGGTTCACTTTTCCAGTGTTAAGCTATAACAAATGCCTCTTTTTTGTTTGTATTTTAACTATAGCATTTAAATAAATTATGTTTTGCTTAACATTGAAAAGTTTGACAAATCCCATTGCATCTGGAACATAGTACTTCACATCTACCTTTAAAATAAGAAAAGGTTTAGGGTCTCGGTTCCCTTCTTAAAATATTTTGAGAGGGTCTGGTCTGGTCTGTAAGAGAATGTAGGGTGAATGTGTGGACCACTACCGGGAGGAACCCCTGCGTTGAGTATGGTATGCATCTCTGGGAGAGGTGCTATCCTTCCCTTACACCCCCATTGACCAATACAACAGAGAAGGAGGCCCTTTGGTCAATCATGCCCGTTCTAGCTCTCTGAAAGAGTCACACCTGACATTGTGCTTCACTACCTGGATCTACCCTAATAGCTGTTCAACTGTTCACCCTTCAAATGTTTATCCAATTCCATTTTCAGTGCGTGTCTGACTGTTCACGTAGGCATTGTTTACATCTCACGTCAGGGGTCTTCAGTGCAGTGCCTCACCCCAATAGCTTTACTGAATGTTGTGAGCAAAAGGGTTGGAGGAAAGAGAGTAGGCTTGCTCCATCAAGCCCGCACACTCTGCAGAGCTAGAACAACCTGTACCCCACATTAATCATACATTTGAGCGCAGTTTGATTCACAAAGGCACTCTCAGACAGCTCCAAACTATCCAACTATCTCAATATCTCAGCTGCCTGTATAGCACTTACAAAGTGTTTGGGCAGCACGGTGGCTCAGTGGTTAGCACTGCTGCCTCACAGCACCAGGGACCTGGTTTGATCCCAGTCTTGGGTGACTGTCTGTGTGGAGTTTGCACACTCTCCCCCGTGCCTGCGTGGATTTCTTCTGGGTGCTCCAGTTTCCTCCCACTGTCCAAAGATGTACAGGTCAGGTGAATTGGCCATGTTACATTGCCCATAGTGTTCAGGGATGTGTAGGTTAGGTACATTGGTCAGGGGTAAATGTAGAGTAACGGGGTGGGGAATGGGTCTGGGTGGGTTCCTCTTCGGAGGGTCAGTGTAGACGTATTGGACCCAATGGCCTGTTTCCACACTGTCGGGATTCTATGAACAGTATTTTTTTACCATCTCTCAGCACAGGTGACAGTACTAATTAATCTAATCTGAATCAAAGTTATGCCCACCACTGAGCATGTGTCCTCCACGATAAAAAAAGCTTCAGGTATAGCAGCACAATGCCCTGTGAAATGTATTGTCGCAATCTGTGCTCATCCCTATCCGTAACTCCTCAGTACTTCACTCAATGTTAACTGAGAATCAGGCCCTTTGAGGCAGTCTTCAAGCAAGCTGCTGAGAAAGGTATCTCCAACTTTCTCTTTATCTGCTCTCTCTCTCTCTCTCATTACAGTTGCTGATAGTGTGTTTTCAGCATTTTTTTCATTCCATATTTCCAATCTCTGCGGTGTTTTAGCATTAGTTCTTGAAATGAAGTTTCACCTCCCATTGCACGCTGCATATTGGGAGAAGTCGTTCATGGCTATTCAGCATTTTTCTCAGCAACTCTTTGCCATATTTTACAGGGAAAGTGAAATAGCCGGCATAGAGCCACCTCTATCGTGTCAAGCCAAGGAATAACTTGAATTGAATTGAATGGAATTGAATTGAATTTATTGTCACGTGTACTGAGGCACAGTGAGAAGCTTCGTCTTGTGAGCAATACAGGCAGATCACAGAGTTATGTAGCATAGATTCGTAAATATAATGTCAACAGCAAAAACAAAAACACAGGTACAGACAAATGTACAGGTACAGAGTTTGTGAGTCCCCCACTCTGATGGGGAGGCTCTCCACCAGTCATAGGTGTGAGGGCCACTTCCTCATTCTACAGCTGGGTAGGAATCAGAGGACGGCCACACAGATTCAATTATAGCAGCTCTTCTGGTCTTTTTTAGCTTGTGTGGACATCACTTCCTGGACCAGCATTCATTGCTTAGAGAGCAGTTAAGAGCCAACCAGAGTCACATGTAGGCCACGCCAGGTAAGGATGGCAGATTCCTTTCCCTAAAGAGCATTACTGAATCCCTACAGTGGGGAAGCAGACCATTTGGCTAAATAAGTCCACACTGACTCTCTGAAGAGTATCCCATCCAGACCTATTTCCCCCACTCTATTGAGCTACATTTCCCCCGACTATTATTAGTCGCAATTCTAGACTTCCACTCAATTTAGTGGCAGGATTTGAACCCAGGTCCCCACAGCTTTACACAGATCTCTGGATTAATAGTCTAGCGATAATACCATGAGGCTATTCCTTTCCCACAGAGGACTCTCACCTACGGCTGCTGTGTGGGGTCAGAGGCCACAGAGGCCACACTTTGGGAAGTCTTTCATTAAAAGCCACCAGCTCGGCAGATGTGATGTCCCAGCAACAACTCACCATGATCCCTGTCCTGGATCACTCAAGAGGACGCCATCCCAACGGAATTAGTCCAAAAGTGCATGTGGAGGGAGAAATGGAGACAGAAACATAGTTAACATTTCGACTCCGGTATGGTACTTCTTCAGAACCGTTCTGAAGAAAAGTCATGCTAGACCCGAAGCATTTACTCTGTTTCTCTCTCCACAGATGCTGATAGACCAGCTGGGTCTTGTTTCATATTTCCAGCATCCGCAGTATTTGCTTTAATCCCAAATGAATTGCTTTGGCAACAAAGGAATAGTCAACATCCCGACAAGCAGATTATTTATTCATTGCCAGATTTCTGCTTTGCGGAACCTGCTGTATGTAGCTTGGCTACCCGGTGTCTAAACTATCACTGAATAATGAGAACAACACCTCGAAGTTACCTCATTGACTTCAGCGTGTTTTGACACATCGGGAAAGGTGCTACATAAGATTATAAGATCACAAAATAAAGGAGCAGGATGAGGTCATTTGGCCCATTGAGTCTGCTCTGCCATTCGATCATGGCTCTGATGTTTCTCAACCCCAGTCTCCTGCCTCTTCCCTGTAATCCTTGATCCCTTTGCCAATCAAGAACCTGTCTATCTCTGTCTTAAATGCAGTCAATGATTCGGCCTCCACAGCCTTCTACGGCAATGAGTTCCACAGAATCACCCCAACCCTCTGGCTGAAGAAACTCCCCCTCGTTTTAGTTTTAAAGAATTCTGAAGTTCACTCTGAGACTATGCCCTCAGATCCTAGTCTCTTCTGTTAGTGGAACATGTTCTCGAAGTGCAGTTTATCCAGGCCTATTGGGATTCTGTAAGTTCAATCAAAATCCTCCTCATCCTTCTAAACTCCATCCAGTCCCAGAGTCTTCAACTGCTCCTCATATGACAAGCTCCTCATTCCCAGGATCATTCTTATGAACCTCCTCTGGACCCCCTCCAACACCAGCACACCCTTCCTTAGATACAGGGCCCAAAATTGCTCACAATATTCCAAACGTGGTCTGACCAGAACTTTATACAGTCTCAGCAGTACATCTCCGCACTCTGCTCTTGTATTCTAAATGTAAGTATAAATGTAAGAAAAGTTCAACAGAAGTAGACCATTCAGTCTCTTGAGCCTGCTTTGCCTGTGTCTTGTCTGATCTGCACTGTACCTGCATTCACTCACCTCAGCCCCATATTCCTTAACGCCTTCTCAAATATCTCTTAACAAATATCTCTCAATCTCAGTCACAAAAATGTCAGTCATGCCAACATCACAATGACAGTAAGGGATGAATTAGAGATTCATCTCTTTAGCCAAAAGGAAGCAACGCTTCCAGCCGAGATTACATACCCAGAGGTGTGATCTCTTCAATCCAAGCTGACGTTCCCATTTGCATTCTGTGGTAAACTTGCTTCCCGTGTCTTTCTGCTCTTTCACTCTCTCTATTTCTGTCATTCTTGCAGTAAAATTTGAACCTGCGATCTTCAGAGATATTTTAGGAAATCCTACAAACCAATCCTATAATGGCTTCCTTTAGATTCCTCTGTGCTCAAAGTCCACATCGATGGCAATGCGAACCAGGTGGGCCTTGTATCCCAGCAGAAATGCTGATTAGCTACATGCTGCATTCTCCAAGTCCATTTATCGTGGAATTAAATCGATATTTTCAAGCAAAACCATTTACAAAGTTGAATCTTCTAAATCTTTGGAAAGCGAGGTGCTGTACTTTGGAAAAGCAAATCTTAGCAGGACTCATACATTTAATGGTAAGGTCCTAGGGAGTGTTGCTGAACAAAGAGACTTTGGAGTATAGGTTCATAGCTCCTTGAAAGTGGAGTCGCAGGTAGATAGGATAGTGAAGAAGGCAGTTGGTATGCTTTCCTTTATTGGTCAGAGTATTGAGTACAGGTGCTGGGAGGTCATGTTGCGGCTGTATAGGACATTGGTTAGGCCACTTTTGGAATATTGCATGCAATTCTGGTCTCCTTCCTATCAGAAAGATGTTGTGAAACTTGAAAGGGTTCAGAAAAGATTTACAAGGATGTTGCCGGGGTTGGAGAATTTGAGCTATAGGGAGAGGCTGAACAGGCTGGGGCTGTTTTCCCTGGAACGTCGGAGGCTGAGGGCTGACCTTATAGAGGTTAATAAAACTATGAGGGGCATGGATAGGATAAATAGACAAAGTATTTTTCCTGGGATCGGGGTGTCCAGTTCTAGAGGGCATAAGTTAGGGTGAGAGGGGAAAGATATAAAAGAGACCTAAGGGGCAACGTTTTCACACAGAGGGTGGTACATGTATGGAATGAGCCGCCAGAGGAAGTGGTGGCGGCTAGTACAGTTGCAACATTTAAAAGGCATTTGGATGGGTATATGAATAGAAAGGGTTTGGAGGGATATAGGCCAAGTGCTGGCAGGTGGGGCTAGATTAGGTTGGGATATCTGGTCAGCATGGATGAGTTGGACCGAAGGGTCTGTTTCCGTGCTGTACATCTCTATGACTCTGTGGCTTTATAGCACCTTCCTGACAGACTTGGAGACTGAAAGACTATCCATCATCAGCACAGTTGCTTAGATCATTGTTTATATTTGTGAATATCTTGCCACCATCCTCACAGTAAAATCAGCTGAGTCTCCTTTCAATCTTCCTTAGGAGGCCACTTCCAACTTACCTCCTCAGAGCCATGGAGTCATAGAGGTCTACAACATAGAAGCAGGCCCTTCAGCCTAATCTGCCCATGCCGCCCAGTTTTCACAATTTAAATTAGTCCCATTTCCCTACATTTCGTCCAAATTAGTCCCATTTAAATTAATGGGAAATTAGTCCCATTTCTAGATTAGATTAGATTACTTACAGTGTGGAAACAGGCCCTTCGGCCCAACAAGTCCACACCGACCCATCGAAGCGCACCCACCCAGACCCATTCCCCTACATTTACCCCTGCACCTAACACTACGGGCAATTTAGCATGGCCAATTTACCTAACCTGCACATTTTTGGACAGTGGGAGGAAACCAGAGCACCCGGAGGAAACCCATGCAGACACGGGGAGAATGTGCAAACTCCACACAGTCAGTCGCCTGAGGCGGGAATTGAACCCGGGTCTCTGGCACTGTGAGGCAGCAGTGCTAACCACTGTGCCACCGTGCCACCCCTCCATTCCCATCCCATCCATGTACCTGTCTAATATTTCTAAAATGGCTAAATTGTTATCGTCCCCACCACTGCCTCTGGCAGCCCGTTCCAGGCACTCATCAGCCTCTGTCTGAAAAATATGTCTCTCTGGACCCTTTTCTATCTCTCCCCTTTCACCTTTAACCTATGCCTTCCAGTTTTAGACTCTCCTACCCCGGGGAAAAGCTATAGGCTATCTACCTTACATATGCCTTGCATGATTTTGTTGACCTCTTTAAGGTCACCTCTCAGTCTACTATGGTCCACAAGGAGTGAAAGTGGGCAAGCCCCCTGGGCCGAATGGGATTTATCCGAGGATTCTCTGGGAAGCTAGGGAGGAGATGTTGGAGCATTTGGCTTTGATCTTTGAGTCGTCATTGTCTACAGGTTTAGTACCAGAGCACTGGAGGATTGCAAATGTGGCCTTGTTCAAGAATGGCAGTAGAGATGACCCAGGTCATTATAGACCAGTGAGCCTTACATCTGTTGTAGGAAAGGTTTTGGAAATAATTATAAGAGATAGAATTTATAATCATCTAGCAAGCAACAATTTAATTTCAGATCGTCAACATGGTTTCGTCAAGGGCAGGTCATGTCTTCCAAACCTCAATGAGATTTTTGAGAAGGTGACCAAGCACGTAGCTAGGGCAAGACAATTGATGTGGTGTACATGGACTTCAGCAAAGCCTTTGATAATGTTCAATGTGGTAGGCTGTTGGAGAAAATGCAGAGGCACAGGATTGAGGGTGATTTAGCAGTTTGGATTAGAAACTGGCTTTCTGTAAGAAGGCAGCGAGTGGTGGTTAATGGAAAATATTCAGCCTGGAGTCCGCTTACCAGTGGTATGCCACAAGGATCTGTTTTGGGAACCATTGCTATTTGTCATTTTTATAAATGACTTGGACACAATCATAGGTGAATGGGTTAGTAAGTTTGCAGACGATACTAAAGTCGGTGGAGTAGTGGACAGTGCGGAAGAATGTTGCAGGTTGCAGGGGGACTTGGATAAACTGCAGAATTGGGCTGAGAGGTGGCAAATGGAGTTCAATGCAGATAAATGTGAGGTGATTCACTTTGGGAAGAATAACAGGATGGCAGAGTATTGGGTCAATGGAAAGATTCTTGGTAGTGTGGATGTGCAGGGATCTTGGAGTCCATGTACATAGATCCCTGAAAGTTGCCACCCAGGTTGATAGTGCTGTTAAGAAGGCATACGGTGTATTAGGTTTTATTGGTAGAAGGATTGAGTTCTGGAGCCGTAATGTCATGCTGCAACTGTACAAAACACTAGTGCGGCCTCTCTTGAAATATTGTGTACTGTTTTGGTCGCCATATTTCGGGAAGGATGTGGAAGCTTTGGAAAAGGTACAGAGGAGATTTACCAGGATATTGCCTGGTCTGGAGGGAAGGTCTTCTGAGGAAAGGCTGAGAGACTTTGGTCTGTTCTCATTGGAGAGAAGAAGGCTAAGAGGGGATTTGATACAGACATTCAAGATGATCAGAGGATTAGATATGGTGGACAGTGAAAGTCTTTTTCCTAGGATGATGATGTCAGCGTGTACGAGGGAGCATAACTACAAACTGAGGGGTGATAGATCTAAAACAGATGTCAGAGGCAGGTTCTTCACTCAGAGAGTGGTAAGGGTGTGGAATGCCCTGCCAGCCAATGTAGTCAACTCAGCCACATTAGGGGCATTTAAACAATCCTTGGATAAGCACATGGATGATGATGGGATAGTGTAAGGGGATGGGCTTAGATTAGTTCACAGGTCAGTGCAACATTGAGGGCTGAAGGGCCTGTTCTGTGCTGTATTGTTCTATGTTCTATGTTCTATAGTCCATTGGGAAGATCTATTACATTGAAGGTACTATATGAATGTGAGTTATTGTTGTAATGCCCTGAAGCAAGAGCATGGTGACAGATTAGTGAATACAGATCCTTGATTGGCTGTCCTAAGCAATAGTTTGCCATCTCGCCAACAAGCAGTTTCCACAGTTCCCCTTTTACACTGTGATCACTTGTCAGCTGTTACTTAAATTACAGGCGAGAAGCCCTGTTGTATTTAATTCTTCCTTGTGGCAGCCAAACAGCAAGTCAAACCGAAACATTTCCTGGAGATTGGAGCAACATCTGTTAATGTCCTAATTTGCTTTGCAGTTTCAAGAGCCTCTATTGTGACCAGTGTGCATGAACCCAACCGCATTCTCATTTCTTTAACTATTGCTGGTCACTTTTTTTTTAAAAGGAGTTGATAGCTAGGAATTCCTTTGTAACTGTTCCTGGTCCACCTATCATGATGGAAAAAATGACTAGCAAAGTTACAATGGAACAGCAGGAGTTCATGTTAAAGTACACCTGAAGGGTGGAGGTAGAATAAAGAGGAAATATTTGGGTGATGATACCTCCATGTTGCGGGGTAAAAACAATGACTGCAGATGCTGGAAACCAGATTCTGGATTAGTGGTGCTGGAAGAGCACAGCAGTTCAGGCAGCATCCAAGGAGCTTCGAAATCGACGTTTCGGGCAAATGTCCTTCATCAGAAATAAAGGCAGAGAGCCTGAAGCGTGGAGAGATAAGCTAGGGGAGGGTGGGGGTGGGGAGAAAGTATCATAGAGTACAATAGGTGAGTGGGGGAGGGGATGAAGGTGATAGGTTGGGGGGGAGGATGGAGTGGATAGGTGGAAAAGAAGATAGGCAGGTAGGACAAGTCATGGGCTGAGCTGGAAGTTTGGAACGAGGGTGAGGTGGGGGAAGGGGAAATGAGGAAACTGTTGAAGTCCACATTGATGCCATGGGGTTGAAGTGTTCCGAGGCGGAAGATGAGGCGTTATTCCTCCAGGCGTCTCGTGGTGGGGGAGCGGCGGTGAAGGAGGCCCAGGACCTCCATGTCCTCGGCAGAGTGGGAGGGGGAGTTGAAATGTTGGGCCATAGGGCGGTGTGGTTGATTGGTGCGGGTGTCCCAGAGATGTTCCCTAAAGCACTCTGCTAGGAGGCATCCAGTCTCCCCAATGTAGAGGAGACCGCATCAGGAGCAACGGATACAATAAATGATATTGGTGGATGTGCAGGTAAAACTTTGATGGATGTGGAAGGCTCCTTTAGGGCCTTGGATGGAGGTAAGGGAGGAGGTGTGGGTGCAGGTTTTACAATTCCTGCGGTGGCAGGGGAAGGTGCCAGGATGGGAGGGTGGGTTGTAGGGGGGCGTGGACCTGACCAGGTAGTCACGGAGGGAACGGTCTTTGCGGAAGGCAGAAAGGGGTGGGGAGGGAAATATATCCCTGGTGGTGGGGTCTTTTTGGAGGTGGCGGAAATGTCGGTGGATGATTTGGTTTATGCAAAGGTTGGTAGGGTGGAAGGTGAGCACCAGGGGGGTTCTGTCCTGCGGGGTGGGGTCTGAGGGCGGAGGTGCGGGATGTAGATGAGATGCGTTGGAGGGCATCTTTAACACGTGGGAAGGGAAATTGCGGTCTCTAAAGAAGAAGGCCATCTGGTTTGTTCTGTGGTGATACTGGTCCTCCTGGGAGCAGATCCAGCGGAGGCTAAGGAATTGGAAATATGGGATGGCATTTTTGCAAGAGGTAGGGTGGGAAGAGATGTAATCCAGGTAGCTGTGGGAGTCGGTGGGTTTGTAAAAAATGTCAGTGTCAAGTCGGTCGTCATTAATGGAGATGGAGAAGTCCAGGAAGGGGAGGGAAGTGTCAGAGATGGTCCAGGTAAATTTAAGGTCAGGGTGCAGTGTGTTGGTGAAGTTGATGAATTGCTCAACCTCCTCGCGGGAGCACGAGGTGGCGCCAATGCAGTCATCAATGTAGCGGAGGAAGAGGTGGGGAGTGGTGCCAGTGTAATTACGGAAGATCGACTGTTCTACGTAGCCAACAAAGAGACAGGCATAGCTGGGGCCCATACCTGTGCCCATGGCTACCCCTTTGGTCTGGAGGAAGTGGGAGGATTAGAAGGAGAAATTGTTAAGGGTGAGGAGCAATTCGGCCAAACGAATGAGTGTCGGTGGAAGGGTACTGTTGGGGACGTCGGGAGAGGAAAAACGGAGGCTTGGATGCCCTGGTCGTGGTGGGTTTCACAGAGCAGGAAATTGCAGAATCTCACAGCGCAAGACATTCAGCCCATCATTTCCATTCTGACTCTTCAATTTATTGACTCTTCCCTTTATTGGTCAGAATATTGAGTACAGGCATTGGGAGGTCATGTTGCGGCTGTACAGGATGTTGGTTAGGCCACTTTTGGAATATTGTGTGCAAATCTGGTCTCTCTCCTATTAGAAGGATTTGTGAAACTTGAAAGGGTTCAGAAAAGATTTACAAGGATGTTGCCAGGGTTAGAGGGTTTGAGCTAGAGGGAGAGGCTGAATAAACTGGGGCTGTTTCCTTGGAGCATCGGAGGTTGAGGGGTGACCTTATAGAGGTTTGTAAAATCCTGAGGGGCATGGAGAGGGTAAATAGACAAAGTCTTTTCTCTGGATTGGAGGAGTTTAAGATGAGAAGGGAAAAATTTTAAAGGAACCTAAGGGGTGATTTTTTTTCACACAGAGGGTGGTGCGTATATGGAATGAGCTGCCAGAGGAGGTGGTGGAAGCTGGTACAATTACATCATTTAAAAGGCATCTGGATGGATATATGAATAAGAAGGGTTTAGAGAGATATGCAAGTACTGGCAAATGGGATTACATTAGATTAGGATATCTGGTTGGCATGGCCAAGTTGGACCAAAGAGTCTGTTTCCCTGCTGTACATCTCTCTGATTCTATCATGGAAAAAGTGACGAGCAAAGTTATGGTGGAACAACAGGGGTTCATATGAAAGTATGCTTAAAGAATGGAGATAGAAGCTGTTGTGAAGACATTATAATATAGAAAGGAAATATTTGGGTAATGATACCTCCAAATATCAGAGAGTGGGAAACATCAGAATCTCACAGTGCAGAAGGAGGACATTCAGCCCATCGTTTCTGTTCTGGCTCGTCAATGAAGAAGGCATTTGGTATGTTTTCCTTTATTCATCAGAGCATTGAGTACAGAGGTTGGGAGGTCATGTTGCGGCTGTACAGGACATTATTTAGGCCACTTTTGGAATATTGCGTGCAATTCTGGTCTCCGTCCTATTGGAAGGATGTTGTGAAACTTGAAAGGGTTCAGAAAAGATTTACAAGGATGTTGTCAGGGTTGGAGGATTTGAGCTATAGGGAGAGGTTGAATAGGCTGGGGCTGTTTTCCCTGGAGCATCGGAGGCTCAGGGGGTGACCTTATTAGAGGTTTATAAAATCATGAGGGGCATGGATAGGATAAATAGACAAGGTCTTTTCCCTGGGGTAGGGGAGACAAGAACTTAGAGGGCATAGGCTTAGAGTTAGAAGGGAATAATTTAAAAGGGACCTAAGGGGTGCTTTTTTCAGGCACAGGATGGTGCGTGTATGGAATGAGCTGCCAGAGGAAGTTGTGGAGGCTGGTACAATAACAACATATAAAAGACATTTGGATGGGAATATGAATATGAAAGGTTTAGGGGATGTGCAAGTGCTGGCAGATGGGTTAAGATTGGGTTGGGATATCTGGTCGACATTGACGAGTTGGACCGAAGGATCTGTTTTCATGCTGTACATCTCTATCACTCTATGACACTAAAAGAGCTGTTCCATTTATCCCATTCCACTCAATTGTTTCCCTCAGTTTTATTGATTTGATTTTATTGTCACCTGTACTTCAGTATAGGAGTCCAGAGGAAGGTCGCTCAGTGGTTAACACTGCTGCTTCACAGTGCCAGGGATCTGGGTTCGATTCCAGCCTCGGTGACTGCCTGTGTGGAGTTTGCACATTCTCCCCGTTTCTGCATGGGTTTCCTCTGGGTGCTCCGGTTTCCTCCCACAATCCAAAGATGTACAGGTTAGGTGAATTAGCCATGCTAAATTGCCCATAGTGTTCAGGGATGTGTTGGTTAGGTCTATTAGTGTGGGGTAAGTGTAGGGTAATAGGGTAGGGGGATGGGTTTAGGTGGGATAGTCTTCAGAAGTTCCGTGTGGACTTGCTGGGCTGAAGGGCCTGTTTCCACACTGTAGGGATTCAATGAAATGAAATGTTGCCACACAAGGCACTCTTTGGTACAAGTGCCTAGGTGCAACAATGATTGTGCTTCCAAAGTACTTACTTGGTTAGGAGTTCTGGGAACATCCCGTGGTCATAAACAGTATTCAGAGAATGAAAGAACAGTTCTTGGATGGGTAGACTTGACAATGTGGGCAAAACATTGATCGCTGTCATCATTTTACCTGAAAAATTCTCAGTCCACTAAATATAAAAATAAAATTTGACAAGTGCTAGGTGGTTCCACACTTGCCCCACTCCAGCACTGTGGTGGTCTTCCTGCAGGCTGTCCCAAATGATGTTGTTGGGACCTTTAATGGAAAGAGACAGGAAAAGTAGGATGAGATCCCACTCCCTCAGCAAAGCTCCACAGTCTGAATTGGAATGAGGGAAGGGGGTAGTTTGCTGAGACCGAGAGTTTTATTTATAGAAACCTTACAGCCAGAAATAAAAAAGATGATTTTGGTTCATGCCGTCTCAAAGGAATTCAATCCTTGACCCAGAGCTAACCCAATCTGCAATCTACATTTAATTTAAAAGGTTTTAGTGTGGGCTGAATTAAATTACATTGCACCTTTAAAAATAAGTCTCTTCTAACCAGTGGCATGAGTAATAGAAACTGTAGAATGATGGCTGGCTGTCTATCTATAAATTGGAATTAATAGTGTACTGCATTTGCATGAAGAAATGTTCATGAATTGAAATCAGGGACAGTAACTTAAAATGGATTAAATTGTGTTGTATAAATCTGACTCTCAGCAGGTAAAGGATGCATGAGTCATTTCCGTAGACAGAAGACCCTATCTTCACTTGCAGGCCCTTAGGGGAGTGTTGCATCATTCAGATTGAATTTTTGCAGACACAACAGCAGGAGGCTTCTTTCAGACAGTCAGGGAATATGCAAGGCCCATAGAAGAGCTGAAAAAATTCCCATCAGAGGATAAATTTTCTCCATTCATCTTGATGGCCTTTGCATTCTATTTAATCAAAGCAGAGTGATTGTAAAAGAGAGAAAGACAGGGAAGGATTTGCAATTCAAGGCAGCAATTTGATTCTTTAGGCGTGGGATTCTCCTGCCCAGGGTAGGGGTCTCTCAGCCTGGTGTCAGGGGTCTCTTAGCCCGGTGTGGGGGTCTCCCAGCCCAGTGTGGGGGTCTCTCAGCCCGGTGTGGGGGTCTCTCAGCCCAGTGTGGGGGTCTCCCAGCCTGGTGTGGGGGTCTCTCAACCTGGTGTGGGGGGTCTCTCAGCCCGGTGTGGGGGTCTCTCAGCCCAGTGTGGGGGGTCTCTCAGCCCGGTGTGGGGGTCTCCCAGCCTGGTGTGGGGGTCTCTCAGCCCGGTGTGGGGGGTCTCTCAGCCCAGTGTGGGGGGTCTCTCAGCCCGGTGTGGGGGTCTCCCAGCCTGGTGTGGGGGTCTCTCAGCCCAGTGTGGGGGGTCTCTCAGCCCGGTGTGGGGGTCTCTCAGCCCAGTGTGGGGGGTCTCTCAGCCCAGTGTGGGGGGTCTCTCAGCCCAGTGTGGGGGGTCTCTCAGCCCGGTGTGGGGGTCTCTCAGCCCGGTGTGGGGGGTCTCTCAGCCCAGTGTGGGGGTCTCCCAGCCCGGTGTCAGGGGTCTCTCAGCCCGGTGTGGGGGTCTCTCAACCCAATGTGGGGGTCTCTCAGCCCAGTGTGGGGGTCTCTCAGCCCAGTGGGGGGTCTCTCAGCCCAATGTAGGGGCCCCTTAGTCTGGTGTGGGGGTATCTCAGCCCTGTGTGGGGGTCTCTCAGCCCGGGATCGAGGTCTCTCAGCCTGGGGCGGGGGTTTCTCAGCCCAGTGTGGGGGTCCCTTAGTCTGGTGTGGGGGTTTCTCAGCCCAGTGTGGGGGTCTCTTGGCCCATGTGGGAATCTCTCAGCCAGGCGTGTGGGGGTCTCTCGGCCTGATGTGAGGGTCTCTCAGCCCAACGTGGGGGTTTCTCGGCCTGGCGTGGAGGTCTCTTGGCCCGGTACGGGGGTCTCTCAGCCCAGCTTGGGGGTCTCTCAACCCGACCTGAAGTCCCTTGGTCCAGCATGGTAATCTATCAGCCCATCGTAGTGATTTGTCAGCCCAGCATGGGGTTCTTGCGGCCTGGTGTAGTAGTCTCTCAATCCAGCCTGGCAATCTCTCAGCTCCAGGTAGTCTTTAGGCCTAGTGTCGACTTCCAGTTCCAAAGCAGTCTCCCGGCCTCCAAGAGGTGAAAGTCGAAAAGTACAGCGCTGGAAAAGCACAGCTGGTTAGGCAGCATCCGAGAAGCAGGAGAATCGATGTTTCGAGCATAAGATTCCTGATGAAGAGTTTATGCTCAAAACGTCGACTCTCCTGCTCCTTCGATGCTGCCTGACTTGCTGCGCTTTTCCAGTGCTGCACTTTTTAACTCTGATCTCCAGCATCTGCAGACCACACTTTCTCTCAGAGATGAAACCCAGTGCAGTCTGGAACCAAGACCTTGTGCAGACTGGAGACTAGGTGCCAGCGTGGACTGGGTAGGAAGGACAGCAGTTCTGAACTTTTTATTTCTCTTTTTTTTATTTATTCCAACAATCTGCAATGCTGGACTTTGTATCTCATTATGTTTCCAGTTTTGTCCAAAGAACTTGTACTGAAGAATCTACACGTAGGCATCTTGTGCCTAAAGTGGTGCCATGAACAATGATGTAAACGTTTCACTGCAGTAAATAAAACAATAAAACTAATTCATTCATGCATGTGGTCATGCTATGTGTGTGTGTGTGTCTGTGTGTGTATGTATCAGTGGGTGAACATATCAGTAAGTGAGCATGTGTACACAGAATAGGTGTGTGAAATGTGTGGAAATGTGAGTGGGTGTATGTGAGCATAAGTTTGGATGAGAGTGCATGGAACTGACTTTCAATACTGAGGCAGGCAGCTGGAGTCAGGAAATCATTCCACTTTGTGGACATGCCTCATTTGACAATAACTTGACAGTCCCAATTTTCTGTCCAGGGAAGGAGACCATGTAGAATCGGGACCTCTGACTCCCAGACACAAATCGAAGGTCAACATGGGGTGGGTGGATGCCTGACCAAAAGGCCTGCCTCAGTTCTCTAAGACTCTGTCTCCATTTTTCTGGTCATTTTTAAGGTGTCTAGCCCGAACGCACCATGAACACCTTCCCCCCACCATTCTCCACACCACTTCCATGCCCCTAAACTGGCTTAATACTAACTCATGCCCCCATCCTTTGCCAGTGGTTGCCTTGCTAAGTGTGTGTGTCTGTGTGTGTGTGAGTGAGAGACAGAGAGAGAGATTATATGTATGCGTGAGAAAGAGAGATTGTGTGTGAGAAAGAGAGAGAGGTTGTGGGCACGTATGTGTGCATGTGAATGTGTGTGTGTGAGTAAAAGTGTGCATGTGTTTGTGTCTATATATGTGTGTGTGTGCGCGCACGTGTGCGTGTGCATGTGTTTGTCTATGTGCATGTGTGTGTGTGCCTGTGTGTCTCTGTGTGTGTATGTGTGTGTGTCTGTGTGTGCCTGTCTGTGTGTGTATCTGTGTGTATGTGTGTCTGTGTCTGTGCCTGTCTGTGTATCTGTGTGTGTGTGTGTGTGTGCCTGTGTCTGTGCCTGTCTGTGTGTCTGTGTGTGTATCTGTGTGTGTGTGTGTGTGTCTGTGTCTGTGTCTGTTTGTGTGTTTGTGTGCATGTCTGTGTCTGTGTGCATGTGTGTGTGTGTGTGTGTGTGTGTGTCTGTGTGTGCTTGTGTCTGTGTGTGCCTGTGTGTATGCGTGTGTGTGTGTCTGTGCCTGTGTGTGTCTGTGTGTATGTGTGTATATTTGTGTCTGTGTCTGTGTGTGTATCTGTGCCTGTGTGTGTGTGTGTCTGTGTATATGTGTGTCTGTGTGCACGTGCGTGTGCGTGTGTGTGTGACAGATGATTGCCTATCTCAGTGGATGTGTGCATGTTTGAGGATAATATCACGAAATGATAAAATGGTTCCTTTGCAAAAGAAGGTCACTCAGATCCTCTTGTTTGTGTTGAAGCAATTCAGCTTGGACTACTCCCCTGCCTTTTCCCAACAGCTCTGCAATTTCTGTCTTTTTCAGATAATGATCCAACTCCCTTTTGAAACCTTTGATTGAACTTGATTCCATCACAGTCTCAGGCAGCTCACTCAATCCTGACCATGAAGGTTTCTCCTCCATCTCCATTGCCGCTTTTATCAATTACGTTAAAGCTGTGAACTCCAGATCTCTGTGATACTCTCCAGTGGGAACAGTTTCTCCCTGCTTCTACACTGTCCAGCCTCCTGTTCATTTTGACAAACCTCTATCAACTCTCTCTTAAAACCTCTCCCTTCCAAGCAAAATAGTCTGAATGTCTCCACACTATCTTCATAACAGAAGTGCCTGTTTATAATTCATCCATGGGACATTAGTGTCACTGGTTAGACCAACATTTATTGCCCGTCAGGCAGTTAAGAATCGACCACATTGTTGTGGGTCTGGGGTGAAAGGTAGCCTAGACCAGGTAAGGATAGTGGATTTCCCTCCATTAAGGGCATGAGTGAACCAGATTGGGTTTATTTTTCTTTATTGGGGTTTGTGGCAATCGAAAATGGTTAGATGGCCACTGTCAAGCTGGCTTTTAATTCCAGATATTTCTAAATGAATGTGAATACTATCAATTTCCATGTTCTCAGAACATTAGCCTGGTGTTCTGTGCTACCACTTCACTGGCATGACTGCTACAGTGCCACGTGGCCATACCATGCTCATTGCTTGATACCATTCCTTTGTAAATCCTTTCTGAATGGTCTTCGAAATCTTTACATCCTTCCTAAAGTGTGATCCACAGAATTTGATTAAACGAAAAATCCAGTTGAAGCTGAATTGAGCCCAAGTGATAAATGTTTGCAATAAAGTTGTTACCTCACTCATGTTTCACTGCGTGGCTGATCGAAGCTCAAGGAACTCTCTACTGAGTCCTTTATCAGGTGAACACTTCTGCCTAATGCGGTATACACTGACCAATTGAATATTACCTAAACAGACATCTGAGACAGCAGTACAAAGAGATTAGTGTAAATGGAATTAGTAGCAATGCAATCTGTTTAACCCTTTTCTGACATTTCCCCATGATGCTGTATGTCTACGGTGTATACATTCTAGTCAGGTGTCTCAGATGTGACCCACTTTCCTTCGCTCTCCTGCATTTTGGATCATGGACTTGTGGAACTCTGCACCGGCTCCTCAAACTTTTAACCTGTTTGAAGAATCAGTCATGGAATCAATCTGCCGGTTCTGTAAATGCACGAACTGTCAGTCCTCGCCTTCTCCCCCACAGCCCTGCACATTCTGTCTAATCATCCAATTTCCTCATGAAAACCTTAACAGAACCTCATTGTGCAACAGATCCTAACAACGAAAAGTATGCTTTTCCTCATGTCACCATTCCTGATTTTTTATTAGCATAAATCTGTGCCTTCTAATTCTCTAAGCTTCTACCTATAAGAACAGCTTCTCTCTAATTACTCAGTCCAGATGTCTCACCATTTTGATCACCTCCATCAAACCATGTCTCAATCTCCTGTTCTCCAAAGAGAACAGACCTAGCTTCTCTAATCCTTCTTTGTAACTGAACTTCATCATTCATTTAGGAACTGCTCTGTCAAACTGATCCAAACTTTTTATGGATGTATGCATCCCTCCGCTTTTGCACCCATTTTAGAACTGTGACCTTTGTCTTATAGTGTCCACACTCTTCTTACCCAAGTTAATCATTCCGCACTTAAGACCATATGATGTAGGAACAGAAGTAGGCCATTCAGCCCATCAAGTCTGCTCCACCACTCAATGAGATCATGGCTGATCTGATAATCCTCACCTCCACTTTCCTGCCTTTTCCCAATAACCTTTGATTCTCATTACTGGTTAGGAATCTGTCTATCTCAGCTGTCGGTGGTAAAGAATTCAACAGATTTCCAATGTTCTGAGAAGAAACTCTTCTTCAACTCTACTCTAACTGGGTGAGTCTTTGCTCTGATATTATACCCTCTGATCATAACCTGTCCCACAAGCTGAAATGACCTTTTGCACCTGCCTTATCAAGTCCCCTAAGAACCCTGTCTATTTCAATAAGGTCATCACCCATTTGCCCAATCTCCAATGAGTACAGACCCAACCTACTCAGCTTCTCCTCATGATTTGGAGATGCCGGTGTTGGACTGGGGTGTACAAAGTTTAAAATCACACAACACCAGGTTATAGTCCAACAGGTTTAATTGGAAGCACACTAGCTTTCGGAGCGACGGTCCTTCATCAGGTGATTGTTAAATGGAAGAAGGCAGCCTATGTAAAGATGAGGCGTGAAGGTTCAATTGGGGCGATTGAGAGTTATAAGGTAGCCAGGAAGGACCTGAAGAGAGAGCTAAGAGCAGCAAGGAGGGGACATGAAAGGTCCTTAGTTGGTAGGATTAGGGAAAACCCTAAGGCTTTCTATAGGTATGTCAGGAATAAAAGAATGACTAGGGTAGGAATAGGTCCAGTAGTGGGAAGTTGCGTGTGGAGGCTGAAGAGATTGGGGAGACACTGAATGAATACTTTTCGTCAGTATTCAATCAGGAACAGGACATTGTTGTCAATGTGAATACTGAGTCACAATTAAGTAGAATTGAGGTATGTAGAGAAGAGGTGTTGGAAATTCTGGAAAGGGTGAAAATAGATAAGTCCCCTGGGCCTGATGGCATTTATCCTAGGATTCTCTGGGAAGCAAGGGAGGAGATTGCAGAGCCATTGGCCTTGATTTTTATGTCCTCGTTGTCTACAGGAGTAGTGCCAGAAGATTGGAGGCTAGCAAATGTGGTTCCCTTGTTTAAGAAGGGGAGTAGGGATAACCCTAGTAACTATAGGCCGGTGAGTCTCACTTCTGTTGTGGGCAAAATCTTAGAGAGAATTGTAAGGGATAGGATTTATGAACATCTGGATAGGAATAATGTGATCAAGGATAGTCAGCATGGTTTTGTGAAGGGCAGGTCGTGCCTCACAAACCTTATTGAATTCTTTGAGAAGGTGACTAAGGAGGTGGACGAGGGGAAAGCGGTAGATGTGGTGTATATGGATTTTAGTAAGGCGTTTGATAAGGTTCCCCATGGTAGGCTACTGCACAAAATACGGAGGTATGGCATTGAGGGTGAGTTGGAGGTTTGGATTAGGAGTTGGCTGGCTGGAAGAAGACAGAGGGTAGTAGTTGATGGTAAAGGTTCATCTTGGAGTGCCGTCACTAGCGGTGTTCCGCAAGGATCTGTTTTGGGACCATTGCTGTTTGTCATTTTTATAAATGACCTGGAGTAGGGGTTAGAAGGTTGGGTGAGCAAGTTTGCGGGTGATATGAAAGTCGGAGGAGTTGTAGACAGTGAGGAAGGATGTGGCAGGTTACAGCGGGACATAGATAAGCTGCAGAACTGGGCAGAAAGGTGACAAATGGAGTTCAATGTAGCTAAGTGTGAGGTGATTCACTTTGGTAAGAGTAACAAAAAGATGGGGTACTGGGCTAATGGTCGGATACTTGGTAGTGTGGATGAGCAGAGGGATCTTGGTGTCCATGTACACAGATCTTTGAAAGTTGCCACCCAGGTAAATAGTGCGGTGAAGAAGGCATATGGCGTACTGGCTTTTATTGTTAGAGGAATTGAGTTCCGGAGTACTGAGGTCATGTTGCAGTTGTATAAGACTCTGGTGCGGCCGCATCTGGAGTATTGTGTGCAGTTTTGGTCGCCATACTATAGGAAGGATGTGGAGGCACTGGAACGGGTGCAGAGGAGGTTTACCAGGATGTTGCCTGGTATGGTAGAAAGATCGTATGAGGAAAGGCTGAGGCACTTGGGGTTGTTTTCATTGGAGAAAAGAAGGTTTGGGGTGACTTGATAGAGGTGTACAAGATGATTAGGGGTTTAGATAGGGTCGACAGTGAAAATCTTTTTCCACGTATGGAGTCAGCTATTACAAGGGGGCATAGTTTTAAATTAAGGGGGGGTAGGTACAGGACAGATGTTAGGGGTAGGTTCTTTACTCAGCGAGTCGTGAGTTCATGGAATGCCCTGCTAGTAGCAGTGGTGGACTCTCCCTCATTATGGGCATTTAAGCGGGCATTGGATAGGCATATGGATGATAGTGGGCTAGTGTAGGTTAGGTGGGCTTGGATCGGCGCAACATCGAGGGCCGAAGGGCCTGTACTGCGCTGTATTCTTCTATGTTCTATGTTCTATGATGAAGGAACATCGCTCCGAAAGCTAGTGTACTTCCAATTAAACCTGTTGGACTATAACCTGGTGTTGTGTGATTTTCAGCTTCTCCTCAGAAGACAGTCCTTATAATCTGGAATCATCCTAATGAATCTTCTCTAGACTGCTCCTAATATTGGTATAATTTTTTTTAGATAAGGGGACCAAAACTGTTCATAGTAATCTGGCTATTTTCTGACTAGCACCTTGTATATTTTTAGCAAGACTTCTGTATTTTTATACTCCATCCCTTTGAAATAAAGGCCAATATTCCATCTAGTTTCTAGAACTTGGATATTAGCATCATGTGACTAATGCATGCAAACTCACAAATCCCTCTGTGCTGTAGTATCAGGATATCTAGTTCTCTATTTAAATAATATTCAGCCCCTCTGTTCTTCCTGCCAAAGGGCATAACTTCACAATTTCCCACATTGTATTCCATTTTTTTGCCCACTCTCTTAATTTGTCCATTTGTCCATTTACCTCCTTAGACTGTGTATCATCCTCACCACTTGTTTCCCATCTATTTCTGTACCAACTGCAAACATGACTATGCTTTAACCACCTTCTTCATCTAAATCATTAATATATATGACAACACAAATCCCTGAGACACTCCACTGGTTGCAGGTTGCCATCCTGAAAATGCTCCCCTTAACTCAACTCTTTTTTTCTATTTGGAGATGCTGGTGTTGGACTGGGGTGGACAAAGTTAAAAATCACACAACACCAGGTTACAGTCCAACAGGTTTAATTAGAAGCACACTAGCTTTCGGAGCGATGCTCCTTCATCAGGTGGTAGTGGAGAACTCAATCCTAACACACAGAATTTATAGCAAAAATATGCAGTGGGATGTAACTGAAATCATACATTTAAAAATTGATTGTCTGTTAAGCTTTTCATCTGTTAGAGTAACGTGATAGTTTGACTTCTTTCATGTGTAAATCACAAAACCTTTTTTTAAAAAGTTGCATTTGAAGCAATATATTTTTTTCTTTCAATTCAATGCCAGGTGGTAACTCAGTTGGCTAACTTTGAATCATAGAGTCATAGAGATGTACAACATGGACCCTTCGGTCCAACCTGTCCATGCCGACCAGATATCCCAACCCAATCTAGTCCCACCTGCCAGCACTCGGCCCATATCCCTCCAAACCCGTCCTATTCATATACCCATCCAAATGCCTCTTAAATGTTGCAATTGTACCACCCTCCACCACATTCTCTGGCAGCTCATTCCGTACACGTACCACCCTCTGCGTGAAAAAGTTGTCCCTTAGGTCTCTTTTATATCTTTCCCCTCTCACCCTAAAACTATGCCCTCTAGTTCTGGACTCCCCGACCCCAGGGAAAAGACTTGGTCTATTTATCCTATCCATGCCCCTCTCATAATTTTGTAAACCTCTATAAGGTCACCCCTCAGCCTCCAAAGCTCAATACTCTGACCAATAAAGGAAAGCATACCAAACGCCTTCTTCACAATCCGATCTACCTGCGACTCCACTTTCAAGGAAATATGAATCTGCACTCCAAGGTCTCGTTGTTCAGCAACACTCCAGAGGACCTTACCATTAAGTGTATAAGTTCTGCCCTGACTTGACTTTCCAAAATGCAGCACCTCACATTTATTAAAATTAAACTCCATCTGCCACTTCTCAGCCCAATGGCCCATTAAGAGAAAGAAGTGGACCCAGCACTGTTCCTTGTGGCACACCACTGGTCACAGGCCTCCAGTCTGAAAAACAACCCTCCACCCCCTGTCTCCTATCATCAAGCCATCTCTGCATCCAAATGGCTAGTTCTCCCTGTATTCCATGTGATCTAACCTTGTTAACCAGTCTACCCATGTGGAATCTTGTCAAATGCCTTACTGAAGTCCAAAGAGATCAAATCCACTACTCTGCCTTCATCAATCCTCTTCATTATTTCTTCAATCAAGCTAGTGAGATACAATTTCTTCTGCACAAAACCATGTTAACTATCCCTAATCTGTCCTTGCCTTTCCAAACACATTAAATCATGTCCCTCAAAATTCCCTCCAACAACTTGCCCACCACTGATGTCAGGCTCACCAGTCTATAGTTCCCTGGCTTTTCCTTACCATCTTTCTTAAATAGTGGCACCATATAAGCCAACCTCCAGTCTCCTGGAACCTCACCTGTGACTATCAATGATACAAATATCTCAGCAAGAGGTCCAGCAACCACTTCCCTAGCTTCCCACAGAGTTCTGGGGCACACCCGATCAAATCCTGGGGATTTGTCCATCTTTATATGTTTCAGGCTATCCAACACCTCCTCGTTTGTAACATGGATACTTTTTTAGATGTTGCTATTTATTTCCCTAAGTCCTCTAACTTCCATTTCCTTCTCCACAGTAAACTCTGATGCAAAATACTTGTTTAGTATCTCTCCCATCACCTACAGTTGCATACAAAGGCTGCCTTGCTGATCTTTCAGGGGCCCTATTTTCTCCCTTGTTACCCTTTTGTATTAAATTTATTTGTAGAATCCTGTTGGATTTTCCTTAACCCTATTTGCCAAAGCTTTTGCCCTCCTGATTTCCCTCTTAGTTATACTTGTACTGTCCTTACACTCTTCTAAGGATTCACTTAATCCCATACTGTCTATACCTGACATTTGCTTCCTTCTTTTCTCGACCAGAGCCTCTATTTCTCCAGTCATCCAGCATTCCCGACACCTACCAGCCTTGCCCTTCACCCTAACAGGAACATACGGTCTCTGGATTCCCATCATCTCTAAATAACAGTAATCCCAGATACAAACAGTGAAAATAGGCAAGGCCTGAAACAAGAGTAGACTTGCCAATTTTAAGGGCATTTAAATGGTCATTGAATAGGCATATGGGTGAGAATGGAATAGTGTAGGTGAGATGGGCTTCAGATTGGTTTCACAGGTCGGCGCAACATTGAGGGCCGAAGGGCCTGTACTGCACTGTAATAGAACATAGAACATAGAACATAGAACAATACAGCACAGAACAGACCCTTCGGCCCACGATGTTGTGCCGAACATTTGTCCTAGCTTAAGCACCCATCCATGTACCTATCCAATTGCCGCTTTAAAGGTCACCAAAGATCTGACTCTACCACTCCCACAGGCAGCGCATTCCATGCCCCCACCACTCTCCGGGTAAAGAACCCCCCCCCGACATCTCCCCTATACATTCCACCCTTCACCTTAAATTTATGTCCCCTTGTAACACTCTGTTGTACCCGGGGAAAAAGTTTCTGACTGTCTACTCTATCTATTCCTCTGATCATCTTATAAACCTCGATCAAGTCACCCCTCATCCTTCGCCGTTCCAACGAGAAAAGGCCTAGCACTCTCAACCTATCCTCGTACGACCTATTCTCCATTCCAGGCAACATCCTGGTAAATCTTCTCTGCACCATCTCCAAAGCTTCCACATCTTTCCTAAAGTGAGGTGACCAGAACTGCACACAGTACTCCAAATGTGGCCTAACCAAAATTCCTGTACAGTTGCAACATCACTTCATGACTCTTGAATTCAATCCCTCTGCTAATGAACGCTAATACACCATAGGCCTTCTTACAAGCTCTATCCACCTGAGTGGCAACTTTCAAAGACCTATGAACATAGACCCCAAGATCCCTCTGTTCCTCCACCTCACTAACAACCCTACCGTTAACCCTGTATTCCGCATTCTTATTTGTCTTTCCAAAATGGACAACCTCACACTTGGCAGGGTTGAACTCCATCTGCCACTCCTCAGCCCAGCTCTGCATCATATCTAAGTCCCTTTGCAGCCGACAACAGCCCTCCTCACTATCCACAACTCCACCTATCTTCGTATCATCTGCAAATTTACTGACCCACCCTTTGACTCCCTCATCCAAGTCATTAATAAAAATTATGAACAGCAGAGGGCCTAGAACTGATCCCTGCGGAACTCCACTTGTAACTGGACTCCAGGCTGAATATTTACCATCTATCACCACTCTCTGACTTCGACCGGTCAGCCAGTTTTCTATCCAATTGGCCAAATTTCCCTCTATCCCATGCCTCCTGACTTTCCGCATAAGCCTCACATGGGGAACCTTATCAAATGCCTTACTAAACTCCATGTATACTACATCCACTGCTCTACCCTCATCCACATGCCTGGTCACCTCCTCAAAGAATTCAATCAGACTTGTAAGGCAAGACCTACCCTTCACAAATCCATGCTGGCTGTCCCTAATCAAGCAGTGTCTTTCCAGATACTCATAAATCCTATTCCTCAGTACCCTTTCCATTACTTTACCTACCACCGAAGTAAGACTAACTGGCCTGTAATTCCCGGGGTTATCCCTATTCCCTTTTTTGAACAGGGGCACAACATTCGCCACTCTCCAGTCCCCTGGTACCACCCCCGTTGACAGTGAAGATGAAAAGATCATTGCCAACGGTACTGCAATTTCCTCTCTTGCTTCCCACATAATCCTAGGATATATTCCATCAGGCCCGGGTGACTTGTCTATCCTCAAGTTGTTCAAAATGTCCAACACATCTTCCTTCCTAACATGTATCTCCTCTAGCTTACCAGTTCCTTTCACACTCTCCTCTTTAACAATACGGTTCCTCTCATTCGTAAATACTGAAGAAAAGTACTCATTCAAGACCTCTCCTATCTCTTCAGTCTCAATACACAGTCTCCCACTACTGTCCTTGATTGGACCTACCCTCGTTCTCATCATTCTCATGTTTCTCACATACGCATAAAATGCCTTTGGGTTATCCTTGATCCTATCCGCCAAAGATTTTTCATGCCCTCTCTTGGCTCTCCTAATCCCTTTCTTCAGGTCCCTTCTGGCTACCCTGTATCCCTCCACTGCTCTGTCTGAACCCTGTTTCCTCAACCTTATGTAAGCCTCCTTCTTCCCCTTTACAAGACATTCAACCTCCCTCGTCAACCAAGGTTCCCTCACATGACCATTTCTTTCCTGTCTGACCGGTACATACATATCAAGGACACGTCGTATCTGTTCCTTGAAAAAGTTCCACATTTCCACGACATCCTTCCCTGACAGCCTATGCTCCCAACTTATGCTCCTCAGATCCTGTCTTACAGCATCGTAATTACCCTTCCCCCAGTTGTAAAACCTACCCTGTTGCACGCACCTATCTCTCTCCATAACCAAGGTGAAAGTCACAGAATTGTAGTCACCATCACCAAAATGTTCACCCACTAACAAGCCCATCACTTGTCCCGGTTCATTACCGAGTACCAAATCCAAAATGGCCTCCCCTCTGGTCGGACAATCTCCATACTGAGTTAGAAAAGCCTCCTGGACACACTGCACAAACACCGCCCATCCAATCTACTTGATATAAATGTTCTATGTTCTATGTGAAGCAGTTGTTACTATAGGGAGAAATCTGTGAAATATTTATCCCTATTGTCTATAGAAATCACTTCATCCATAAAATTATTCCAATGTATGTAACAGATAAATTTATTGGGTCTACCTTTTTATGTTTTTTATACACAGAATTCAGCAACGCTCAATGAACAGCAACAGATAGCACAAACTCAATGCCAAAGGTATCCACTGAGATGTATGGAACAATAGCTTCCTCAGTCCACTTTGCTCTCATGCTAAACAGGCTGTTGAAACATTCTCTGGCAGATCCTCGACATTTTGTTGAAAAATCACTTGTGGCCTTGAATTTCAACTTCAAGAGCCACACCCTTAAGTTGATCCAGTCTCTGCATTATATTGTATCCACCACTTTTCCACTTATTTCACTAAAATGTGTATGGCATTTTGAAATTCTACCTTCTAGAAATCAACTATATTACATCCAATGGCAGAACCCTTAGTAACATCAACATACAGGCGATCTAAACGTGTAGGTCCACAGTTCCCTGAAAGTGGCAACACAAGTGAATAAGATAGTGAAGAAGACATATGGCATATGCTTGCCTTCATCGGTCAGGGCAGAGAGTATAACAATTGACAAGCCATGTACAGAACTTTAAGAACCTTCTGGAATATTGTGCACAGTTCTGGTCACCATACTATGAGAAGTATGTGGAGGCTTTGGAGATGGTCCAGAAATGATTTACCAGGATGTTGCCCAGTTTGGATCATTTGGTTATGAGGAGTGATTGGACAAATTCAGTTTGTTTTCACTTGAATTTTGAAGGATAGAGGTTTACAACTTTTTTTCCATTCATGTGATGTGGGGGTCGCTAGCTGTGCCAGCATTTATTGCCCAGCTGTAATTGCCCAGAAGGCAGTTGAGAGTCAACCACATTGCTGTGTGTCTGGAGTCACATGTAGGCCACACCAGATAAGGATGGCAGTTTCCTTCCCTAAAAGGCACAAGTGAACCAGATGGTTTTTTTTTTGACAAACATCAATGGATTCATGGTCACCATTAGACTGTTAATTCCAGATTTTGTGTTGTATTCAAATTCCATCATCTGCCTTAGACATTTCCAGAATCTAAGTATTCTTGGAAGATTACTATCAGTGTATCAACTATCTCTGTAGCTACTTGCTTTAATATCCTAGGATGTAAGGTTTTAGGTTCAGGGTCCCAGATATTTGGCCTTAGACCCATTAGTTTCCCTCGTCCATTTTGTCCAGTGATAGTTATTGCATTTATTTCCCTTCCTCCATTGATCCCTTGATTGTTTGTAATGCTATTTGTGCTATCTGTGGTGAAGACTGATGCAAATCATTTACTCACTCCTTTGTCATTTCCTTGTTCCCCATTATTATTTTCCAAACCTTGTTCTCTGTGGAACTTATGTTAAAACTTGACCTCTGTCAATCTTTCTCGACATTTAAATAAGTTCTTGCTGGGTTTTTTTTGGTATTGCTTGCAAGTTTACACTCAACTTTTATTTCCTCTCTCTTTTTATTTTTGGACAATGTTTCATTGGGTTTTAAAACTTCCCAAAACTCTGGCTAACCACTAATCTTTGCCACTTAGTTTTGATTCTTTCAATTTGATGCTGTCCTTAACTTCCTTAGAATCATCGAAATGATCCAGACACTTAGCTGCCCTTGGTAGTCCCATTTTCCTGCAGATGGCCCATAGCACTGCAGCTTACAGCATTTAAGGTGCAGACTCAGATATTTTTTGACAGAGATTAGAGTCTGTGACTCCACCACCAACTCAGGGAGTGAATTCCAGACACCCATCACCCTCTTATGTATAAAAACATTTCCTCACGTCCCCTCTAATCCTTCTGCCTGTGTCCTATGCAGTTTCATCATTATACCTCTACTTTTGTACTCCATTCCTCTGCCAATGAAGGAAAGCATTCCATATGTCTTCCTTACAACCTTACGTACCTGCACTGCTATTTTTAGGGGCTGGTGTACTTGCACACAAAGATCTCTCACTTCATCCATCCCTCCCAGTATTTTCCCATTTATTATGTATTCTATTTTACAGTTTTTTAATTCATTTGTGAGACTTGGGGATCAGTGGCTGGCCAGCATTGATAGCCCATCCCTAGTTGCTCCTTGAGAAGGTGGTGGTGAGCTGCCTTCTTCAGTTGCTGCAGTCCACCTGCTGTGGGTTGACCCACAATACTGGTCGGGAGAGAATTCCAGGATTTTGACCCAATGCCTATGAAGGAACGGCGGTATATTACCATGTCAGGATGGTGAGTGGCTTGGAGGGAAACTTGCAGGTGGTGGTGGTCCCAAGTATCAGCTGCCCTTGCCCTATGAGATGGAAGTGGCCATGGGTTTGGAAGGTGCTGTCTAAGGATCTTCGGTGAATTTCTGCAGTGCATCCTGTAGATAGTACACACTGCTGCTACTGAGCGCCAGTGGTGAAGGATCGACTGATTGTAGATGTGGTGCCAACCAAGCTGGTTGCTTTGTCCTGGATGGTGTCAAGCTTCTTGAATGTTGTTGGAGCTGCACCCATCTAGGCAAGTGGGGAGTATTCCATCACACTCCTGACTTGAGCCTTGTAGATGATGGACAGACCTTGGGGTGTCAGGATGTGAGTTACTCGCTGGAGTATCCCTAGTCTCTGACCTGCTGTTGTAGCCACTGTGTTTAGATGGTGTGTTCAATTGAGTTTCTGGTTAATGGTAACCTCAAGGATGGTGACAGTGGCAGATTCAGTGATGGCAATACCGTTGAATGTCAAAGGGCAATGGTTAGAGTGTCTCTTATTGGTGATGGTCATTGTCTGGCATTTGTGTGGCACAAATGGTTAGCACTGCTGCCTCACAGCGCCAGAGACCCGGGTTCAATTCCCGACTCAGGCGACTGACTGTGTGGAGTTTGCACATTCTCCCCGTGTCTGCGTGGGTTTCCTCTGGGTGCTCCGGTTTCCTCCCACAGTCCAAAAGATGTGCACGTCAGGTGAATTGGCCATGCTAAATTGACCGTAATGTTAGGTAAGGGGTAAATGTAGGGGAATGGGTGGGTTGCGCTTCGGCGGGTCGGTGTGGACTTGTTGGGCCGAAGGGCCTGTTTCCACACTGTAAGTAATCTAAATGCTACTTGCCACTTGTCAGCCCAATCCTGCATACTGTCCAGATTTTGTTGCATTTGAGAATGGACTTCTGCAGTATTTGAGGAATCGCGAATGATGCTGAACACTGTGCAATCATTGTGAACATCCCCACTTCTGACTTTATGAAGAGGGAAGATCATTAATGAAGCAGCTGAAGATTGTTGGGCCTAGGACACTACCCTGAGGGACTCCTGCAGAGATGTCCTGGAGCTGAGATGACTGATCCCCCAACAAACACAATCATCTTCCTATGCACCAGGTATGACCCCAACCAGGAAGAGACATTGCTCCTGATACCCATTGACTCCAGTTTTGTTCGGGTTACTTGATGCCATACTTGGTCAAATGCAGCCTTGATGTCAAGGGCTGTGACTCTCCCCTCCCCTCTGGAATTCAACTCTTTTGTCCATGTTTGAACCGTGGCTGTAATGAGGTCAGGAGCTGAGTGGTCCTGGCGAAACCCAAACTGGGCATCACTGAACAGATTATTGCTGAGCAGATGCTGCTTGAGAGCATTGTTGATGACACCTTCCATCACATGACTAATAATCGAGAATACTCTAATGGGGTAGTAATTGGTTGGTTTGGAGTTGTCCTGCTTTCTGCGTACAGGACATACCTGAGCAGTTTTCCACATTGTCGGGTATATACCAGTGTTGTAACTGTAGAGTCATAGAGATGTACAGCATGGAAACAGACCCTTTGGTCCATGCCGACCGGATATCTCAACCCAATCTAGTCCAACCTGCCAGCACCCGGCCCATATCCCTCCAAACTCTTCCTATTTATACACCCATCCAAATGCCTTTTAAATGTTACAATTGTACCAGCATCCATCACATCCTCTGGCAGCTCATTCCATACACGTACCACCCTCTGCGTGAAAGTGTTGCCCCTTAGGTCTCTTTTATATCTTTCCCCTCTCACCCTAAACCTAGGCCCTCTAGTTCTGGACTCCACAACCCCAGGGAAAAGACTTTGTCTATTTACCCTATCCATGCCCCTCATTATTTTGTAAACCTCTATAAGGTCACCCCTCAGCCTCCGACAATCCAGGGAAAACAGCCTCAGCCTGTTCAGCCTCTCCCGATAGCTCAAATCCTCCAACCCTGGCAACATCCTTGTCAATCTTTTCTGAACCCTTTCAGGTTTCACAACATCTTTCCGATAGGAAGGAGACCAGAATTTTATGCAATATTCCAACAGTGGCCTAACCAAAGGTGGCACACTGGGCGGCACGGTGGCACAGTGGTTAGCACTGCTGCCTCACAGCGCCAGAGACCCGGGTTAAATTCCCGCCTCAGGCGACTGACTGTGTGGAGTTTGCATGTTCTCCCCGTGTCTGCGTGGGTTTCCTCCGGGTGCTCCGGTTTCCTCCCACCATCCAAAGATGTGCAGAATCAGGTGAATTGGCCATACTAAATTGCCTGTAGTGTTAGGTAAGGGGTAAATGTAGGGGTATGGGTGGGTTTCGCTTCGGCGGGTTGGTGTGGACTTGTTGGGCCAAAGGGCCTGTTTCCACAGTGTAATCTAATCTAATCTAATCTAATCTGATCAATGTCCTGTACATCCGCAACATGACCTCCCAACTCCTGTACTCAATACTCTGACCAATAAAGGAAAGCATACCAAACACCTTCTTCACTATCCTATCGATCTGCGACTCCACTTTCAAGGAGCTATGAACCTGCACTCCAAGGTCTCTTTGTTCATCAACACTCCCTAGGACCTTACCATTAAGTGTATAAGTCCTGCTAAGATTTGCTTTCCCAAAATGCAACACCTCGCATTTATCTGAATTAAACTCCATCTGCCACTTCTCAGCCCATTGGCCCATCTGGTCCAGATCCTGTTGTAATATGAGATAACCCTCTTTGCTGTGCCATCTGCAAACTTCCCAACTGTGCCCCCAACGTTCAAGTCTAAATTGTTAATGTGTAAACCAAACAGCAGGAGGTGCCAACACAGAGCCCTACAGAACACCACCTGAAACACCTTTCCATTTGTAAGGGCAGCCATTGATCATTCCCTTTCACTTTTTGTCACTGAGCCAATTTTGGATATAAATTGACACATTTCTCTGTATCTCATGGGCTTTTATTTTCTGAACCAGTCTGAATGTCGGACTTCGTCAAATACCTTCCTAAACTCCATGTAGACAACACCCACTGCACAATACCTCTCGATCCTCCTTGTCATGTCCCCAAAGAATCCAGTTAAATTTCTAAGATGTGACTTTCACTAAACAAAGCCATGCTGCTATACCTGACTAGTCCATGCCTTTCTAAGTGACGGTTTATCCAATCTCTTGGGATTAATTCTAACAATTTGCTCACAACTGAAGTGAAGCTGACTGAGCTATAATTGTTAGGCATTACCATTGTTCCCTTTTAAAATAGTGGAACCACATTTGCATTTCTCCAGTCCTTTGGTACCTCACCTGTGTTTAGTGAGGATTGGGAAAATAATCCTCAGAGCATTGCTATTTCCTCCCTAACCTCCTCCAACATCCTGGGGAGCAATCCATCCAGCCCTAGTCGCTTATTCCTAATTTTCAATGATTTCAACTCCTCCAACTCATCCTCTCATTATGATTATTTGGCTGAATATTTCAAATAAGATTGCTCCTCTTGGATTCCTATATCTACATCATTCCTTTCCTTTGTGAATTTGGAGACAAAAACTATTTTAAAATGTTTCGGTTATTTGGGTGCAACTGAGAAATAAGAAAGGGATAATCACCTTATTGGGATTGTATTATAGACCACCTAATAGTCAGAGGAAAATTGAGAAACAAACTTATCAGGAGATCTCAGCTATCTATAAGAATAATAGGATGATTATGGTAGGGGATTTTAACTTTCCAAACATTGACTGGGACTGTCATCGTGTTATGGGTTTAGACGGAGAGGAATTTGTTAAGTGTGTATAAGACAATTTTCTGATTCAGTATGTGGATGTACTTACTAGGCAAAACTTGAACTACTGTTGGGAAATAAGGCAGGGCAGGTGACTGAGGTGTCAGTGGGGGAGCACTTTGGGGCCAGCGACCATATTTCTGTTAAATTTAAAATAATGATGGAAAAGGATAGACCAGATCTAAAAGTTGAAGTTCTAAATTGGAGAAAGGCCAATTTTGACGTTATTAGGCTAGAACTTTCGAAAGCTGATTGGGGGCAGATGTTCGCAGGTAAAGGGACGGCTGGAAAATGGGAAGCCTTTAGAAATGAGATAACGAGAACCCAGAGAAGGTATGTTGGGGTGAAAGGGAAGGCTGGTAGGTATAGGGAATGCTAGATGACTAAAGAAATTGAGGGTTTGGTTAAGAGAAAGAAGGAAGCATATGTAAATTATTTACAGGATAGATCGAGTGAATCCTTAGAAGTAGGAGTAGGAGTATACTTAAGAGGGAAATCAGGAGGGCAAAAAGGGGACATGAGATAGCTTTGCAAATAGAATTAAGGAGAATCCAAAGAGTTTTTACAAATATATTAAGGACAAAAGGGTAACTAGGGAGAGAATAGGGCCCCTCAAAGATCAGTAAGGCAGTTTTTGTGTGGAGCCGCAGAAAATGGGGGAGATACTAAATGAGTATTTTGCATCAGTATTTACTGTGGAAAAGGATATGGAAGATATAGACTGCAGGGAAATAGATGGTGACATCTTGCAAAATGTCCATATTACAGAGGAGGAAGTGTCTTGAAACAGGTAAAGGTGGATAAATCCCCTGGACCTGATCAGGTATACTCGAGAACTCCGTGGGAAGCAAGAGAAGTGATAGCTAGGCGTCTTGCTGAGATATTTGTATCAGCGATAGTCACAGGCGAGGTGCCAGAAGACTGGCGGTTGGCTAACGTGGTGCCACTGATTAAAAAGGGTGGTAAGGACAAGCCAGGGAACTATAGACCGGTGAGCCTGACGTCAGTGGTGGACAAGATGTTGGAGGGAATCCTGAGGGACAGGATGTACATGTATTTGGAAAGGCAAGGACTGATTCGGGATAGTCAACATGGCTTTGTGCGTGGGAAATCATGTCTCACAAACTTGATTGAGTTTTTTGAAGAAGTAACAAAGAGGATTGATGAGGGCAGAGCAGTAGATGTGATCTATATGGACTTCAGTAAGGCGTTCGACAAGGTTCCCCATGGGAGACTGATCAACAAGGTTAGATCTCATGGAATACAGGGAGAACTAGCCATTTGGATACAGAACTGGCTCAAAAGTAGAAGACAGAGGGTGGTGGTGGAGGGTTGTTTTTCAGACTGAAGGCCTGTGACCAGTGGAGTGCCACAAGGATCGGTGCTGAGCCCTCTACTTTTTGTCATTTACATAAATGATTTGGATGCGAGCATAAGAGGTACAGTTAGTAAGTTTGCAGATGATATCAAAATTGGAGGTGTAATGACCAGCGAAGAGGGTTACCTCAGATTACAACAGGATCTGGACCAGATGGGCCAATGGACTGAGAAGTGGCAGGTGGAGTTTAATTCAGATAAATGCGAGGTGCTGCATTTTGGGAAAGCAAATCTTAGCAGGACTTATACATTTAATGGTAAGGTCCTAGTGGGTGTTGCTGAACAAAGAGACCTTGGAGTGCAGGTTCACAGCTCCTTGAAAGTGGAGTCGCAGGTACAAGAAAAAGGCAGATGGGTTACAGTCAGGGGACAAAAAGGGAACTGGCAGGCAGTGCAGGGATCCCCTGTGGCCATTCCCCTCAACAATAAGTGTACCGTCTTGGATACTGTTGTGGGGGGGATGACTTACCAGGGGAAAGCAGTGGGGCACAGGGCTCTGGCACAGGGTCTGTCCCTGCTGCTCAGAAGGGAAGGGGGAAGAGGAGCAGAGCAGGAGTAATTGGGGACTCCATAGTTAGGGGGCAGATAGGAGGTTCTGTGGGGACGAGAGAGACACATGGTTTGTGTGTTGCCTCCCAGGTGCCAAGGTTCGTGATGCCTCTGATCGTGTTTTTGGGATCCTTAAGGGGGAGGGGGAGCAGCCCCAAGTCGTGGTCCACATTGGCACCAACGACATAGGTAGGAAGAGAGATGGGGATTTAAGGCAGAAATTCAGGGAGCTAGGATGGAAGCTTGGAGCTCGGACAAACAGAGTTGTTGTTTCTGGTTTGTTGCCCGTGCCACGTGCTAGTGAGGCGGGGAATAGGGAGAGAGAGGAGTTGAACACGTGGTTACAGGGATGGTGCAGGAGGGAGGGTTTTGGATTCTTGGATAATTGGGGCTCTTTCTGAGATAGGTGGGACCTCGACAAGCAGGATGGTCTTCATCTGAACCAGAGGGGTATCAATATCCTGGGGGAGAAATTTGCTAAGGCTATTGGGGTGGGTTTAAACTAATCCAGCAGGGGGATGGGAACCAAAATTGTAGTTCAAGTATAGAAAAGGTTGAGAGTAGGGAGGTCCAAAATCAAGTTTTAGGGACGCAAGATGGCACCGGCAAGCAAGAAGTTGGTTTGAAGCGTGTCTACTTCAACACCAGGAGCATCCGGAATAAGGTGGGTGAACTTGCAGCATGGGTTGGTACCTGGGACTTTGATATTGTGGCCATTTCAGAGACATGGATAGAGTAGGGACAGGAATGGCTGTTGCAGGTTCCAGGATTTAGATGTTTCAGTGAGAACAGAGAAGATGGCAAAAGAGGAGGAGGTGTGGCATTGTTGGTCAAGGACAGTATTACAGTTGCAGAAAGAATGTTTGGGGACTCGTCAACTGAGGTAGTATGGGCTGAGGTTAGAAACAGGAAAGGGGAGGTCACCCTGTTGGGAGTTTTCTATCGGCCTCCAAATAGTTCCAGAGATGTAAAGCTGAAAATGTATTGTTGGAAAAGAGCAGCAGGTCAGGTAGCATCCAAGGAGCAGGAGAATCGATGTTTCGGGCATGAGCCCTTCTTCAGGAATAAGGAAAGTGTGTCCAGCAGGCTAAGGTAAAAGGTATCTTAGCCTGCTGGACACACTTTCCTCATTTCTGAAGAAGGGCTCATGCCCGAAACGTCGATTCTCCTGCTCCTTGGATGCTGCCTGACCTGCTGCACTTTTCCAGCAATACATTTTCAGCTCTGATCTCCAGCATCTGTAGTCCTCACTTTTCTCCAGAGATGTCGAGGAAAGGATAGCAAAGATGATTCTCGAAAGGAGTGAGAGAGACAGGGTAGTTGTCATGGGGGACTTCAACTTTCCAAATATTGACTGGGAACACTATAGTACGAGTGCTATAGATGAGTCAGTTTTTGTCCAGTATGTGCAGGAGGGTTTCCTGACACAGGATGCAGACAGGCCAATAAGGGACAAAGCCACATTAGATTTGGTACTGGGTAATGAGCCCGCCCAGGTGTTAGACTTGGAAGTAGGTGAGCACTTTGGTGATAATGATCGCAATTCTGTCAGGTTTACCTTAGTGATAGAAAGGGACAGAGTTACAGCTGGGGGAAAGGCAATTATGATGCGATTAAGCAAGATTTAGGAAGCATAGGGTGGGAAGGAAACTGCAGGGGATGGGCACATTAGAAATGTGAGTTTATAATCATCTGGAAAATAATAATTTGATTAGGGATAGTCAGCACGGTTTTGTGAAGGGTAGATCGTGCCTCACAAACCTTATTGAGTTCTTTGAGAAGGTGACCAAACAGGTAGATGAGAGTAAACCGGTTGATGTGGTGTATATGAATTTCAACAAGGCGTTCGAAAAGATTCCTCACATTAGGCTATTGTACAGAATGCGGAGGAACGGGATTGTGGGAGATATAGCAGTTTGGATCAGTAATTGGCTTGCTGAAAGAAGACAGAGGGTGGTGGTTGATGGGAAATGTTCATCCTAGAGTCCAGTTACTAGTGGTGTACCGCAAGGGTCGGTGTTGGGTCCACTGCTGTTTGTCATTTTTATAAACGACCTGGATGAGGGCATAGATGGGTTAGTAAATTTGCAGACGACACTAAGGTCAGTGGAGTTGTGGATAGTGACAAAGAATGTTGTAGATTACAGAGAGACATAGATAAGCTGCAGAGCTGGGCTGAGAGGTGGCAAATGGAGTTTAATGCGGACAAGTGTGAGGTGATTCACTTTGGTCAGAGTAACCGGAATGCAAAGTCCTGGGCTAATGGTAAGATTCTCGGTAGTGTAGATGAGCAGAGAGATCTCGGTGTCCAGGTACACAGATCCTTGAAAGTTGCCACCCAGGTTGACAGGGTTGTTAAGAAGGCATATAGTGTTTTAGCTTTTATTAATAGAGGGATTGAGTTCCAGAACCATGAGGTTATGTTGCAGCTTTACAAAACTCTGGTGCGGCCGCACTTGGAGTACTGTGTACAGTTCTGGTCACCGCATTATAAGAAGGATGTGGAAGCTTTGGAAAGGGTGCAGAGGAGATTCACTAGGATGTTGCCTGTTATGGAGGGAAGGTCTTACGAGGAAAGGCTGAAGAAATTGAGGCTGTTTTCATTAGAGAGAAGAAGGTTGAGAGGTGACTTAATAGAGACATATAAGATAATCAGAGGGTTAGATAGGGCGGACAGGGAGAGCCTTTTTCCAAGAATGGTGACAGTGAACATGAGGGGGCATAGCTTTAAATTGAGGCGTGATAGATTATAGGACAGATGTCAGAGGTAGTTTCTTTACTCAGAGAGTAGTAAGGGTATGGAATGCTTTGCCTGCAACGGTAGTAGATTCGCCAACTTTAAATACATTTAAGTCGTCATTGGACACGCATATGGGCGTACATGGCATAGTGTAGGTTTGATGGGCTTCAGGTTGGTATGACAGGTCGGCGCAACATCGATGGCCGAAGGGCCTGTACTGCGCTGTAATGTTCTATGTTCTATAGGATAGTGAAGAAGGCATTTGGTATGCTTTCCTTTATTGGTCAGAGTATTGAGTACAGGAGTTGTGAGGTCATGTTGTGGCTGTACAGGACATTGGTTAGGCCACTGTTGGACTATTGCGTGCAATTTCGGTCTCCTTCCTATCGGAAAGATGTTGTGAAACGTGAAAGAGTTCAGAAAAGATTGACAAGGATGTTGCCAGGGTTGGAGGATTTGAGCTATAGGGAAAGGCTGAACAGGCTAGGGCTGTTTTCCCTGGAGCGTCGGAGGCTGAGGGGTGACCTTATAGAGGTTTACAAAATAATGAGGGGCATTAATAGGGTAAACAGGCAAAGTCTTTTCCCTGAGGTCGGGGAATCCAGAATAGAGGGCATAGGTTTAGGGTGAGAGGGGAAAGATATAAAAGAGACGTAAGGAGCAACTTTTTCACATAGAGGGTGGTACGTGTATGGAATGAGCTGCCAGAGGGAGTGGTGGAGTCTGGTACAATTGCATCATTTCAGAAGCATTTGGATGGGTATATGAATAGGAAGGGTGCAGGGTAATGGGCCGGGTGCTAGCAGGTGGGACTGGAATGGGTTGGGATATCTGGTCGACAAGGATGGGTTGGACCGAAGGGTCTGTTTCCATGCTGTACATCTCTATGACTCTATGACACTATGACACTGCATGGAGTCATACAGATAGACAGCACAAAAACAAACCCTTTGGTCCAACTCAACCATGCCAACCAGATATCTTAAATAAATCTTGCCTTATTTGCCAGCACTTGGCCCATATCACTCCAAACCCTTCCTATGCATATACCCATCCAAGTGCATTTTAAATGTTGCAATTGTACCAGCCTCCAACACTTCCTCTGGCAGCTCATCCCATACACGTACCACCCTCTGTGTGAAAAAGTTCTCCTTAAGTCTCTTCTATGTCTCTCCTCTCTCAGCTTAAACCGATGCTCTCTAGTTCTGAACTCACCCAGCTGGGGGAAAAGACCTTGTCTATTTACCCTACCCATGCCCCTCATGATTTTATAAATCTCTATGAGGTCACCCATCAGCCTCCGAATCTCCAAGGAAAACAGCTCCAGCCTATTCAGCCTCTCCCTATAGCCCGAACCCTCCATCCCTGGCAACATCCTTGTAAATCTTTTCTGAACCCTTTCAAGTTTCACAACATCCATGCAACAGCCTGTACAGCCGCAACATGACCTCCCAACTCCTATACTCAATACTCTGACCAATAAAGGTAAGCATACCGTATGCCTTCTTCACTATCCTGTCTCCCTGCAACTGTGGTTAGCACTGCTGCCTCACAGCGCCAGAGACCTGGGTTCAATTCCCGCCTCAGGCGACTGACTGTGTGGAGTTTGCACATTCTCCCCGTGTCTGCGTGGGTTTCCTCCGGGTGCTCCAGTTTTCTCCCACAGTCCAAAAATGTGCAGATTAGGAGAATTGGCCATGCTAAATTGCTTGTAGTGTTAGGTGCAGGGGTAAATGTCGGGGAATGGGTCTGGGTGGGTGCGCTTTGGCGGGTCGGTGTGGATTATTGGGCTGAAGGGCCTGTTTCCACACTGCAAGTAATCTAATCTAATCTAAAACTCCATTTTCAAGGAACTATGAACCTGCACTCCAAAGTCTCTTTGTTCAGCAACAATCCCTAGGACCTTACCATTAAGTGTATAAGGTAAAAACAGGGCCCCAGGTGTGCCTGTCTCTCTGTTGGCTACGTAGAACAGTCTATCTTCCGTAATTATACCGGCACCACTCCCCACCTCTTCCTCCGTTACATTGATGACTGCATTGGCGCTACCTCGTGCTCCCGCAAGGAGGTTGAGCAATTCATCAACATTCCACCCTGACCTTAAATTTACCTGGACCATCTCTGACACCTCCCTCCCCTTCCTGTACCTCTCCATCTCCATTAATGATGACCGACTTAACACCGACATTTTTTACAAACCCACCGACTCCCACAGCTATCTGGATCACACCTCTTCCCACCCTACCTCCTGCAAAAATACCATCCCGTATTCCCAATTCTTCCGTCTCTGCCGTATCTGCTCCCAGGAGGACCAGTTCCACCACAGAACACATCAGACGGCCTCCTTCTTTAGAGACCGCAATTTCCCTTCCCACGTGGTTAAAGATGCCCTCCAACGCATCTCGTCCACATCCCGCACTTCCGCCCTCAGACCTCACCCCTCCAACCGTAACAAGGGCAGAACGCCCCTGGTGCTCACCTTCCACCCTGCCAACCTTCGCATAAACCAAATCATCCGCCGACATTTCCGCCACCTCCAAAAAGACCCCACCACCAGGGATATATTTCCCTCCCCACCCCTTTCTGCCTTCCGCAAAGACCGTTCCCTCCGTGACTACCTGGTCAGGTCCACACCCCCCAACAACCCACCCTCCCGTTCAGGCACCTTCCCCTGCCACCGCAGGAACTGTAAAACCTGCGCCCACACCTCCTCCCTCACCTCTATCCAAGGCCATAAAGGAGCCTTCCACATCCATCAAAGTTTTACCTGCACATCCACCAATATCATTTATTGTATCCGATGCTCCCAATGCGGTCTCCTCTACATTGGGGAGACTGGACGCCTCCTAGCAGAGCGCTTTAGGGAACATCTCTGGGACGCGCGCACCAATCAACCAGTTCGTCCTGTGGCCCAACATTTCAACTCCCCCTCCCATTCTGCCGAGGACATGCAGTTCCTGGGCCTCCTTCACCGCCGCTCCCTCACCACCAGACACCTGGCGAAAGAGCGCCTCATCTTCCGCCTCGGAACACTTCAACCCCAGGGCATCAATGTGGACTTCAACAGTTTCCTCACTTCCCCTTTCCCCACCTCACCCCAGTTCCAAACTTCCAGCTCAGCGCTGTCCCCATGACTCGTCCTACCTGCCTATCGTCTTTTCTACATATCCACCCTCCTCTCTGACCTATCACCTTCATCCCACCCACATCCACCCATTGTACTCTTTGCTACCTTCCCCCACCCTCCTCCCTGACCTATCATCTCCATCTCCACCCTCATTCACCTATTGTACTCTATGCTACTTTCTCCCCACCCCCGCCCTCCTCTCATTTATCTCTCCACCCTTCAGGCACTCTGCCTGTATTCCTGATGAAGGGCTTTTACCTGAAACGTCGATTTTACTGCTCCTCGGATGCTGCCTGAACTGCTGTGCTTTTCCAGCACCACTAATCCAGAAGCCATTATGTGTATAAGTCCTGTCCTGATTTGATTTTCCAAAATGCAGCACCTCAAATTTATCTAAATTTAACTCCATCGGCCACTTGATGGCCTACTGGCCTATCTGATCAAGATCCTATTGTACTCCGAAGTATCCTTCTTCACTGTCCACTACACCTCCAATTTTGGTGCCATCTTCAAGCTTACTAACCATACTTCCTATGTTCACATCCAAATAAATTATATAAATGACAAAAAGCAGTGGACCCAGCACCAATCCTTGTGGCACACCACTGGTCACAGGCCTCCACCACCACCCTCTGTGTTCTATTTGCGATACAGTTCTGTATTCAAATGGATGGTTCTCCCTGTATTTCATGTGATCTAACCTTGCTAACCAGGATCAATGAAGAACTTTATTGAAACCTTTCTGAAGTCCATATGTAGGTCACTACTTCTTCAAAAAATTCAATTAAGTTCATTCCCATGCACAAAGCCATGTTGACTTTCCACCCATGTTGGAGAAAGTGAGGACTGCAGATGCTGGAGATCAGAGTTTAAAAATGTGTTGCTGGAAAAGCGCAGCAGGTCAGGCAGCATCAAAGGAACAGGAGAATTTATGTTTCGGGCATAAGCCCTTCTTCAGGAATCCCATGTTGTCTACCTCTAATCAGTTCTTGCCTTTCTGAATACAGGTAAATCCTGCATCTTCACACAAGTTACCTTCTTCATCACTGATAGGTCCTATATTTTCCATAACTATCCTTTTGCTCTTTATATACTGACAAAACATCCTTAGGTTCTCCTTTCTCTTGCTAATATTTTTTCATGCTGTGTCTTTGATTTCCTTATTTCTTTTTCCCCTTGATCCCTGTACTGTCCAAACACCTCTGGGCTATCTGCAGTGTTGAGGTTTTTTTGTGACTATCTTAAGCTTTCTTTTTCTGATTGATCTTGCCCTGTCTTTTTCCTGGGCAACCATCGGAGTCTAGATTTGGCTGTAGTATTCTGAATTTTAGAGGGGACATGTCTGCTTTGTGCCCTAAGGCTCCCGCCTTTTAGCGCCTCACCCTGGTTTCCCACTGATTTCTCCTTTAGAAGTCCTGTCCAGTCCACCTCAGCCAAGTTACTTCTCAGTTTTGTAAAATTTGCCTTCTCACTGTTTAAAAAACATTTACTCCTGATTTATCTCTGTCCTTTTCCTTAATAATATTGCATCTAACTGAATTGTGGTCTCCATCGCTGATATGGCCACCCACTTTCACTTGCCCAACTTCATTTCCCGAACCTCAAACCAGGGGTGCATCTCCTCTCATTGGGATTGCCACATATTGTTGAAAAACACTTTGTTGGAGTCAGTACATGAATTTTTCACCCTCAATATCCCTAACATTGTTTGAATCCCAATTGATATTAGGATAGTTAAAGTCTCCACCTATTATTTCCCTCTTATTCCCGAAGAAGGGTTACACCCATAATGTCTACTTTTAGATTCCATACAGCGTGCAAACAGGCCCTTCGGCCCAACCAGTCCACACTGACCCTCCGAAGAGTAACCCACCCAGATCCATTTCCCTCTGACTAATGCACCCAACACTATGGGCAATTCACCTGGCCTGCACATCTTTGCAAGGAAACTGGAGCAAACCCACACAGACAATGGGCAAACTCCCCACGGACAGTCACCCAAGGCTGGAATCGAACCAGTGACCCTGGTGCTGTGAGGTAGCAGTGCTAACCACTGATACACCGTGCTGCTCTTGACTTCTCCACCTCCTGGTGCTGCCTGGCTTGCTGTGTTCTTCCAGCCTCCTTCCTATCTAATCTTATTCCTATAGGCAGAAATTTGTCTACACATATATGTGGAGGTGACGACCTAATGTAGACCAGCAAGAGTGTCAACATATGAGACTTTATCGTTTGAGCTTTAGGACTAAAAAAGGAGCAGTCACACTACTAGGAGTTAATTACAAACCCCCTAACAGTGAGTGAGAGAGAAAAGAGCATATTTTATAAAATTCATTCACAGGATGAGGGCATCACTCACCAGATAGCATTTATTGCCCATCCCTAACAGTTTCCTGTTAACCCACATAATCTTATGGCAATCTGGGTTCAAAATCTGTTAGGGCAGATGGTGGAATTTTCATTCAATAAAAAAAAAATTGGAATTAAGAGCCTTATGATGGCCATGAATTGCTTTTTTCTGGAAAAACACATCTGGTCCACCAATTTCATCTTTGGGAAGAAAGCTGTCACTCTTGTCTGGTCTGGACTACATGTGACTCCAGACCCACAGCAATGTGGTTGACCCTTAACAGCCCTCTGGGCAATTGGGGATGGGCAATAAATGCGGTCTGGTGAGCGATGCCCTCATCCTGTGAATGAATTTTATAAAAATGTTCTTCTATCTCTCACTCACTGTGCGGGGGTCTGTAATTAACTCCTAGTAGTGTGACTGCTCCTTTTTTAGTCCTAAAGCTCAAACGATAAAGTCTCATATGTTAACCCGTTTAGTAGATCATCTAGTCTTATAACTGTAATTGATTCTTTAACCAGTTCTTTCACCTCCCTCCCAACTATCTTTCCATCATCCATTCTATTCTGCCTGAAAACTTTATATCCAGGAATATTGAGTTGCCAACTCTGTCCTCCTTAGCCAGGTTATTTTTATAGCAATGATATCGTGCTGCCATGTGTCTACCTGTGCCCTTTGCTGATCTACCTTGTTTGTAATATACCTTGCATTGAAGAATAAACACCATCAATGTCCTTTGCCAGGCACTTTTTAATCCTCATTCTCTTTGTCTTTCTGAGTTGTTGACTCCTTCACTAAATAATGTTCTATCTCCCATTTCCTGATCAGAATCTGATCCATCTAAGCCAACAGCATGGTTCCTATCTCTATAAGACCATAAGAAGGAATATTGGTTAGGCCACTGTTGGAATATTGCATGCAATTCCGACTCCTTCCTAATGGAAGGATGTTGTGAAACTTGAAAGGGTTCAGAAAAGCTTTACAAGAATGTTGCCAAGGTTGGAGGATTTGAGCTATAGGGAGAGACTGAATAGGCTGGGGCTGTTTTCCTGGAGCATCGAAGGCTGAGGGGTGACCTTATAGAGGTTTATAAAATCATGAGGGGCAGGGATAGGGTAAGTAGACAAGATCTTTTCCCTGGGGTGGGGGAGTCCAGAACAAGGGGGCATAGATTTAGGGTGAGAGAGGAAAGAAATGAAAAAGACCTAAGGGAAAACTTTTTCACACAGAAAGTAGTAAGTGTGTGTGGAATGAGCTGCCAAAGGAAGTGGTGGAGGCTGATACAATTGCAACATTTAAAGGGTATCTGGATAGGTATATGAATAGGAAGGGTTTGGAGGGATATGGGCTGGGTGCTGGCAGATGGAACTAGATTGGGTTGGGATATCTGGTTGGCATGGACAAGTTGGACTGAATGGTCAGTTTCTGTGCTGTACATCCCTATGACTGAGGAGCAGAAATTAGGCCATTCAGCCCATCGAGTCTGCTCTGCCATTATTTTCTGGCTTTCTCCCCATAACCTTTGCTCCCCTTGTGTGATGATGCTGTTCCTTTACCAAGGTTATTTTGTCCATGTTTTTTTTCCAGGATGTCATAATAACACAGGTTCTGAAAAGTCTGGACTTGAATGGGTTTTAGGGCCAATTTGATTGTAGCCAACAGATACTGCCTCAGAAAAAAGGCTTTCAAGTTTTCAAAAACACTTGTAAATGAGAGGGGAGTAAATATTTACTCCAGCTCTTCCCTGGCTAACTTTCCATTAAATTTCATCTACCGCTTGTCCACATGTCGCTCCAAATTTTCCATGTCATTTTGTCACTCTACACTTCCCTCGACATAGTTCATTGTTGCTCCAAGTTTATTGCAAGCTTTGAATTTGTAGTATGTACTCCTAGGTTGATTCTATTATTATTATACATGGTGTGGAGCAGTCCTGCAACCAAACTGTGGGGAGTTTCTCTGTATTTTTAGGTGTATGTCTATGTGTCAGCACATGAGTGTTAGAGAAACCCATTTAGCTCAGAATGGCTGGTCAGTGAGGTTGACCCCACAGTGTGATTTCAATTGCCATATCAGCATTTCTGTAGTATAGATTAGATTAGATTACTTACAGTGTGGAAACAGGCCCTTCGGCCCAACAAGCCCACACCGACCCTCCGAAGAGCAACCCACCCAGACCCGTTCCCCTACATTTACCCCTTCACCTAACACTACGGGCAATTTAGCATGGCCAATTCACCTAACCTGCACATTTCTGGACTGTGGGAGGAAACCGGAGCACCCGGAGGAAACCCATGCGGACACGAGGAGAATATGCAAACTCCACACAGACCGTTGCCTGAGGCGGGAATTGAATCCAGGTCTCTGGCGCTGTGAGGCAACAGTGCTAGCCACTGTGCCACCGTGCCGCCCATACCCTGGTATTGTGAGGCAGCAGTGCTAGCCACTGTGCCACCGTGCCGCCCATACCCTGGTGCTGTGAGGCAGCAGTGCTAGCGACTGTGCCACCGTGCTGCCCATATCCTGATGCTGTGAGGCAGCAGTGCTAACCACTGGGCCACCGTACCACCCCTTAAACACTGCCATCAGGAACAAGGCTGGTTATCACATGGTAGTGATTATCACATTTGCCTACCACGCAAAAGGTCCCCAGTTCCTAACCGGGCAGGAACAGCCTTGTTCCTGATGGCAGCATTTAAAGGGCAGCATGGTGGCCCAGTGGCGAGCACTACTGCCTCACAGCACCAGGGTCCCAGGTTCGATTCCAGCCTCAGGCGACTGTCTGTGTGGAGTTTGCATGTTCTCACTGTGTCTGCGTGGGTTTCCTCCAGGTGCTCTGGTTTCCTCCCACAGTCTAAAGGTATGCAGGTCAGGTGAATTGGCTATGTTAAACTGCCCATAGTGTTAGGTGCATTAGACAGAGGGAAATGGGTCTGTGTGGACTGGTTGAGCTGAAGGGCCTGTTTCCACACTGTGCGGAATCTAATCAAACTCACCATGAAGCTTTCACCTGAGTCAAGCTAGAACTCAACATTGACATCAACAACTTTACAGCCGGATTCTATCCTTCCAAGTTCTTTTACCTGCCCCCACATAACCCTGTTATGACATGGGTTGCTCTTAGCACAGTCACCCATTCTCACTTACTCCTAGGCCCACTATCCCATTATATGAATTGTATTCAGCACAGCTCACCCATTTTCTCTGACTCTTAGCTCTTACTATCATTTATTCAGCTTTTCCCCTGTCCTGGCCTGCTATTGGTATTCTCCTTGTTTATTGAAATAACTGCATAAAGCCCAGTATCCCATCACCAATCACCCTTTACTTCCTGGTGGACAGTAACACTGGCTGGTGGTCAGCCAGCTCAGAGTCAGTCCTCAGCTGAGGAGATTCTAATCTGGTTATTTTTGTCAGCCAGGGCTTTCTGATTAGCCCTGGTTAACAAACTCAATCAAGGATCTCATAGTCAACTGAGGTCCACCTGGTTCCAAATCACTACATTTACCTATCCTTTTTCATATCTCTGACGCTCTTAGAGTTCCATCTGCTCCTATCACTCACCTCTTCCCTTCCCCAACCCCAACTTTGTCTTCAGCATAAATAGCATGCTTTCCCAACTGCCAACAAAGTCCTAATGAAGAGTAAAAAGACTCTGAATGTTAACTCTACTTTCTTATCACAGATGCTGCCAAATGTGCTGCGTTTCTCGAGTAATTTTGGGGTTTAAACTCAACATCATCAATTTTCACCTCATCATTGTCCCTGTTCTCAGTGTATCTCCTTCTCTGTCTTCCTATCAGCCTTCCCTTTGTCCACCTAACTATCATTCTCGCTCTGTGGGCTCCACCTCCAACTCCCCACACACTCCTTTTCACTCCACCCCCTGGTCATTAGCATAATTACCACCTTTTCCTAATGACTATATGTTCTGAAAACGAGCCATATAGGACTCAAAATGTTAACTCTGTTTTTCTCTTCACAGATGTTGCCAGACCTGCTGAGTTTCTTCAGCAATTTTGGTTTCTGTCGACTCAAAATCAATTATCTCTTTCTAATGAGAGACCAGACCCTGGTGATTTTTATTTTTATATATGAGGGTAGAAATAATTATGGAAAAGAGAAAAGCTGAATGGATTTTTTTTTTAACACAAAACCTGATAGACTTGAAGAGCAAATTATCAGTGATAGGCATTCAAACATATTGGATTCAAGAGCAAGTTACTGAGCACAGGCCTAGCTTTTAGACGACATTGGGGATTTTCTACCACACCATGCATACTCACTACTCCAGAATGGTATGACACCAATGTGCTTTTACTCAGTGCTCTAACATGAGAAAATCCATCTTAAGAGTTGCACCACTTCTAAGCAGGTTGATCAAATCCTGAAGGATATATCTGCTAGACCGGGTCTTCAGCAAGTGGTTAAAGCATGAACAAGAGGGAATATCCTGCTTATCTTCACTAATCTACCTGTCACAGATGCATCTGGCTATGACAGTGATGGCAAGAGTGACCAGTGCACAGCCCTTACGGAGATGAAGACTATGCTCACATTAAGGGGGCACACCACAACCCCCATCCTCCCCATTTGTGGTGTATGGCACAAAATTTCAACAAACGGTATAGGTTTTAGGCTGAGCAGCTCAAAACTGGACATCCATAACGGGCTATGGGCAATCATCACCAGCAGAATTCTATGTAGCCACAATTTGTGGCTTCATGGCCAACATACCACACACACACACACACACATACACATACCATCAAGCTAAGAGATCAACCCTGGATCAATTAAGCATGCAGGAGATCATGCTGGGAATAGTGCTAGGCCTATGTGAAACTGAGATGTCAACCCATTGAAGTTCAATGCAGAGCTGAATGCACACTAACCAGCAGAAGGTTCATGCTATGAACAGAGTTAAGCATTCTACACATTATCAAGTCAGATCTAAATTCTCACCCCATCTGGTCTTGAATGGTGCTGGCCAATTCAACAACTGACTGGAGGAGGAAGCTCCACACATATCCCCATCCTCAATGATAGGATAATTCATTACTTCAGTGCAAAACACATAAGGCTGAAGCATTCGTAACAATCTTCAGCCAGACGTACTCATTGGATGATCCATCTCGACATCTTCCAATGGTCCCCATCATCACAGAAGCCTGGCGCTTGGCAACTGAAATCATTTAACCTGATATTAAGGAATTCTAGAGTGCAGTGAAAACAGCAAAGGGTCTGGGGCCTTACAACATCCCAGCTGTAGTGATCAAATCTACAACCTAGGGCTAGCTGTGCCCTTTGTTCCAGTACAGGTGTAATGCTTACTGTGTGGAAAATTGCCCACATGTGTGCCACCTACAAAAAGTAGGCCAAATCCAACTGAACCAATTTTAATCATCAGCAATATGACAGAACGGGCCTTCAAAAATGCTATCAAGTGATGGCAGAACCGTGATAGCATGTTCACTGATGTGCAGTTTGGTTTCTATTGGAGCCACTCATGCCAGACTCATTGAACCTTTACTCTAAAAGAGGTTAGAAAATTTAAACTTCAAACGTGAGGTGAGAGTGACACGGTATCAAGGCAACACCTGACTGACTTTAGCAGACTTTGTTTAATTGAAGTCCATGGGATCAGACAGAAAGCCCCCTGCTGCTTTGAATCATATCTGGCACAAAGGAAAGTGGTTGTGTTTGTTGGACATCGATTATCTCAATCTCAGGGGTTCTTCAGGTCAGTGACCTGGTGTTGAGGTAATTGCTTAGTCTGAGACTTCAAAACTTGTTTCAAGAAGCTTTTTTTTGTGAACTCACAGAGAGGCTGCCAGTCTTCACTGTCTCACAGCGCGCTGCCGAGTTGAACATCAGCCTGTATTTGTACAATGATACAAACAACTTTGCTTGTTTTACTTAGATTTATTCCACACTCAAGTAATGTTGAATACAATAATTCAAGATAAAGAAAGGTATTCAGATGCTACTCCCTTTGTTCTCAATGTTGCTCAAGGACAGAGAGACTGACGAGCTTAAGATACACTCTAGATTTTGTCAAAAAATAATTACACAACCTCAGTCTTTATCTCCGGCAGTATTTTTCCATCACAGCTACAAACCTGAGAGCCAGGTCACTTTTTACTTTCGTCAAGTATCCCATCATGCAGCAGTATGTCAAGTTCTTACTACTTCCACACCTAGGACCAACCACCTTCAGCTGCTTTACTAATAACTTCTGCTCCATCATTTTGTGTTCAAATTAGTTCACAGAATGCCAGCATCACTGACTAAGCCAGTGTTTACTGCCCAAAACAAAGGTCAGTTAAGTGTCAATCATGTTGTTGTGGGTCTGGAGTCACATGTTGGGTCAGATGTTATGGACCAGGTCCAACCCCCTCAAAATATTTGAAGAAGGTAGCCTTGACCCGAACTTTTTTCTTATTTTAAAGACAAATGGTTAAAGGTAACAAAAGTGCAACACAAGAAAGGAGAGCTTAACCCTCTTGGAAAATGTAACAGAATAATAGATACAGTAATTAACTGTTCCAATATAGTAATATCCAATCGACACACCCTTTGGCAAAAAGGCAATTTCAGAAAAACAAATTTTGCCTTTCATGCAATCCAGCAGCCTAAGAAGGGAACCCCAGCTTTTGACTGTAATTAAGAGAGGATTCCATATATCCACCACTCTCTGGGTGAAGAAGTTTCTCCTCAACTCTGTTCTAAATGGCCTACCCCTTATTTTTAAACTGTGTCCTCTGGTTCTGGAATCACCCATCAGTGGAAACATGCTTCCTGCCTCCAGAGTGTCCAATCCTTTAATAATTTTATATGTTTCAATCAGATCCCCTCTCATCCTTCTAAACTCAAGTGTATACAAGCCCAGTTGCTCCAATCTTTCAACATATGATAGCCCCGCCATTCCAGGAATATACCTCGTGAAGCTACGCTGCACTCCCTCAATAGCCAGAATGTTCTTCTTCAAATTTGGAGACCAAAACTGCACACAATAGTTCAGGTACAGCCTCACCAGGGCCCTGTACAGCTGCAGAAGGACCTCTTTGCTTCTATACTCAATTCCTCTTGTTATGAAGGTTAGCATGCCATTAGCTTTTTTCACTGCCTGCTGTACCTGCATGCTTGCTTTCATTAACTGACATACAAGAACACCTAGATCTCATTGTACTTCCCCTTTACCTAATTTGGCCCCATTTAGAAAGTAGGAGAAAGTGAGGACTGCAGATGCTGGAGATCAGAGCTGAAAATGTGTTGCTGGAAAAGTGCAGCAGGTCAGGCAGCGTCCAAGGAGCAGGAGAATCGGCGTTTCAGGCATGAGCCCTTCTTCAGGAAGAGAAGGGCTCATGCCCGAAACGTCAATTCTCCTGCTCCTTGGATGCTGCCTGACCTGCTGCACTTTTCCAGCAACACATTTTCAGCTCCATTTAGAAAGCAATCTGCCTTCTTGTTCTTGCCACCAAAGTGGATAACCACACATTTATCCACATTAAACTGAATCTGCCATGTATCCGTCCACTCACCTAGTCTGTCCCAGTCACCCTGTATTGTCATAACATCCTCCTTATATTTCGCCCTGCCACCCAGCTTTGTGTCACCAGAGTATTTGCTAACATTACTTTTAATGCCTTCATTTATATCATTAATTATATTGTAAACAGCTGCGGTCCCAGCACCGAATTTTGTGGTACCCCACTGGTCACCGCCTGTCATTCCAGAAGGGACCTGTTTATCACTACTCTTTGCTTCCTGTCAGCCAGCCAATTTTCAATTCAAGTCAGTATTTTGCTCCCAATGCCATGTGCCCTAATTTTGCTCACTAATCTCCTTAGTGGGCCTTTATTAAAGGCTATCTGAAAGTCCAGGTACACTACATCCACTGGCCCTCCCTTGTCCATTTTCAAAGTTACATTCTCAAAAATTTCCAGAAGATTAGTCTAGCACAATTTCCCCTTCGTAAATCCATGCTGACTCTGACCTATCCTGTTACTGCTATCCAAATGAGTCATAATTTCATCTCTTATAATTGTCTCAAGCATCTCTCCCACCACTGATGTCAGGCTAACCAGGCTATAATTCCTTGTTTTCTCTCTCACTTCTTTCTTGAAAGGTGGGACAACATTAGCCACCCTCCAATCTGCAGGAACTGATCCTGAATATATAGAACATTGGAAAATGATCACCAATGCATCCACGATTTCTAGAGCCACCTCCTTCAGCACCCTGGGATGCAGACCATCAGGTCCCAGGGACTTATCAGCCTTCAGACCTAACAGTCTCTCCAACACCATTTCCTGCCTAATATAAACTCCCTTCAGTTCATCCAATTACCCTGGGTCCTTCAGCTACTATTACATCTGGGAGTTTGCTTGTGTCGTCCCCAGTGAAGACAGATCCAAAGTACCTATTCAACTCTTCTGCCATTTCCTTGCTCCCCATAATAACTTCACCTGTTTCTGTCTTCAACGGCCCAATTTTTGTCTTAACCATTTTGTTTTTCTTTTCACATACCTAAAAAAGCTTTTACTATCCTCCTTTATATTTTTGGCCAGTTTGCCTTCGTACCTCATTTTTACTCCGCATATTATCATTTTAGTTATCCTCTGTTGCTCTTTAAAAGTTTCCCAGTCCTCCAGCTTCCTGCTCATCTTTGCTATGTTATACTTCTTCTCTTTTATCTTTGTACAGTCCTTAACTTCCCTCATCAGCCACAGCAGCCCCTGCCTCCCCTGAGGATCTTTCTTCCTCTTTGGAATGAACTGAACCTGCACGTTCTGCATTTTATCCAAAAATACCTACCATTGTTGTTCCACTGCCATCCCTGCTAGCGTATTGAACCATTGAACTTTGGCCAGCTCCTCCCTCATAGCTCCATAGTTCCCTTTGTTCAACTGCAATACTGACACTTTCGATTCTCCCTTCTCTCTCTCAAATTGCAGATTAAAATTTATCATATTATGGTCACTACTTCCAAATGGCTCCTTTACTTCGAGGTCCCTGATCAAATCTGGTTCGGTGCACACCAGATCCAGAATTGCCTTCTCCCTGGTAGGCTCCAGCACAAGCTGTTCTAAGAATCCATCTCAGAGGCACTCCGCAAACTCCCTTTCTTGGGGTCCAGTACCACCCTGATTCTCCCAGTCTACCTGCGTGTTGAAATCCCCCATAACAACTGTAGTAATACCTTTGCAACAGGCCAAATTCAACTCCTTATTCAACTTACACACCCTACAACCAGATTGCTGTTTGGGGGCCTGTAGATAACTCCCATTACCGTCTTTCTACCCTTAGAATTTCTCAGCTCTGTCCACACTGACTCTACATCCCCCCTCACAAGGGACTGAATATCATTCCTCAACAACAGGGCCACCGCCACCCCCCCCCCCACCCCCCCCAAACCCCCCCCCCCCCCATCCCCCGCCCATCAGTCTGTCCTTTCGATAACACGTATAGCCTTGGATATTCATTTCCCAGGCCCTGTCCATGAGAAGCCACGTCTCAGTTGTCCCGGCAACATTGTACCTGCCAATTTCCAACTGAGCCTCAAGCTCATCCAACTTAATTCTTATGTTTCATGCGTTCATATATAATATTTTTAATTTGTTACTCCCCTCACCCTTCCTATCACTCTCTATTTCACTTGATCATACTGTCTGATCCCTTCTCGAATTTTCTGCTCTGTTGATTCCGTTGTCTGTTTTAACTTCTCTTATTTTGACTTTCCCTTCAACTTCCTTCTTAAATTTCCAGTTTGTCCCCTCCCCCATCTCCAACAAGGGACAGTCCAACCATCATGCCTTGACATACAATGGCATCACCACTGTTGAATCTTTCATGTTCAATAGTAAAGGTCTAAACCTACAAGATCATGGAGTATCTGTCTAAGTGCAATGAATATTAAATGCCAACAATTAGCAGTAACAAAAGAAATAGCTGTATTTACTTGTGCATTTTATGATTTCAGGATGCCCCAAAGTGTGTTACAAATAGTGAAGCAGTTTGGAATTACAATCACTGTTGTTATGTCAAGAAAGATGGCAGTCAGTAAAGGCACAGCAGGTTCTTGCCAAAAGAAAAAAGATAATGACCAGATAATTTGTTTTGTTGAGGTTGGTCAGGAGACAAGTTTAGGAAGATGTCACCAGATAGATCTTTTTGAACCACAAGCATTAGCCTGCTTGGCAGATTGATAGAAAGGGTAGGCAACTTAGAAAGGGAGCAGTTGTCTTTTTCCTGATAAGATTCGAACATGGCACCAAGATTCACTGCTGCTCCATGCTCACAGGCTGCTCTCCGCCCCACTCCAGCTTTCAGCTCGCTGCATGAACTGAAAACAAACGACAATTCACGTCAACCGTCTGTCAAAGTGCTTTCCACACCTGCTCAGCAGCTCACTCCCAGGAATGTGATAATGAGCTGTAACAGGTTTTCAGTAATCTGTGAAACTGGGGGATGTTGTCAGCTACGGGCTGAAAGGAAACTCAGAGTGGTCTATTCAGCTCAGAAGCTCAGATTGAACACGCTGTGTTCGAGATTGATGTCAGCGCCTGTTTAATGAGGTCCCGGCCCAGGTGTCGCAGAACGGATGCAGTCGGCTTCCACAGTGAAACTGGAGCTAGATGGGATGGCTGCTGTCCAATTAAAAACAAAATGTCAACGTCAGCTCCTCTCTCTTCACAGATTGGTGCTGTGGGCTTCTTTCTGGGAATCCTGTGTTGTGGGTAACATTCTCCCAGCCACGTCATTGAGAAATCCCTCCTGCAGGGGGCTGGTCCAAATTAGAGTCATACAAATGTACAGCAGGGAAACAAATCCTTCAGGGCAACCCGTCCATGCCGACCAGATATCCTGAACTAATCCAGTCCCATTTGCCAGCACTTGGCCCATATCCCCTCTAAACCCTTCCTATTCATATACCCATCCAGATGCCTTTTGAATGTTATAATTGTAACAGCTTCCACCACTTCCTCAGGCAGCTCATTCCGTACACACACCACACTCTATGTGAACAAATTGCATCTTAAGTCCCTTTTCAACCTTTTTCCCTTTCATCCTAAAATTATGTCCTCTAGTTTTGGACTCTCCTGTCCTTGGATTGTCACTCCATCCATGCCCTTAAAAATCTCTGGAAGATCACCCCTCAGCCCCCAGGGAAAAGAGCCCCAATCTATTCAGCCTCTCCCTGTAGCTGAAACCCTCAAAGCCAGGCAACATTCTGTGCACCTTCGCTCCACCCTATCCTGTGGCTTTGCTGAAATAAGATGGCAAACTGTCTATAAGTGTGTTTAACCAATGAAAACCGTTCACATTACTAGCCTGCGAGGCTTCCTGTCGGTCTGAAATTGTTAGCTGGTTTGGAATAAGCACTGCGAGACCATAGTGTAGCATGACCATACAGGATGTGGCATGACCTCTTGATGTCCCCATATAGAAAACACTGTAAATTTGCACACGGCAAACTCTTGAAACACAATGGAATCAGACAAGCAGGTTTAAGGGAGATACATTTGTCAAGGTACTGGGGGAACAGAATCCCTACAGTATGAAAGCAGGTAATTCAGCCCAACAAGTCCACACCGATCCTCCAAAGAGCATCCCACCCAGACCCATCCCATGTAACCCTGCATTTCCCATGATTGACACACCTAACCTACACATTCCTGAACACTATGGGGCAATTTAGAATGGCCAATCCACCTAACCAGCACACCTTTGGACTGCAGGAGGAAAACAGAGCACCTGGAGAAAACCCATACAGACACAGGGAGAATATGCAAACTCCACACAGACAGTTGCCCAAGGGTGGAATTGAACCCAGGTTCCTGGCGCTGTGAGGCAGCAGTGCTAACCACTGAATCATTGTGCTGCCTCTTATCTTACCTCATCTTATGTCTCTTTGAAATAAAGTTGTACTGTTATGTTGACAGGTTGTGATGCAGTTTAACATCTCATCCAAAAAGCCTGCAATTAGAACATTGCATGATTTGTCACATCCGGCTACAATCTAATAGCTGGTGCACAACTTTCTGGAGTGGGACTTGAACCCATAACCTCATGACCTGGAAGGCATAATACTTTCACTGAGGTACAATAGACACCTTAACACTGAAGGCACCCAGGTTTCAATGAGGAACTAATTAGCTGAGCATTAATCCAAAATGACTGAAAGCCTTTTAGAATTCAACTGGTTCAGATAGTCCTCAGATAGTCCTGCCTCCACCTCCTTTTATTTGCAGCTTCCCCTACACCCACCCCCAGTCCTGAAGAAGGGTTACACCCGAAACATTTGGTTCTCCACCTCCAGATGCTGCCTGGCTTGCTGTGTTCCTCCAGCCTCCTGCTTGTCTACCTTGGATTCCAGCATCTGCAGATTTATTTTTGTCTCTGGGAAAAACTGAGTAGCTCGCTGGGCCATTTTGAGTCAGCCACATTACTGTGACCCTGGAGTGACTGATAGGCGGGACAAGGAAAGCAGATTATCCTGCTTAAAGGAAATTTGTGACCCACAAGGGATTTACGACATTGGGTGAGAGATTTAGGTGCCCTTGGTCAAAAGTGACCTGTCCCTCCCAAGCAAGTTAGACCAATCATTCAGCAGATGTAGGCATTGCTGGCTGGGCTGGTGTGTTTGTCCATAGCTAGCTGCCTATGAGAAGGTGGTGGTAAGCAAATGTCTTGAATCACTGCAGTTCATTCAGGATATGTTTACCCATAGATCTGTTAGCAAGGGAGCGCCAGGAGTTTGACCTAGCATCACTGGTGAAACGTTTCCAAGACAAGTGTGTCTTGGGAGGGGGGGTAGAGGTTTCAAATGGTGACATTCCGATGTATTTGCTGCCCTTGTCCTTCCAGGGAGAAGCATTGGTGGGAGAGCTCATGGATTTGGAAGGTGCTGTTGAAGGAGGCTGGATGAATTGATGAGTTACATCTTGTAGATAGTACATACTACTGCTACTGGACATTGGTGACGGACGGATAGATGTCACAGGTTTTAGATGGGGTGTCAGTCAAGCAGGAAGCTATTTCCTGAATGATGTAGAGCTTCTTCAGTGTTGATGGAATGGCAGCTAGGCAAATGAAGAGTAATTCATCATACTCCTGACATGATTTGGAGATGCCGGTGTTGGACTGGGGTGTACAAAGATAAAAATCACACAACACCAGGTTATAGTCCAAAAGGTTTAATTGGAAGCTAGTGTGATTCCAATTAAACCTGTTGGACTATAACCTGGTGTTGTGTGACTTTTAACTTTATACTCCTGACAGGAAGTGAGAAAGACTCAAGATGGTAGCAGAATATACCGTTTCAACCAGAGCTCATTTGCTCCATCCATTTCTAGTTCATTTTTCTCTCTTTCTTTTGCTTTTGAGTTTTTTTACTACTTCTCGCTTATTTTTTCTCAGCCACAGACTCCCTGCCACAGTGTGGGTGTAGGCCCGGACTGGGACACCCTGCCTCAGTGTGGGTGTAGGCCCGGACTGGGACACCCTGCCTCAGTGTGGGTGTAGGCCCGGACTGGGACACCCTGCCTTAGTGTGGGTGTAGGCCCGGACTGGGACTCCCTGCCTCAGTGTGGGTGTAGAGACCCAGACTGGAACTCCCTGCCTTAGTGTGGGTGTAGAGACCCAGACTGGGACTCTCTGCCTTAGTGTGGGTGTAGAGACCCAGACTGGGACTCCCTGCCTCGGTGTGGGTGTAGAGACCCAGACTGGGACTCCCTGCCTCAGTGTGGGTGCAGAGACCCAGACTGGAACTCCCTGCCTCAGTGTGGGTGTAGAGACCCAGACTGGAACTCCCTGCCTCAGTGTGGGTGTAGAGACCCAGACTGGGACTTCCTGCCTCAGTGTGGGTGTAGAGACCCAGACTGGGACTCCCTGCCTCAGTGTGGTGTAGGCCCGGACTGGGACTCCCTGCCACAGTGTGGGCGTAGAGACCCAGACTGGGACTCCCTGCCTCGGTGTGGGTGTAGAGACCCAGACTGGGACTCCCTGCCTCAGTGTGGGTGTAGGCCCGGACTGGGACTCACTGCCTTAGTGTGGGTGTAGAGACCCAGACTGGGACTCCCTGCCTCAGTGTGGGTGTAGGCCCGGACTGGGACTCCCTGCCACAGTGTGGGTGTAGAGACCCAGACTGGGACTCCCTGCCTTAGTGTGGGTGTAGAGACCCAGACTGGGACTCCCTGCCTTAGTGTGGGTGTAGAGACCCAGACTGGGACTCCCTGCCACAGTGTGGGTGTAGAGACCCAGACTGGGACTCCCTGCCTTAGTGTGGGTGTAGAGACCCAGACTGGAACTCCCTGCCTCAGTGTGGGTGTAGAGACCCAGACTGGGACTCCCTGCCTTAGTGTGGGTGTAGGCCCGGACTGGGACTCACTGCCACAGTGTGGGTGTAGAGACCCAGACTGAGACTCCCTGCCTTAGTGTGGGTGTATGCCCGGACTGGGACTCCCTGCCTTAGTGTGGGTGTAGAGACCCAGACTGGAACTCCCTGCCTCAGTGTGGGTGTAGGCCCGGACTGGGACTCCCTGCCTTAGTGTGGGTGTAGAGACCCGGACTGGGACTCCCTGCCTCAGTGTGGGTGTAGAGACCCAGACTGGAACTCCCTGCCTTAGTGTGGGTGTAGAGACCCAGACTGGGACTCTCTGCCTTAGTGTGGGTGTAGAGACCCAGACTGGGACTCCCTGCCTCGGTGTGGGTGTAGAGACCCAGACTAGAACTCCCTGCCTCAGTGTGGGTGTAGAGACCCAGACTGGGACTCCCTGCCTCGGTGTGGGTGTAGAGACCCAGACTGGGACTCCCTGCCTCAGTGTGGGTGTAGAGACCCAGACTGGGACTCCCTGCCTCAGTGTGGGTGTAGAGACCCGGACTGGGACTCCCTGCCTTAGTGTGGGTGTAGAGACCCAGACTGGGACTCTCTGCCTTAGTGTGGGCGTAGAGACCCAGACTGGGACTCCCTGCCTCGGTGTGGGTGTAGAGACCCAGACTGGGACTCCCTGCCTCAGTGTGGGTGTAGAGACCCAGACTGGAACTCCCTGCCTCAGTGTGGGTGTAAAGACACGGACTGGAACTCCCTGCCTTAGTGTGGGTGTAGAGACCCAGACTGGGACTCCCTGCCTTAGTGTGGGTGTAGAGACCCAGACTGGGACTCCCTGCCTTAGTGTGGGTGTAGAGACCCAGACTGGGACTCCCTGCCTTAGTGTGGGTGTAGAGACCCAGACTGGAACTCCCTGCCTCAGTGTGGGTGTAGAGACCCAGACTGGGACTCCCTGCCTTAGTGTGGGTGTAGAGACCCAGACTGGGACTCCCTGCCTCAGTGTGGGTGTAGAGACCCAGACTGGGACTCCCTGCCTCAGTGTAGGTGTAGAGACCCAGACTGGAACTCCCTGCCTCAGTGTGGGTGTAGAGACCCAGACTGGAACTCCCTGCCTTAGTGTGGGTGTAGAGACCCAGACTGGAACTCCCTGCCTCAGTGTGGGTGTAGAGACCCAGACTGGAACTCCCTGCCTCAGTGTGGGTGTAGAGACCCAGACTGGGACTCCCTGCCTCAGTGTGGGTGTAGAGACCCAGACTGGAACTCCCTGCCTCAGTGTGGGTGTAGAGACCCAGACTGGGACTCCCTGCCTTAGTGTGGGTGTAGAGACCCAGACTGGGACTCCCTGCCTTAGTGTGGGTGTAGAGACCCAGACTGGGACTCCCTGCCTCAGTGTGGGTGTAGAGACCCAGACTGGGACTCCCTGCCTTAGTGTGGGTGTAGGCCCGGACTGGGACTCCCTGCCACAGTGTGGGTGTAGAGACCCAGACTGGGACTCCCTGCCTTAGTGTGGGTGTATGCCCTGACTGGGACTCCCTGCCTTAGTGTGGGTGTAGAGACCCAGACTGGAACTCCCTGCCTCAGTGTGGGTGTAGGCCCGGACTGGGACTCCCTGCCTTAGTGTGGGTGTAGAGACCCGGACTGGGACTCCCTGCCTCAGTGTGGGTGTAGAGACCCAGACTGGAACTCCCTGCCTTAGTGTGGGTGTAGAGACCCAGACTGGGACTCTCTGCCTTAGTGTGGGTGTAGAGACCCAGACTGGGACTCCCTGCCTCGGTGTGGGTGTAGAGACCCAGACTGGAACTCCCTGCCTTAGTGTGGGTGTAGAGACCCAGACTGGGACTCCCTGCCTTAGTGTGGGTGCAGACACCCGGTCTGGGACTCCCTGCCTCAGCGTGCGTGCAGACACCCAGACTGGGACTCCCTGCCTCAGTGTGGGTGTAGAGACCCAGACTGGAACTCCCTGCCTCAGTGTGGGTGTAGAGACCCAGACTGGGACTCCCTGCCTCAGTGTGGGTGTAGAGACCCAGACTGGAACTCCCTGCCTCAGTGTGGGTGTAGAGACCCAGACTGGGACTCCCTGCCTTAGTGTGGGTGTAGAGACCCAGACTGGGACTCCCTGCCTTAGTGTGGGTGTAGAGACCCAGACTGGGACTCTCTGCCTTAGTGTGGGTGTAGAGACCCAGACTGGGACTCCCTGCCTCGGTGTGGGTGTAGAGACCCAGACTGGAACTCCCTGCCTTAGTGTGGGTGTAGAGACCCAGACTGGGACTCCCTGCCTCGGTGTGGGTGTAGAGACCCAGACTGGAACTCCCTGCCTTAGTGTGGGTGTAGAGACCCAGACTGGAACTCCCTGCCTCAGTGTGGGTGTAGAGACCCAGACTGGAACTCCCTGCCTCAGTGTGGGTGTAGAGACCCAGACTGGGACTCCCTGCCTCAGTGTGGGTGTAGAGACCCAGACTGGAACTCCCTGCCTCAGTGTGGGTGTAGAGACCCAGACTGGGACTCCCTGCCTTAGTGTGGGTGTAGAGACCCAGACTGGGACTCCCTGCCTTAGTGTGGGTGTAGAGACCCAGACTGGGACTCCCTGCCTCAGTGTGGGTGTAGAGACCCAGACTGGGACTCCCTGCCTTAGTGTGGGTGTAGGCCCGGACTGGGACTCCCTGCCACAGTGTGGGTGTAGAGACCCAGACTGGGACTCCCTGCCTTAGTGTGGGTGTATGCCCTGACTGGGACTCCCTGCCTTAGTGTGGGTGTAGAGACCCAGACTGGAACTCCCTGCCTCAGTGTGGGTGTAGGCCCGGACTGGGACTCCCTGCCTTAGTGTGGGTGTAGAGACCCGGACTGGGACTCCCTGCCTCAGTGTGGGTGTAGAGACCCAGACTGGAACTCCCTGCCTTAGTGTGGGTGTAGAGACCCAGACTGGGACTCTCTGCCTTAGTGTGGGTGTAGAGACCCAGACTGGGACTCCCTGCCTTAGTGTGGGTGCAGACACCCGGTCTGGGACTCCCTGCCTCAGCGTGCGTGCAGACACCCAGACTGGGACATCATGCGTCAGCATCAGTACAGACACTCGGACTGGGACTTCTTGCCTCAGTGTTTGTATGGACACCCAGTCTGGGTCTCCTGGCCTCAGTGTGGGTGCAGACACCCAGACTGGGACTGCCTGCCTCAGTGTGGGTATGGATACCCGGTCTGGGACTCCTGGCCTCAGTGTGGGTGCAGACACCCAGACTGGGACTGCCTGCCTCAGTGTGGGTATGGATACCCGGTCTGGGACTCCTGGCCTCAGTGTGGGTGCAGGCACCCAGTCTGGGACTCCCTACCTCAATGTGGGTATGGACACCCGGTCTGGGACTCCTGGCCTCAGTGTGGGTCTGGACACCCGGACTGGGGCTCCCTGCCTCAGTGTGGGTCTGGACACCCGGACTGGGGCTCCCTGCCTCAATTCCAAACCAGTATGGCAACGTCCTATCCTGACATTGTGATCTCCTAACCCAGCGTGGCAGTCTCTCGGTGCCCCAGCATGGTGGGCTTCCATGGAACGTGGTGATCTTTGAGCCCAGCATAGCCTCAGCATGGATGTCTGATCTTGAGGTGATTCCAGAGTGATCTCCCAACCTCGGGAACCTCAAGATGAAGCTTGATGGGTTCTAGAGTCATGGTGTGGGGTGGACAGGAGGCTGGGTTGCCTTGTGGACTGGCTTGGAGGAACCGTTGCTTGAACCTTTTATTTCTACAATTTCTACTTTATTCCCACATCCTGCAGTGCTCGACTTTTTATTTCTTTATTTTCTTTTTTTTTTCCTAACAACATGGACTGATGAATCTGTATCTTGGTTCCTTTGTCTCTAAGATAGTGTTGTAAGTGGTGAGTTGTAAACTTTTCACTGTACTTATGTGAGTACATGTGACAATGAACCTAATTCAATTCAGTTACATATCATAGTATTAGCCTCTGATCTGCTCTGAGAGCCACACTATTTATATGGTGAATTAAGTTCTGTTTCTGGTCAATAAGTAACCTCCACAATGTTGATCGCGGATGATTCAGTGATGGTAATGTCAATGAGGTGTGGTTAGATTCTCGCTTGTTGAAAATAGTCATTTCCCATCAATTATGTAGAGTGGATATTAATTACCACTTACTTACACAAGGCTGGGTGCTGTCCAGGCCTTACTATATGGACATAGGCTGTTTCAGTTTGTGAGGAATCATGAATACTTCTGAATGTTGTGCAAATAGTGCTCTAGTGATGTATCTCAAGCAGCTATTTACTGATTTCAATCTAGTGAAGTGGAAAGCAATAATTAGTGCTTTCACAGACTCCCCGTTCCACATGGTTAACACTCAGCGATAGAAATACAGTTTACTGGGCCAGCCAACCACTATCTAAGCCTTCAATCCATCGGAACAGTGCTGGGACTGAGCGTACATGAGAAATTTGCCATCAGTCAGCTGCTCCAGTGGTGGCAGTAGGCTAGTCAGAGGTCCCCCATGGCAAGTGAGAGAGGTTGCAGAACAGAGCAGCTCCTGAATGCAACCTCACATGGAAATAGCAACAGTCAAATACTCCAGCCAGTAAATCAGCCGGAATTAAATAAACTCAAGTGGCAATGGAGTGCAAACAGCTTCCATGAGTCACCATAAATACTGAGCTCACTGTTAATATTTCAATTACGCAGAGTTCTGCATTCCGATTTTGATGTTTTATGCAATATCAGAATGTTAGGGCAAATAAAGGGTATCAAATACAAGTATTATTGGATTTTTTTTTCATTGTTGATGGTTGATAGCAATTTTCATCATAACGTTACCCTGATGATAACTATCATCTTCATTGGGAAAATGTTTGACGCTGCGTTCTCTCCCAAGTCTGGGGTCAGCGATCGTTGGACTTTCCCAAAGGACTCATAGCTGGATTCCCAAATAGAGTCATAGAGTCATAGAGATGTGCAGCATGGAAACAGACCCTTCGGTCCAACTCATCCATGCTGACCAGATATCCCAACCCAACCTAGTCCCATCTGCCAGCACCCAGCCCATATCCCTCCATATCCCTCCAAACATTTCCTATTCATATACCCATCCAAAAGCCTCTTAAACGTTGCAATTGTACCAGCGTCCACCACATCCTCTGGCAGCTCATTCCATACACGTACCAGCCTCTGCATGAAAAAGTTGCCCCTTAGGTGTCTTTTATATCTTTCCCCTCTCACCCTAAGCCTATGCCCTCTAGTTCTGGTCTCCCCGAACCCAGGGAAAAGACTTGGTCTATTTATCCTATCCATGCCCCTCATAATTATGTAAACCTCTATAAGGTCACCCCTCAGCCTCCGACATTCCAGGGAAAACAGTCCCAGCCTGTTCAGCCTCTCCCTGTAGCTCATATCCTCCAACCCTGGCAACATCCTTGTAAATCTTTTCGGAACCCTTTCAAGTTTCACAACATCTTTCCGATAGGAAGGAGACCAGAATTGCACGCAATATTCCAACAGTGGCCTAATAATGTCCTGTACATCCGCAACATGACCTCCCAACTCCTGTACTCAATACTCTGACCAATAAAGGAAAGCATATCAAACGCCTTTTTCACTATCCTATCTACCTGCGACTCCACTTTCAAGGAGCTATGAATCTGCACTCCAAGGTCTCTTTGTTCAGCAACACTCCCTAGGACCTTACCATTAAGTGTATAAGTCCTGCTAAGATTTGCTTTCCCAAAATGCAGCACCTCACATTTATCTGAATTAAACTCCATCTGCCACTTCTCAGCCCATTGGCCCATCTGGTCCAGATCCTGTTGTAATCTGTCCACTACACCTTCAATTTTGGTGTCATCTGCAAACTTATTAACTTTACCTCTTATGCTCGCATCCAAATAATTTATGTAAATGACAAAAAGTAAAGGATCCAGTACTGATCCTTGTGGCACTCCACTGGTCACAGGTCTCCAGTATGAAAAACAACCCTCCAGCACCACCCTCTGTCTTCTACCTTTGAGCCAGTTCTGTATCCAAATGGCTAGTTCTCCCTGTATTCCATGAGATCTAACCTTACTGACCAGTCTCCCATGGGGAACCTTGTTGAATGCCTTACTGAAGTCCATATAGACCACATCTACTGCTCTGCCCTCATCAATCTTCTTTGTTACTTCTTCAAAAAGCTCAATCAAGTTTGTGAGACATGATTTCCCACGCACAAAGCCATGTTGACTATCCCGAATCAATCCTTGCCTTTCCAAATGCATGTACATCCTGTCCCTCAGGATTTCCTCCAACAACTTGCCTACCACCGAGGTCAGGCTCACTGGTCTATAGTTTTCGCTCTATAGGTCTATAGTTCTATAGTATAAGCAGGAATTCATGTAAGCGACCCTCAGAAAAACCAACAGGCTGAAATGTCGATGTGACACTCCAAAGGGCAGGAGCCACATTCAAAGCACCAACTGGACCCTGAGGAATCTGATGAGGTAACGAAGGCAGGAAGGCAGCTTATTATCCGATTGGTGATAGGTTGGAGAAGGAGGAGGTGCAAAGAGACTCGTACACCAATCTCTGAAAGTAAGCATGAGATTGTAATTGAGGAAGGCAGATGGTACGTTGGTCTTTGTGGTGAGGGGATTTAATAATCAAAAGCGAAAAGAGCCTGACCTTTCAGAACGAGCACTGCCACCTCCCTGTGACCAGGTTCCACACAGCGACAGCTAAAGTAGATAGAGGAAGACGGTAAAAAGTCAGAACAGTATTTTGACCCCACCTTTGACCCTGCAACCGTGCTCCACCATTTAATAGGTCTGATTCAAAGTCAAATCGTGTCTGATTTGACTTTGCTCATGATCACTTTTTTGCCTTTCCCCCAGAACCCTTGATCCCTTACTGATCAAAGGTCCATCTATCCCAACCTTAAATGTACACACGAGCCAGGGAACTAATTTCTGCTGATGCCGCAGTATCAGGAAACCTGTAGTTTGCTTTTAAGATATTGGAGACAAGACAGTTCAAAGAAATTTAAGATTTTGATAAACCTGAGACATTCATAATTTGTACAATGGCTTTTGTTGGATGATTTACTGAGGCCCAAACCCTTGAAGCTTATCAAACATTTTGCTCATGAAGAAGTGGGAATTCCTCACTGTAGAAAGTGGGAATACCGCCAGAAGATGGATAACCACCATTGGGAAAAAATGCATGCGAATCCCTCGTAAGCTGCACAATGGTACAAAATTATTATAAAAATGAAATGAGCTTGAAATAAGTAAAGCAACAGAGTTTTGCCATAATGCAGAATTTGCAGTTTTATTAGAATAAATTACCACACAATAGAGTTTAAAAACTTGCAGTCGAAGAAAATACTGTAACACTGTTATTATACAGTTTAGAAATTTGGAGAGACATCAATACAAGAAAATTAAAACAACATTGATTTAACTTAAGATTACCAGCTTTAAATCCAGCAACATTTATCTATTGCAGAATCCTAAATGTTTAAGAAAATAGTCCATTAGCAAAGAGCTCACAAGTAATAAGAATAAATAACCATGTTAAGAGGAATAACTGGAAAAATAATCTTGACATCCAGTTTTAATGTCTGAGATGGGCCAAGCAGTACACAGGATTGAATATCTTGGAGAAAACAGTTTTTAAGATACAATATCCAACAATAAAGCACAAAGTGATGAAGTAGAAAGTGAAATGAGTTCTTCAGCTTGACTTTCATGGTCTGTGTTTCCAATCTCATTAAGCAGAGATCTTTCAGTGAATATAGTGTTGTGGGTAAATTAGCACAAGCAACTTGTAATTTGGCAAATAACTAAGGAAGTTCACAATCAATTACTGAAACAATGATACAAACATTATTGCATGTAGCAATCAAAATAATAGCCCTCAAGTAAGCAAGTTAAGCCTCACAACCTGACGTAACTATTACTCAATTAATGGTGTTATTTAGCTGTAATTCCCACTGACAAGTGCCCAAAGTTTGATCCTCATGCAGTGTTGTTCTCCAGAGTTTGCTCTCAAATAATCCTGGAGTTCAATTTTGATACAGTTTTCCATCTTGCAAGTTTGTAGTGTGACATCATTGTTGGTCCTATTTCTTCCAAAGTATTGCCGGTCCACAGTTCGCCTTCTTATCAGAATCAGCTTCCTTGTTCCTTGTTACATTTGATGTTGCCTGTCTATTTGAAGACACAGCTTTCCCATCATTAACTCTTTAAATTCTGCAGGGCAACTGTTTGTCCTTGTGGCATAGGGCAACCATTTATCAAGGAGTTGTTAAAATAGTTTTCTTTATACAGCTTTGACTCCTCCTTTTCCCAGACACTTGCTTTCAATTCCTGGATAAGTTTGTCCTTCCCCTTTAGGAGCTTATTCCAGACAGAGTTATCACTACTTCTTTCACAGTTATTAAAGTTACAAAGTTTACATTATCACAATATATTTATAAGCCAGCCTGCATTACTGAACTGTGCTGCTGGAGCTTGGTATTGTTATGATTGCAATTATTAGAAGTCACCTTTAGAAGATAGAACAGTACAGCACAGTGGAGGCCCTTTGGCCCACGATATTGTGCCAAGCATAATCTTAACTTAAGATTAACCCAACCTACACATCCCTCAATTTACTGCCATCCATGTGCTTGTCCAGCAGTCACTTAACTGTCCCTAATGTCTCTGACTCCACTACCACTGCTGGCAGTACATTCCATGCATCCACCACTCTCCACACAAAGAAACTACCTCTAACATTTCCCCATACCTTCTTCCAATCACCTTAAAATTACGACCCCTCAGGACAGTCATTTCTGCCCTGGGGAAAAGTCTCTGGCTCTCTATTCTATCTATGCCTCTCATTACCTTGTGCACCTCTATCAAGTCAACTCTCTTCCTTCTTCTCTCCAGTGTGAAAAGCCCTAGCTCACTCAATCTCTCTTTGTAAGATTAGCCCTCCAATTCAGGTTGCATCTTGGTAAATCTTCTCTGCACCCTCTCTAAAGTATCTATATCCTTGCTATCCTTCCACTCCTTCATCCAATTCATTTATAAGAACTACAAAGAGCAGAGGCCCAAGAACAGATCCCTGCGGGACGCCACTGGTCACCAACCTCCAGGCAGAATACTTTCCATCCACTATCACTCACTGTCTTCTTTTAGCCAGCCAATTCCGTATCCAAACAGCCAGATTTCCTTGTATCCCATACCTCCTAACTTTCTGCAAGAGTCTACTGTAGGAAACCTAATCAAATGCCTTACTGAAATCCATGTACACCACATCCACTGCTCAAACTTTGTCAACTTGTCTTGTCACATCCTTAAAGAACTCAGAAAGGCTTGTGAAGCATGACCTGCCCGTCACAAAGCCATGTGAATTTCTTTCATCAAACTGTTCTTCCAAATAATCATAAATCCAATCTCTCAGAATCATTTCCAGTACCTTGCTTACCACAGATGTAAGAGTGACTGGTCTGTAATTCCCAGGGATTTCCCTATTCCTTTTCTTGAACAGAGGAACAACATTCACCTCCCTCCAATCATCCGGTACTACGAGGATGCAAAGACCATTGCCAGAAGTGCAGCAATTTCATTCCTTGCTTCCCATAGTAACCTTGGACATATCTGGTCTGGCTCTGGGGACCTATCTATCTTGATGCTTCCCAGAATTTCCAGCACATCCACCATCTTAATGTCAATGTGTTCAAGCCCGTTAGTCTGGTCCACATTGTTCTCACTATCAACAAGGTCCCCCTGTTTAGTGAATACTGAAGCAAAATACTCACTAAAGGCCTCCCCTACCTCTTCAGACTCTAAGCACAAGATCCCTCCATTATCCCTGATCGGCCCTACCCTCTCTTTCATCATTCTTTTATTCCTCGCATACGTGTAGAACGCCTGTGGGGTTTTCCCTAATCCTTCCCACCAAGGCTTTTTCATGCTCCCTTCTTGCTCTCCTCAGTCCATTTTTGAGTTCTTTCTAAGCTACCCTGTAATCCTCTAAAGCTATGCCTTGCCTCCTTAAGTAAGCTTCCTTCTTCCTCTTGACAAGAAGCTCCTCTTGTCTTGTCATCCAAGGCTCCTTCACCTTACCATTCCTTCCCTGTCTCATGGGGATAAAGTTATTCAACACTCACAACAAGTGCTCCTTAAACAGCCTCCACATTTCTGTTGTGCATTTCCTGTAGAATAATTGTTCCCAATCTATTCTCCACAGCTCCCTTCTAAAGCAATATAATTTTACCTCCCCCCTCAATTAAATACTTTCTCATACCATCTGTTCCTATCCCTCACCTTGGTGGCGTATTTGTGGCAACTTAGCAAATTGTATAGGTACGAGTTAATTGTACGAAACATCTTGAATCCCACATCTGTGTGTGTGCATGTGTTTGAAACACACATAAAAGTTTAAGTTATTAGATTTCTTACAGTGTGGAAACAGGCCATTCAGCCCAACCAGTCCTCCAAAGAGTAACCCACGCAGAACCAATTCCCTCCTAACACTAATGGGCAATTTAGCACGACCAGTTCACCTGGTCTGCACACAGAGACAGGGAGAACGTGCAAACTTCACACAGACAGTCACCCGAGGCTGGGATTGAACCTGAGACCCTGGTGCTGTAAGGCAGCAGTGCTAACCACTGAGCCACCATGCTACCCTATCAAAGTGTCAGCCTGAAGGATTGAAAAAAAGAAGATCCGAGAAGCGTGGGAATCTGAAAGAGCGATCGACCTATGTTGGCCTTTTGCATCATCATATCTTCATAGTGGAAAATCAAATATTATGTTTCGCCCAATTAGCCATGTTAGTTTGCTCCCTACATTAGTAACTGTTCTTTATGCCAATTTGATTATTCCCAAACAAGAGATTCTGACCTTTGTGGTTTTACTTTAAGTCCAACACTCCACAATAATCTAATAAACCTTGAATAAGTGAATAAACAACTAAATGTCGACTAGGTACTCAAAGGAAAAGGCACTTTCAGGGAGATTCTTTATGACCACACATTACCACAGCAAAATACCGAATTCTGAGAAACGTACTTCTTTCCTTGCCCTATAGCTGAATTTAGTGTCGAGTGTGTGGTGTTGGAAAAGCACAGCAGGTCAGGCAGCATCCAAGGAGCAGGAGAATTGACATTTTGGACATAAGCCCTTCATCAGGAATGAAGCTTGTGGGTCGTGGCTGAGAGATAAATGGGAGGTAACTGGGAAAGCGATAGGTGGATGAAGGTGAGGGAGAAGGGATAGGTCAGAGGGGGCATTGATGGATGGGTCCAGAGGGCGGTGCTGAGTTGAAGGCTTGGGACTGGGATAAGTTGCAGGTTACAAAGTTTAGCTGGTCCCACTTTGCCTCCTGTTAGTTAGTCAATCTGGATTTGGGATAAACTGGTCCATTTTTTAAAATCAGCAAACTGAGAATTCAGAAAAGATTTACAAGGATGTTGCCAGCGTTGGAGGATTTGAGGTACAGGGAAAGGCTGAATAGGCTGGGGCTGTTTTCCCTGGAACATCGGAGGCTGAGGGGTGACCTTATGTAAGTTTATAAAATCATAAGGGGCATGAATAGGATAAACAGATAAAGTCTTTTCCCTGCGGTGGGGGAGTACAAAACTAGAGAACATAGGTTTAGGGTGAGAAGGAAAAGATATAAAAGGGACCTAAGGAGCAACTTTTTCATGCAGAGGGTGGTACGTGTATGGAATGAGCTGCCAGAATAAGTGGTAGAAGCTGGTACAATTTCAGCATTAAAAAGGCATCTGGATGCGTATATGAATAGGAACAGTTTAGAGGGATATGGGCCGGGTGCTGGCAAATGGGACCAGATTAGGCTGGGATATCTGGTTGACATGGATGCGTTAGACTGAAGGATCTGTTTCCATTCCATACATCTCTGTGACTCTAAATGCTAAATCTCAGGCTGAACAAATAACTATACAAATATTCGGTAAGTCCTCCAGTGAATGATTTTATAGATTGTTAAGATATAAAAGGAGGTACAGGATTTTTGAAGAAGTTCTATCAGCTTTTGATGATTACTTTAATTTGAGAGCAAACTCATTTCTTGAAAGAACCCAATTTCATAGAAGATTTCAGCTTCCAGGAAAAAAAGATGGAAAATTTCATTAACAACCTTCTACTGGTTGATGGAAAAATATGACTGTGGAGATTTGAAAGCAGAGTTCATAAGACACAGAATTGTTGGTGCAATTACTGAGGAGTCTTTTTTCAGAAATACTACAGTCCAAAAAAGATTTTATTCAAATTGTGGTGGAAGCTGAAAACAGAAAAATCCTGAGAAGGGAAGGACAGCCTGACCACAGGAGGCCAAGAAAATGTATCTAATTTTTAAGGAACAAATACTCTACAGATGCACTCAACACAAAGAGTCGGCCAGACAGCAGATACCTGAAGAAGGGCTCATGCCCGAAATGTCGATTCTCCTGCTCCTTGGATGCTGCCTGACCTGCTGCGCTTTTCCAGCAACATATTTTCAGCAGATACTAAGTGTTCATGTCAGAGCTGTGGAGCAAAGATACAAATAGCGCACAGCTATGACAAAAGGATGGTACATCATCAAAAATATAAGATACGCCCAGAAGTTTATTGAATAGCATTTATTAAATAACCCAGGCAATGCTCAGAATTGCACCAGAAACCAAACTAAGGTTATTATTCATCACAGTGTATAATAGATTTAGTGTGTGCTCGACGGTACAAGTGGACTTATTTTATGCAGGCAAAAAGGATTCATTGATAAAAGTTCCCTTATATTCTCCTGACAACCCTCTTACCAGCTAAAGTCTACCAGGTCTGATTGACAGTTAGCTGATCCTATTGCATGGCCATTCCAACAATGCCCAACCAATCAGCACCCTCTTCTCGTGCTTTATACATTGGTGTTCCTTATTAAAGTCTCGTTTCTTGGTCCAAGTCCCAATAAGTGAGGGGTGACCTTACAGAGGTTTATAAAAGCAAGAGGGGCATGGATAGGATAAATAGACAAAGTCTCTTCCCTGGGGTGGGGGAGTCCAGAACTATAGGGCATAGGTTTAGGGTGAGAGGGGAAAGATATAAAAGAGACCTAAGGGGCAACTTTTTCACGCAGAGGGTGGTGCGTGTATGGAATGAGCTGCCAGAGGAAGTGGTGGAGGCTGGTACAATTGCAACTTTTAAAAGGCATCTGGATGAGTATATGAACTGGAAGGGTTTGGAGGGATATGGGCCGGGTGCTGGTAGGTGGGACTAGATTGGGTTGGGATATCTGATTGGCATGGATGGGTTGGACCAAAGGATCTGTTTCTGTTCTGTATATCTCTATGACTCTATGACTAAGTGTAAAGCAATGGGTCTTAACTTCATATTTCCCTTTGGGAATGTCTAAGTTCTGTCTTGTCAAGCAATTATTTAAACTGTATCCTGGTGTTAAGAGAAGTGCTTCCTTCTTGCTAAGATGCATGATTGATCCTCTAACATTGTTAATTTGATAGAGCTTTACAGCCTGCAATACAAAACAGATTGGTGACAGCACACTAACCCAACCACAAGCCATTAACGGTTACTACTCCAGCATATGACAGACCTTAAGAATCAGAAGACAAAGAAGCCCTCTACCTGGACCTGCCATTCAACTTTCTGTTGATGGGCGATCTCTGTCAATATCTCTGGCCTACCTCAGGAGTGCTAGATGGGAGGGATGCAGGGGCAGGAGTCAAGAAGCCAGTGACATCTCAGAAGCTAAAGTGTAGTCATCTTCTCTGCAATAGGTTATAGACCAACAGGTTTAATTGGGAAAACACTAGCTTTTGGAGCGACGCTCCTTCATCAGCTGATTTGACTATAACCAGGTGTTGTGTGATTTTTAACTTTGTACACCCCAGTCCAACACCGGCATCTCCAAATCATCTCTGCAATAGAGTCTGCAGAGCAAAGCCAATATATTCAAGTGCCATCACGAGCAACATGCTACAACAGTAATGTGCAAAGTTTCTAATTATAGACCTTTCTATCATAAATCTGGGCAAGGAGCTTTATCCTGCTGAGAAAGAACACACAAGTGGGAATAAAAAAGGTTTGGTAACAGGAAGCGAGGTTTTATCGACAGGACTTCCTTTGAGCTGTAAGATTTTTAAGATTTACAAATCTCATTTGTGAATTTAAAATGAGCTGTGTGACAGTTTTAAATGAGTTTGAATTGATTTCTTTAATCTGTTATTTTAATATTGCATGCATTACAGCAGACTGAAGAATTTCAGACAAACACATTCACATATCCATTACTGAGACGACAAAGTGTGTAATTTCAACACGAGTAATTCTGAGATTTGCTAAGAAAACATGATTTTACTAATTCCTTGGTGACTGGAGCGAAGCCATTGTTAATGAATCAGAGTTACTCATAGTTAGAGGGAGATAAAGACTGGAAAGGGGAATTAAAAGACTCAATTGTCTTTTCTGATATCCTAAAGCTCTTCACAAGTGATGCAATCCTTTTGGAATTCGTGGGTACTTGTTCTCCTAAGGTAGATAACACAGCAAACCATTTCAGCAAAGAGATCAACAACAACAAAATAGATAACCTGATCATCTGCTGAAGATTTTCTGGATGGGTATATGTCAACCAAGACACTTGAAGAGGCTTCCTCACTCTTGTTTAAAATAGCACCTTTTTTTTAAATGCCCAACAACCAACGCATCAGGGGGCTGCATTTCACAGGGAGGGTGGTCTGATTTACTCATTGTGCTCCCATTGCAAGAGTTTGCCAGTGACGGGCGGATGTAAAGAAGCTTCCCCCATCCCCTGCTACCCTGGATAGGGTGTCTCCAGCGAACTAAACTGGCTCAGGTCAAGACCTTCTGCATTTCTCCAGTTGGAGGAAGCCCTGTGTTCGAGAGCTACTGGTTAATCTGATTGGCCAGCGTCTTAATAGAGTCAAAAACTGAGGATTGGGTGTTGCTAGGACCCCAGGCACCTCTATGAAGAAAGGCAGATGGATGCCTGAGCCAAATATTTTGGACAGGGAGGATGGAGCAACCTGGGGAGGGGTTTGTGACCCTTTGCGTAACAGCCCTATTCCTTGACTTAAGGTCTTCCTGCCGCAGCGAGTCCACTCAGTTATCAGATCCTCCCGATGCCCCAGATACATGTAAATGGTTCCTCATACCCAGCATAATTGCAAAATGCCTTTAGATTTGTTAGACAGCCAAATGCCAATGTTTGTTTTCTTCTATGTACACAAAATCTGTACAGATCTGAACTGCTTTAGTAACTGTATATGCATAAAGATTTCTTTTTTTTAATGGATAAAGTATATTTTTGCAAAACAAAAACCCAACCATCTCCCTTGACTTGACTGAGGCCTGCTGACAACTGTGACAAGGTTCCTGGCTTTGTGTCTGCATTAAACAGCTCAGCAAGACTGCGTGAGCCTGGTATCTGTGTCAAAGCATAAGAAGGCAAGTAAAACCATAAGAAGGCAAGTAAAACAAGGCAGGGATGCTAATGGTATCCAAGTAAGCTCCAAGCAAGTGAAGTGACAGTGATTAAGGAACCCAGAGATACAGCCTGGTGCAGTCCACGAGCTGGGTGAGTGTCCCTGAGGACACAGTCTGCTTGTTGCTGCATTACCATGAGAGTCACTGGGGCAGCATTGAAGTGTAGGAGCATCCAGGGATCCAGCACTCAGAGAGTTATAGATGCATAAGGTTTACAGCAGTGGCAGGGAAAGTAATGGAGAAAATTCCACCTTCACAGAGGCAAGGTTTTATCCAGGAGAGTCGGTATAGCTCTGTCATACTTAGAAAATCTAACAGGGTTTCTTGACGATGGTGCAGTTGATGTATTTATATGATTTGAGGCAAAGCCTTTGATAAGTGATGGTAACACCATTTAATGTTAAAGGGCGGTGTTGAAATTATCTTGGATTGGAGACGGTCATGGCCTGGCATTTCTGTGATGCAAATGCTACTTGCCACTTGATAGCTCGACTACTGGATCTTGTTGCATTTGAACATGGACCACTTCTGTATCTGAGGAGTCGCGAGTGGTGCTGAACATTATGCAATGATCAGCTAACATCCCCACTTCTGCCCTTTATAGTGGAGAGAAGGTCATTGATGAAGCAGCTGAAGATGGTTGGGCCTAGAAGACTACCCTGAGGAACTCCTGCAGAGTTGCCCTGGAGCCGAGGTGATTGATCTCCAACAACGACAACTATCTTCCTATGTGTCAGGTATGACTCCAACCATCAATTCCAGTTCTTCAAGGGCTCCATGAGGTCATATAGTTATTCAGTTCTCTTATCAGACCCATGGTTGACTTTACCTCCATCACAGTCTCAGCAGAAGGGATATCCCAGAGCTTTACTGCTTCCTGTGTGAAAAATAAATCCTTATTATTGGGCGGAATGGTGGCTCAGTGGTTAGCACTGCTGCCTCACAGCGCCAGGGACTCGGGTTTGATTCCAGCCTTGGGTGCCTATCTGTATGGAATTTGCACATTCTCCCCGTGTCTGCGTAGGTTTCCTCTGGGTGCTCCGGTTTCCTCCCGCAGTCCAAAGATGTGCAGGTCAGGTGAATTGGTCATGCTAAATTACAGTAGAGTTAGGTGAATTAGTTAGGGGGAATGGGTCTGGGTGGGTTACTCTTCAGAGGGTTGGTGTGGGCTAGTTGGGCCAAATGGCCTGTTTCCACACTGTAGGGAATCTAATCTAATCTAAAGTGTTGTCTTGATGTCAAGGGCTGTCACTCTCACCACCCCTCTGGAATTCAGCTCTTTTGTCCCTGTTTGAAGCAAGGCTGTAATGGGATCAGGAGCTGAGTGACCCTGATGGAACCCAAACTGGGCGTCACTGGGCAGGTTATTGCTGAGCAGATACAGCTTGATAGTACTGTTCTTGACCCCTTCCATCACTTTAATGATGATCGAGAGTAGACTGATGGAGTATTAATTGGCCACCTTGGAATTGTCCTGCTTTTTATATATAGGACAAACCAAACGTAGGCCAGTAACTATACTGGAAAAGCTTGGCTACAGGAACATGGGATTTCAGTACTATTGCCAAAGTGTTGTCAGGGCCCATAGCCTGTGCCTCCAACCATTTCTTGATATTGTGTGCAGTGAATTGAATTGGCTGAAGACTGGTATCTGTGATGCTGGGGTCCACTGGAGGAAGCCAAGATAGATCAGCACTTACTTCAACACTTACTGTTCACTCTTACTGATACTATCATGGACAGATGCATCCGCAGCCGGCAGATTGGTGAGGATGAGGTCAAGTATGCTTTTCCCTCTTGTTGGTTCCCTCACCACCAGCCGCAGACCCAGTCTGGCAGCTATGTCCTTTAGGATCCGACTAGCTCGCTCAGTGGTATACTGCCGAGCCACTCCTGGTGATGGACATTGAAATTCCCCACCCAGAGTACATTTTACACCCTTGCCTCTCCTCAGTGCTTCTTCCAAATGTTGTTCCACATGGAGGAGAACTGATTCATCAGCTGAGGGAGGATGATATGTGGCAATCGACAGGAGGTTTCCTTGTCCATGTTTAACCTGATGCCATAAGGTCCACATTCAATATTAACAACTCCTATGCTGCAACCTCTTCTGGGTTTATCTTGCCAATGGCATATTTCTATTGAATTCAAATTTCACCATCTGCAATGTGGGATTTGAACCCTGACCTCTACAATATTAGCTGAGCTTCTGGATTCATTGGTGAAAGTTAGTACTGTAGGTGCTGCCGATCAGAGTCAGGATTAGAGTGGTGCTGGAAAAGCACAGCAGGTCAGGCAGCATCTGAGAAACAGGAAAATTGATGTTTCAGGCAAAGCCCTTCATCATGAATTGTTGATGAAGGGCTTCTGCCTGAAAAGTCGATTTTCCTGCTCCTTGAATGCTGCCTGACCTGCTGTGCTTTTCCAACACCACTCTAATCTTGACGTCTGGATTCATAGTCTCACGATAATACCACTAGGCCATCAACTCCCCAACCTGCAGACGTGAAGCCCGAGGATGATAAATGTTACCTTGACCATGAGTTTTGATTTTAAAACTCTGATCCTTGCTTTCAAACATTGCCATGATCTCAGTCTTCCATGTAATGGATGTGACTTTTCTCATTTGCAGTTTGCAATTGTCCCAGGGACTGGTGAGAACTTAGACAGCGTCAATTCCCATTTGAAAGGCAGAGCTGTTACCAGGTGGATGTGGCCTATCAGGGGTTTCTCCTGGCCTCCATGTCTGGAGATCTCAGGATAAGGTCCAGCAGTAAATGCCTCACCCTTCATCTACTGAAGACGGTACAGTCCAAGCATTAGCCCCACCGCATGATCAACCAACTCAGAATCCCCTTCAGGACATCACTGTGGAGCTCAGGGACATCTTTGACTTCTGCCAGGTTGCTTTGCACTCAAGCGACCCACAGCTATCTTGTCCATCTGTGCAGGATGCATCTTATGGCTCTCAGCTCCACTAATGGCGCTCTGACTCTACAAACTTCCAAAAACCCAAATACCTTACATCTCCTGTGAGCCCTTTTATCTTTCCTGCTTGTATCCTCCTCAAAGAATTCTAATAAATTTGTCAGGCATGGTTTCCCCTTCATGAAGCCATGGTGACTCTGCTGTCTGACCTACACTGGCTCCTGAACCAGCTTTCGGTCACCTGTCCAATGTTTCCTGGGCTGGCTCAGTGTTTGCTTGAGAATGTTCCTACATGGGTGCAAACCTGCACTCTGGCTGTTGAGGGACCTGGAGTAAAGAGGACCCATAACTAATAATCCCATTGCTTCACCTCCAGGAGTCCTTTCAATATCCTCATTTCCCAAATTACAATAGTAAGTAAACTTTAAAATCTACCTAATTTCTTTTGGATCCAAAGCATTTTTAATGGTTCTGATTTTACAAATGGCGTGATATAAGTGCAAGTCTCCCTTTAATTCCAGTCAGGTAAAAAAACCCATTAATTAGCCGTTTGTGTTGCTGCCTAAGGGGTTGTGGTGTGAAAGCAACTTCCTCAGGCAATGCCTTTTTCTCAATGTTTGAAGCCTATAAGCAAATTGTTTACTTGGGAATAATTATGTATGCTAACACTTTTAGCATATCGAGTAGTTATTAGACACCTACTGAGTATCTAGCCATCACTGGCTTTGAGTGGAGTAAATTGGATCATAATTGTTTTGCTACTGTTATGTCTAAATAAAATCCCACTGCTTTATTTTGTTTCCTTTGGTAATTGTGTTAATTTGCTGATTGCTTAAATGTTTGGTGTTGATAAGTTTGCTTTCACAATTTTCAATGGGTTCTTCCAAAATGGTGAGCCCAGTGTATAATGTGCTCCTCGATTCCACAAAATTCCAGAATAACAGCATTTGTACGGCACCGAAGAGGCCATTCAGCCTGTCGTGTCTGCTGCAGCTCGCCAAGTGAATCACGAATGTCACTCCACTGCCACTGAATACTGAACCCGCAGTATATAGAACCTTGATCGGTCTAGAAGCCGCCCAAGTTAGAATCTCTTTGATCTAGAATCTGACCAACGTCGGCCACGTCTGATATGGGACTCACCTGCTGCAGAAACCATTAGAGAGCAGAAATCTCCTGAAGTAGAACTCACTTGATGTAGGACCCATCTGACTTAGTACTTGCCCAATGCTTATACAAGTGTACAAATTCAAAGGAGGCTTCAGTTCTCCTGAGACTGCTCCACCATTCAATAAGAACATCGCTGGTCAGTCTGTGACCTCAACACCAACCCTTCTACCCAACCCTTGATAAATATTGTCTCTTTTCTCTGTCAGGAATCTATCGACCTCTGACTTACATTAATGTCATGACTCTGACTCCTCCATACTGTGGGCGAGAGAAAGCTCCAAAGGCCTCTGACCTACATTTCTGTTCAAACCCATCTCTATTGACGGACTTCTTATTACTTAACAGTGTCTTTTTTTTTCTCAGCAGAGAGCGGCACGAGCTGGGCGGAAGTGAGGTTGGAGCGCAGAGCTGGTCGGGAAGGTAAGTGATATATAAAGAACTTACCTCGACGCCAACGGTCTTTTCTCAGCAGAGAGCAGCGCGAGCTGGGCGGAAGTGAGGTTGGAGCGCAGAGCTGGTCGGGAAGGTAAGTGATTGATATTTGAGTGGGTGTGTTTTAGAGCCCAGGCCCTACATAGTAGGGCCTCCCTCCCATCCTCCTCCTCTAATCTAACTTTAAAGTCCACAGGTAAGCTCTCAGTGTTCTTGCTTTGGAGACAAAGTGTAGAGTAATGGCAGCGCAGGCAGTGGAATGTTCCTCCTGCAGGATGTTTGAGGTAGGGGTGACCACCGATACTCCTGCCGACTTCGTCTGCAGGAAATGCAGTCAGATTCTGCTCCTCACAGAACGAGTTAGGGAACTGGAACTGGAGTTGGATAAACTGAGGATTATTCGAGAGACTGAGAAGGTGATAGATAGAAGCTACAGGGACATAGTTACACCAGAGAACAGAGGTAGCTGGGTAACAGTTAGAGGTGGGAAGGGGAGGAAGCAGGCAGTGCAGGGATCCCCTGTGGTCGTTCCCCTAAACAATAAGTATACCGCTTTGGATACTGTTGGGGGGGACAGCCTAGCAGGGGTGAGCTGCAGTGACCGGGTCTCTGGCACGAGGTCCGGCTCTGAGACTCAGAAGGGAAAGGGGGAGAGGAGGAGAGCGCTATTTATAGGAGACTCTCCAGTTAGACGGACGGACAGGCGATTCTGTGGACATGGGCGAGACTCTCGGATGGTTTGTTGCCTCCCGGGTGCCAGGGTCCAAGACGTCTCAGACCGTGTCTTCAGAATCCTTAAGGGGGAGGGTGTGCAGCCAGAAGTCGTGATGCACATTGGCACCAACGACATAGGTAGGAAGAGGGGTGGGGAGGTCATTCAGGAGCTCAGGGAGTTAGGCTGGAAGCTGAAAGCTAGGACAGACAGAGTCGTCAGTTCTGGGTTGTTGCCGATGCCACGTGACAGTGAGGCAAGGAATAGGGAGAGAGTGCAGTTGAACACGTGGCTGCAAGGATGGTGTAGGAGGGAGGGCTTCAGGTATTTGGATAATTGGACTGCATTCTGGGGAAGGTGGAACCTGTACAAGCAGGACAGGTTGCACCTGAACCAGAAGGGCACCAATATCCTGGGGGGTAGGTTTGCTAGCTATCTTCGGGGGGGTTTAAACTAATTTGGCAGGGGGATGGGATCCGGACTTGTAGTCCAGCAAGTAGGCTAGCTGTTTGTCAGGATGTCCAAGTATGTGGGGAGGCTGTGAAGAAGGTAGCACTGACAGGGAATACTTGCGGACACAGAGATGGGTTCAAATGCGTATACTTCAACGCAAGGAGTATCAGAAATAAGGTGGGTGAACTTAAGGCGTGGATCGGTACCTGGGACTACGATGTTGTGGCCATCACGGAAACGTGGATAGAAGAGGGACAGGAATGGTTGTTGGAGGTTCCTGGTTACAGATGTTTCAGCAGGATTAGGGAGGGTGGTAAAAAAGGAGGGGGGGGTGGCGTTGCTAATTAGAAATGGTATAACGGCTGCAGAAAGGCAGTTCGAGGGGGATCTGCCTTTAGAGATAGTATGGGCTGAAGTCAGAAATAGGAAAGGTGCAGTCACCTTGTTGGGTGTTTACTATAGGCCCCCCAATAGCAGCAGAGATGTGGAGAAACAGATTGGGAAACAGATTTTGGAAAGGTGCAGAAGCCACAGGGTAGTAGTCATGGGTGATTTCAACTTCCCAAATATTGATTGGAAGCTCTTTAGATCAAGTAGATTGAATGGGGCGGTGTTTGTGCAGTGTGTCCAGGAAGCTTTTCTAACACAGTATGTAGATTGTCCAACCAGAGGGGAGGCCATTTTGGATTTGGTACTCGGTAATAAACCGGGACAAGTGATGGGCTTGTTAGTGGGTGAACATTTTGGTGATGGTGACCACAATTCTGTGACTTTCACCTTGGTTATGGAGAGAGATAGGTGCGTGCAACAGGGTAGGTTTTACAATTGGGGGAAGGGTAATTACAATGCTGTAAGACAGGATCTGAGGAGCATAAGTTGGGAGCATAGGCTGCCGGGGAAGGATGTCGTGGAAATGTGGAACTTTTTCAAGGAACAGATACGACGTGTCCTTGATATGTATGTACCGGTCAGATAGGAAAGAAATGGTCGTGTGAGGGAACCTTGGTTGACGAGGGAGGTTGAATGTCTTGTAAAGAGGAAGAAGGAGGCTTACATAAGGTTGAGGAAACAGGTTTCAGACAGAGCAGTGGAGGGATACAGGATAGCCAGAAGGGACCTGAAGAAAGGGATTAGGAGAGCCAAGAGAGGGCATGAAAAATCTTTGGCGAATAGGATCAAGGATAACCCAAAGGCATTTTATGCGTATGTGAGAAACATGAGAATGACGAGAACGAGGGTAGGTCCAATCAAGAACAGTAGTGGGAGACTGTGTATTGAGTCGGAAGAGATAGGAGAGGTCTTGAATGAGTACTTTTCTTCAGTATTTACGAATGAGAGGAACCGTATTGTTGAAGAGGAGAGTGTGAAACGGACTGGTAAGCTAGAGGAGATACATGTTAGGAGGGAAGATGTGTTGGACATTTTGAACAACTTGAGGATAGACAAGTCCCCCGGGCCTGATGGGATATATCCTAAGATTATGTGGGAAGCAAGAGAGGAAATTGCAGTACCGTTGACAATGATCTTTTCATCTTCGCTGTCAACGGGGGTGGTATCAGGGGATTGGAGAGTGGCGAATGTTGTGCCCCTGTTCAAAAAAGGGAATAGGGATAACCCCGGGAATTACAGGCCAGTTAGTCTTACTTCGGTCGTAGGTAAAGTAATGGAAAGGGTACTGAGGGATAGGATTTATGAGTATCTGGAAAGACACTGCTTGATTAGGGACAGCCAGCACGGATTTGTGAAGGGTAGGTCTTGCCTTACAAGTCTGATTGAATTCTTTGAGGAGGTGACCAAGCATGTGGATGAGGGTAGAGCAGTGGATGTAGTAAACATGGATTTTAGTAAGGCATTTGATAAGGTTCCCCATGGTAGGCTTATGCGGAAAGTCAGGAGGCATGGATTAGAGGGAAATTTGGCCAATTGGATAGAAAACTGGCTGACCGGTCGAAGTCAGAGAGTGGTGGTAGATGGTAAATATTCAGCCTGGAGCCCAGTTACAAGTGGAGTTCCGCAGGGATCAGTTTCTGGGTCCTCTGCTGTTCGTAATTTTTATTAATGACTTGGATGAGGGAGTCGAAGGGTGGGTCACTAAATTTGCAGATGATACGAAGATTGGTGGAGTTGTGGATAGTGAGGAGGGCTCTTGTCAGCTGCAAAGGGACTGGGATATGATGCAGAGCTGGGCTGAGGAGTGGCAGATGGAGTTCAACCCTGCCAAGTATGAGGTTGTCCATTTTGGAAAGACAAATAAGAATGCGGAATACAGGGTTAACGGTAGGGTTCTTAGTGAGGTGGAGGAACAGAGGGATCTTGGGGTCTATGTTCATAGGTCTTTGAAAGTTGCCACTCAGGTGGATAGAGCTTGTACGAAGGCCTATGGTGTATTAGCGTTCATGAGCAGAGGGATTGAATTCAAGAGTCGAGAAGTGATGTTGCAACTGTACAGGACTTTGGTTAGGCCACATTTGGAGTACTCTGTGCAATTCTGGTCGCCTCACTTCAGGAAAGATGTGGAAGCTTTGGAGAGGGTGCAGAGAAGATTTACCAGGATGTTGCCTGGAATGGAGAATAGGTCGTACGAGGATAGGTTGAGAGTGCTAGGCCTTTTCTCATTGGAACGGCGAAGGATGAGGGGTGACTTGATAGAGGTTTATAAGATGATCAGAGGAATAGATAGAGTAGACAGTCAGCAACTTTTTCCCCGGGTACAACAGAGTGTTACAAGGGGACATAAATTTAAGGTGAAGGGTTGGAGGTATAGTGGAGATGTCAGGGGTGGGTTCTTTACCCAGAGAGTGGTGGGGGCATGGAATGCGCTGCCTGTGGGAGTGGTAGAGTCAGAATCTTTGGTGACCTTTAAGCGGCAATTGGATAGGTACATGGATGGGTGCTTAAGCTAGGACAAATGTTCGGCACAACATCGTGGGCCGAAGGGCCTGTTCTTTGCTGTATTGTTCTATGCATGATGAAGTATCTTTTCAGTGTCCACCCTCTCAGGATTTTACATTTTTCAATACAATCAGCTCTCATTCTTTCACACTCCAATGGATACGCTCCCAACTTGACCAACCTCTCCTCACAAAACAAACTCTTCGTTGTAGAAATCAGTCTGATGAAACTTCTCTGAACTGCTCTTCAATCAGTTATATTCTTCCCTAAATAAGTCATTCTGCTATGGGTTCCCAACGCCCTCTATATCAGGGACAAAATACCCCTCCTTTTATATTTCACTTCCCTCACAATGAGCACTACCATTTCATTTGCTTTCTTAATCATTTGCTACAACTGCAAAGCAAAGTCATAATTCATGTATCAGAATAGCCAACTCACCCTGTACCTCAGAGTTCTGTAGGCTCTCTCTATTGACGTAAGATGCTGCGTTTCTATTCTTCCTGGAATTTTGTGGAATCGAGGAGCACATTATACACTGAGCTCACCATTTTGGAAGAACCCATTGAAAATGTGGGCAGATTCACATTTTCCCACTCTATCTGCCAATGCCTTTTCCTTTCCCCACTTACCCTATCTATACCCCACTGCTTATGTCCTCTTCACAACTTCAATGTAGAATCCACCTGATGTGCAAGCCAGCAATATAAAACTGTCTTAATGCACAACTGGGCCAATGGGTTTGGGGAATGGCAGATGGAGGTTAATTTAGATAAATGCAAATTGCATCTTGGGAAAACAAACCAGGGCAGGACTTATTGGTAAATGGGATTGGCCCTGAGGAGTGTGTTGAACAGAGAGATCTAGAGTTCAGATACATCGTTCGTTAAAAGTGGCATCACAGGTAGACAGGATGGTGTAGAAGGTGTTCAGCACACTTGCCTTCATTGGTCAGAACATTGAGTACAGGACTTGGGATGGCATGTTGCAGCTGTACAAGACGATGGTAAGGCCACTTCTTGAGTACTGCACACAGTTCTGGTAGCACTGCGAGAGCAAGCATTTCATTAAACTGGACATGGCCCAGAAAGGATTTACAAAGATATTACCAGGACTTGGATGGTTTGAGTTATAGCAAGAGTCTGGATAGGTTGAGGCATGTTCCCCTGGACAGTAGGAAGCTGAAGGGTGTCCTTATAGAGGTTTAGAAAATCATGGGGGACATAGATAACGTGAATAGCTAAGATCTTTTCCCTAGGATTTGCAGTTCAAAACCAGAGGGTATAGGTTTAAGTTAAGAGGGGAAAGATTTTAAAGGGACCTGAGGGGCAATCTTTTCACACAGAGAGTGGTTCGTGTGAAATGAATTGCCAGAGGAAGTGATGGATGCAGGTACAGTTACAACATTTAAAAGACATTTGAACAGGTACACGAGTAGGAAAGGTTTAGAGGAATATGGGACAAATGCAGGCAAATGGGGTTAGCTTACTCTGAAAAACTTAGTTGGCATGGACAATTTGCAACAAAGGGTCTGTGTCCATGCTGAATGAGTCGATAGCTAGTTGTCTAAAGCAACTGGTTGTACAAGGTTGCATAACCCTGAAGGAGTTAACTGACAAAACAAGATAAGTTTCATCAGGATATAATGAACTGTTGCTGTGAGGGAATAAGCAATGCTTTGTACAAGTTGTTCAAGTGCTTCATTCCATGTAGCTAACAGTAATGTGTACTTACTCTTGAGACCAACCTGCCGTTTCACAAAGCACAATCATGTAACTCAGAGGTAATGTAACTAGCTATTGAGTGTGATGTAATAAACCAGCTTTGTTCATCAGTTCCGAGTCTCTCTTTAGCCAAAGAGTTTGTGGAGACAGCTTTCTCCATCCAGACTAACACAGAAAGGAAGGATTAGTGGCTGTGAATCCACCTTTGACATTTTACATGGATTCAATGGCAAGTCCACAACATCTACTGGGCTAGCAGAAGTGTAATACACAAATATTCCAGACGCCCCCTGATGAAGAGTCCACCTGCTTTGGATTGTTTCGGGTTGAGTGACCTTTCCTCAGTTTTGTCTCTTATTTACAGCATCTGCAGTTCTTTCATTTTGCTTTAGGTCCAGTCTGATTTAAAAAGTTATGCTTGAATTGCACCATCTGACGATTCCTCATCCCTGCCACTGCACTTACGTAGCCTTAATCTGAGTGAAATGGTAGCCTGTTCCAGGCTCTCCTTTATTGCCCTGACCAATTTTTGCCCCCGGGAAAAAGTGAGGACTGCAGATGCTGGAGATCAGAGTCGAGAGTGGGGTGTTGGAAAAGCACAGCAGATCAGGCAGCATCCAAGGAGCAGGGAAATCAGTGTTTCGAACATGAGCCCTTCACCAGGAAGAAGTTTTACCCCTTTGTGTGACTTGCCTCCTGACAGCAAGATTCTTTTCCTGCCTGTTGTGGAGCTCTGAGATTATAATTTGTGTCTCCCTGGTTGAGAGTGGGGAGGTCCTAAACTACCTTCACCCAGTGGACCTAAAGCCTCACCCTTTCAAAAGACTCCAACCAGTTTAAAAATAGCAACAGGTTCCCTGCTACAGCATTCATGAGAGGCAGTGCTTTTGGGGACTGGCAAATTGGGAACAGGGAATGATTAGATCAATTTTAATAATTTGCACATCCACCTGATAATTTAGTCACACATGCACCACTTTGAGTAATATTTCCAAAGCGTGTACAATTATAATAGCATGAGTTCCTTAATTGGGTGTCTGGAACAATAGGGACTATGTATAATTAACAAGACTGTTTCGTAACAAGTAAACAGCGACGCATTTTTTCCAGGAATAGTTATCAACACTGCCAGATGTAAAGTAAACAATGAGTGACTACAAATACAACATGAATAATACATGTTTCTTGAAACAGTCTATTACTATATGTTAATTAAGGAAAACATGTATTTATGCTGGTTAGTCTGCCTGCTGACTTTTGATAACGTTTGCTGTCTACAACATAACCCGTCTGCTAGAATAAAGGAAAGATCTCCATTTGTACATTGGCTTTCACCAGTGCGATATGCCCCAAGGTGTTTTATAGACAATTAAGTACATTTGAAATGCCATCAATGTTGTAATGTTGGAAGTGTAACGCAGTAGGCTACACCAGCAGCAATGTGATACTAAGCAAATAATTGTTTCTCGGTAATCAGGTGAACCCGAAAACTCTCCTGTCCTTTCTCAGAATAATGCCAAGGGCGTTTCTTGACATGACAAAAAGCTCAAGGACCCACCCTGAATGAGCAGACTTCTGAGGGGGCAGCACTCCCTCAGCACTTGCACAGCAATGGTGAGGCCACGATTTGTGCTCGAGGCTCTGCAGTGGGATCACGACTTTCTGCCCTTGAGACATCCAGGGAACATTGAACAAAATGTTATCATTTATCATGAATGGAATTGAATACAGAGGGAGGGAGTTACTGCTTCAGATATGGGGGTGGGGGGGGTGGGGTGGGGGTGCATGGGTGAGATCACCTGGGAAGGACTGCGCATAGTTGGGTGTCACCTTATTTAAGAAAGGACGTAAATGTATTACAGAAATTCAGTTCAAAGAAGATTTATTCAATTAATAGCCGGAATGGGTGTATTGTCTTACCAGGAAAGGTCAGGCAGGTTTGGCACCAATTTGCTAAAGTTTAAAAGCGAAAGAGATGATTAAATTTGAAACATGCAAGATCCTGAGGGGTCTTAACAGTGCAGATGTGAAGAAGATGTTGCCATTCATAGAATTCCCTACAGTGCAAAAGAAGCCATTCGGCTCATCAAGTCCGCACCAACCCCTACGTTCCCCACCCTCCCCAAACCAGAGGGCATTCCACTGAGACCCACTCCACCCCACTCCATTTCAGTGTGCTTCCCACGACTGATCCACTGAGGTGTTTAGTATGGCCCATCCACTGACCTGCACATGTTGGACTGTGGGAGGAAACCGGAGCACCCAACAGAAACAGGGGGAATGTGCAAACTCCACACAGTCACCTAAATCTGAATTCAAACCCAGGTCCCTGGCTCTGTGAGGCAGCAGTGCTGAGCACTGTGTCACCCGCAAATAAATCATTCCTTCGACTGTTGTAGGGAGCATGAATGTAAAACATCTCAAAGGCCCCAGCAATACTCAAATTCACAACACCTGGCTTGCAAGGCCAGTGCTATAATCCCTGAGCCATGGAGCCTGAGAGGTTTTAGACTGATGAATGGAATCTCTAATCTCAAATAATGGTGATCTTGCTAACAGTGCATGCACTGTGCAATCTAACCTGTAAGCCTCTAAGCCTTTTTGATCAGTACATACTTGCTGACGATGATCTGCCTGTACTGCTCATAAACAAAGCTTTTCACTGTAGTTCAGTACACGTGACAATCAACCAATCAGTCTGGAAGAGCCTAAAATGAGTGGCCACATTGAAAAACCAGTGGTCTCCCATTTAAAACAGTGAAGTTATTTCTCTGGAGGTTGAGAGGTGACCTGATAGAAGTTTATAAAATAATGAGAGGTATAGACAGAGTTGATGGGAGTTGCCTTTTCCCCAAGATAGATGATTTCAAGACTAGGGGATACATTTTTCAGATGAGAGGAGAGAGATTTAAAAAAGACATGAGGCAAATCTTTTACACAGAGGGTGGTTCGCATGTGGAATGATCTTCCTGAGGGAGTGGTGGGATATGGGTAAAAATACAATGTCTAAAAGACAGTTGGATGGATACATGGATAGGAAAGGCTTGAAGGGATATGGGCCAGGAACAGGCAGGTGGTACTAGTTTAGTTTGTGGTTATGTTTGGAATGGACTAGTTGGACCGAAGGGTCTGTTTCCAAGCTGTATCACTCAGAGGAGCAGGTTTCTTTGCAACTCTCTTTCTAAAAAGACATTGGAACTAGAGTGCATGAATATTTTCCAAATTAAATATCACATAACACCAGATTATAGTTCATCAGGTGGACATTAACCTGGTGTTTTACCTTTGCCCACCCCAGCACACCCCATCTCCACATCATGGATATTTTCCAGGCAGAGTAGATAGATTTGCATGAAGCAAGAAGTTGAAAGATTATCAGGGTGAGGGCAAGTAAGAATTTAATACAATCAGATGAGGCATGAGCTTAGAGAATAGCGGAGAGGAGTCAAGTAGCTGAATGGCCTACTCCTATTCCTGAAATTTCTCCAGTCTCCTGCTCATATCGAGAGATAATTATACAATGAGGGCCGGTAGCCCAGAGAGGAGAGATTTGTTCAATAGGTCAATATTTATTTATCAAAGGTTACCAACTTTCATAACTTTTCCTCGTTGGACCATCCGTGGGAATGACCAGATCCTACCCAGCCCACGGTAATCGAGGAGGAAACTCAAGAAGGGTTTATAATTGATCAGAAAGAGATATTAGATACATTATCGGGAAGTAAACTTAATAACGTTCCAGCACTAAAATAAGTCTGCCTTAAAATAAATGTGCAGTTACTGAGTAGAGTAGGTTCTTTCTGGATTATATGTTTTATTGTGCTATGTCTCTTGATTACACTTAAAACATAAGCCATAAGTATTAATTTAACCTGGAGCAGTGTTTTGTAGAGGAATAAGACAGTGCTATTTTCTGAAAAAAGCAAAAATGGCCCTTAGTAGAGTGATATGCTCTTCTTGTCAGATGTAGGAGTTTTGGGAGAGTTTACGGGTTACTGAGGATTATATCTGCAATAAATGCCGTGGGTTGCGAATCCTATCACTTCGAATGGTTCATTTGGCGAGGCAGTTGGAGGCAATGAGGAATTTACAAGAGCAAGGGGATGTGATGGATGGCAGTTATAGGAAGGGGGAAAGTCTCAGGTACAGTCACATAGCTGGGTTAGCACCAGGAAAGGTAACAGAGATGGGAAGGTAGTGCAGGAGTCTTCTGTGGCTATCCCCATTGACTTATACACTTAATGGGTCTTCGGGAGTGTTGCTGAACAAAGAGACCTTGGAGTACAGGTTCATAGTTCCTTGAGAGTGGAGTCGCAGGTAGATAGGATAGTGAAGAAGGTATTTGGTATGCTTTCCTTTATTGGACACTAGATGAGGAAATTGAGAGTGGAAATCATTCCCAGATGCAGGAAGGTCGAAAATTTGCAAATACTGCACTTGATTGAAAAACTGTTATAACAATCGACTAAGCAATCACAGACCAGTCCGTTTAAATTCAGCAATGTGGAAGCTTCTAGAAACAATTCTTCATGGTGGAATGAATACTTACACGGAAGAATGTGGATTGATTTGAAAGAGTCAGCACAGATTTGTAAAAGGTAAGTTGTGTCTAACTAACTAGCTGGTCTTTTTCAAAAGAGGTAACAGAGAGGGTCAATGAGATTAATATACTGCACGTGGACTTCCAAAAGGGTTTGCACAACAGACTTGTGAGAACTCGAGGGACTGAATGGCATGTTTCCACACTATAGGAATTCTATGATGATGATGATTCTATGTTGAAAGTCACAGACCACGTGGAGAGTGGAGGCAAACTGAGGAGTAGGAAACAGAGGGTAATACTTGATGGGCATTTTTTAGTCTAAGGGAAAGTTTATACTGGAGTTCTGCATGGTTTGATATTGAGATGCCTCATTTTCCATAACATAAATTTCACAAGAATGGTCCCAGGAATGTAAAGCTTAACATATGAGGAAGGTTTGAGTACTCTGAGTCTATACTCAATGGAGTTTAGAAAGATGAGGGGGAACCTAATTGAAACGTGCAGAATACTGAATGGCATGGACAGAGTAGGTGTTGGGAAGATGTTTCCATTGGTTGGAAAGATTAAGACATGAGGGCACAGCCTTAGAGTAAAGGGAAGGCCTTTTAGGAGATAAAGAGAAACTTCTTCAGTCAGACAGTGGTGGATCTATGGAATTCATTGCCACAGAGGGAGACCAGGTCATTGAGTAAATTTAAGACGGAGATAGGTTTTTGAGTATCAAGGGGATCAAGGCAAGAAAGCAGAGAACGGGGTTGAGAAACTTATCAGCCATGTTTGAATGGTGGAGCAAATCCAATGGGCTGAATGGCCTAATTTCTGCTCCTGTGTCTTATGGTCTTATGATCAAGGTCTTGATGTGCAGGGGGAGAGTTCAACAATTGCAGCCAACACAAAACTTACATGAATTGTGATCTGTGAAAAGTTCATTGTAGATTATTGCTTGGCACCAACCTTATTAACTGCAAATATCGCCTCCTCAATATACAGCTCTCTAGCGTATTACACACCACGAGCAACCTGAGAATCCTTGATACGGAAGGCGAAACGGGCACTTGGCGCATTCAGTTCTCCACAGGCCCTCCATGTTGGACACTGGGCACCAACATCTCATGACACACTTGTTAGGTACCAGCCACACACACAGACACACCCAGCGCAGAGGGGGTTCCGCAGGGTTAGCGGTGTCAGGGGATAGGCTGGGTGACGGTGAGGGAGGGAAAATGGTGCAGGCAAAGCTGGGAGTGGTAGAGCTTGAGTCTTGTGAGGGGCAGAGATGGTTACAGTAGTAGAGGTAGAATGACTGTGAGATAAGGGAGAGATGACGGTTCATCTATTTTTAATCACACTGGCTGTTTCCTCCTCCTTCTGGGCAGTGGAGACAGCTGAGCCTGGAGTGATCTGTTTAGCAACCAAGCTGGCATGGTCCAGTGCTGGGACTTCCTTTGCTGGTCTTGGGAGATCCAAGCAGAACTGATTTGGCAGCACCTCTTCCAGCAGGAGACCTCCCATCCCTGCCCATAAAACAGGGTGCCTGTTTTCCTAGTCTGCCACGTCCAGGGTTAAAGAGACTGAAGATTACATCAATGCAGAGACAGACATGGTCTAACATCTGTCTGAAATAGAAACAGCAGCATATAGCTGAGGTGTACAAGATGATTAGGGGGTTAGATAGGGTTGACAGTATGAACCTTTTCCCGCGTATGGAGTCAGGTATTACAAGGGGGCATAGCTTTAAATTAAGGGGGGGTAGATATAGGACTGATGTTAGGGGTAGGTTCTTCACTCAGCGAGTCGTTAGTTCATGGAATGCCCTGCCAGTGACAGTGGTGGACTCTCCCTCTTTATGGGCATTTAAGAGGGCATTGGATAGGTATATGGAGGATAGTGGGTTAGTGTAGTTTAGGTGGGCTTGGATCGGCGCAACATCGAGGGCCCAAGGGCCTGTACTGCGCTGTATTCTTCTATGTTCTATGTTCTATGTAGCCTATTTGAGCTGAATAGACTCTGCAGCCACCTCTATGTAAGGTACCTTGTTGCTGATAAATAGTTCCTTCAGGCAACGGTAGAGAGTGAGAGATGATAGAAAGGGAACTTGATTGCCAAAGACAATTAACAGCACAACACCACCACCATGTTATCCATTATATCATTACACTCTTTGAGTTGAGGTAAGGCAGAATGTTTATGTTGGGCATGGTTACTATGGCAATGTCACCCACCACCCCGCTCCTTCTTTATAAAGAACAGGCTGTAGTTCAAATTTTCTGTCAATTTTTCCCACCCCCTCATTCAATGCCCAAATAATTTCTCTATCGTCTTCCCTGGAAACATAGCAACACTGACTGGGGCTGGGGGGGGGGGGGGGGGAGGGAGAGAGAGAGAGAGAGAGAGACATGAGAGAAATTATAAATATATAAGGACAAAGGTTAGGTTACTGATTAATTCCTAGCCAACTGTGGATTGACATACCCAGTGCTTACTCATGCTGCTGGAAGCGACGGATGTGTCTCACACTGAGCAGCTCCAAGCAGTTAAACTTTTTAGCAAAACCAAACAACACCGGGGCATGTATTGAGAGAAATGCGACATTCACAGCATGCATCCTCACCGCGCTTTGCTGAAGAATGAAATGTTAATTGGCAACACCAGCTTGAATTTCAGGACCAGGGAGCATGGCTTTAAACACAGTAAAGGATGTGTTGTCCTGTCAAGCCTTATCCATGAGACCCAGAGATATTAGAAAAGCAAAATTATTGGAGTTTAATTCTGCCGTCACATAATGTATCCAAGTATAGAAGATTAGGCGCATGAAAATGCCTGATTAAGTCACTCTGCAGCGTAATGGCTGGCGTATCATGACTCAACTCTTCCTTGCTCTCCCTCCAATAACCCCATGCCCCTCAGTCCGCCTCCAAACCAGCCTCATTTCTAACCTTGTTGCCTCCACCCCACAATTTGTCTCGATTTGGAGATGCCGGTGTTGGACTTGGGTGGACAAAGTTAAAAATCGCACAACACCAGGTAATAGTCCAACAGGTTTAATTGGAAGCACTAGCTTTCAGAGCGACGCTCCTTCATCAGGTGGTTGTGAGTCCTATTTGTCCCCTGTGGGTAATTTCTCATGCATGACAAAAATTCGGACGAATAAAGGAAACATGAACTTTGGAACCACTTTTCTCTGACTGACTCCCCTCCACCACGACCTGCTCTCCCCCCACCCCTGCCCTCAAAACCAGTAGGATAAATGCTCTTGCTAGTTTTCCAAGATGACCAGGCCATCTTGGAAAAATGGAGATTTATAAATCCACCCGAGGGCAGAGAGAACTTTGACTCCACATACTGACCAAAAGACAGTCCTGCGCTCTATCAGTAAAGAATACAATGCCAGCCAAGATAATATACCTGAGCACTCCTACACCAGCTGATGTTACTTTGAAGGACACTCCTTCTCAACCTCTCTCTTTGCCTGAGGCGTGGTGGCATTCAGGTTAAACAACCACTGGTCACCTCTATGTGTTGAGAGAACAGCGCGAGTGGTCCTCTGGGACTATGGCGATTTTACTTACTTTGTATAACTGAATCCTTGGAATGGGAGTTGAAGAATACCTTTGCCAATGGTGGTCTTAGGAAGACAACCAATTTGTTCCTTCTTTAAAGAGAGTTTATGTGTTGCTGAGAAACGAAAGCTTTCCATATCGCACTGCTCAGAACAATTAGCAAGAAATGCCCATAAAGGGCCATCAATGTTTTGTAATGTAAGAGAACAGAGTGCTACTTGGTTGGCAAGTGGATTATGTTTGGTAGAGATGTTGTACACACCAACTATATGATGACTGCCATGCAGAGCAGTTCAAAAACGACACAGAATACTATTCAGAGTAGTTACCTGGTACTTACAGTTCACTGGCTTCTTCTCCGGGCATCCACCTTGGCTGTGTTCCTCAGATGAGGATGAAGAGAGACGAAGAGAGACTGGGTTGGTTAGGATTATATTCACTGGAGTTTAGAAGAATGAGGCAGCAAATCTCACAAGAACCAATAAGATTCTAACAGGTCAGGACAGGGTTAACTCAGGAAGGAAGTTCCTGATGATCAGGGAGTACAGAATCAGGGGTCACAGTCTAAGGATTCGGGGGAGCCCATTAAGGAGAGAAGGAGAAATGTCTTCACCCAGAGAATGGCGAACCTGAAAAAGTCTCAGTCAGAGAAAGTGATCAACGTCAAAACATTGAATATTTTAAAGAAGAAGTTGGGGCAGCACGGTGGCACAGTGGTTAGCACTGCTGCCTCACAGCGCCAGAGATGTGTAGGTTAGGTGAATTGGCCATGCTAAATAACCCATAATGTTGAGGGATGTGTAGGTTCAGTGAACTGGCCATGCTAAATTACCCGTAGTGTTGAGGGATGTGCAAGTTAGGTGAATTGGCCGTGCTAAATTACCCATAGTGTTGAGGGATGTGCAGGTTAGCTGAATTGGCCATGCTAAACTACCCATAGTATTGAGGGATGTGTAGTTTAGGTGAATTTGCCATAGTAAATAACTCATAGTGTTGAGGGATGTGTAGGTTAGGTGAACTTGCCATGCTAAATTACCCATAGTGTTGAGGGATGTGTAGGTTAGATGAATTGGCCATGCTCAATTGCCCATAGTGTTGAGGGATGTGTAGGTTAGGTGAATTGGCCATGCTAAATTACCCATAGTGTTGCGGAATGTGTAGGTTATGGTGAATTGGCCATGTTAAATTACCCATAGTGTTAAGGGATGTGCAAATTAGGTGAATTGGCCGTGCTAAATTACCCGTAGTGTTGAGGGATGTGCAAGTTAGGTGAATTGGCCATGTTAAATTACCCGTAGTGTTGAGAGATGTGCAAATTAGGTGAATTGGCCATGCTAAATTACCCATAGTGTTGAGGGATGTGTAGGTTAGGTGAATTGGCCATGTTAAATTACCCGTAGTGTTGAGGGATGTGCAAGTTAGCTGAATTGGCCGCGCTAAATTACCCTTGGTGTTGAGGGATGTGCAGGTTAGGTGAATTGGCCATGCTCAATTACCCATAGTGTTGAGGGATGCGTAGGTTAGGTGAATTGGCCATGCTAAATTACCCATAGTGTTGCGGAATGTGTAGGTTATGGTGAATTGGCCATGTTAAATTACCCATAGTGTTAAGGGATGTGCAAGTTAGGTGAATTGGCCGTGCTAAATTACCCGTAGTGTTGAGGGATGTGTAGGTTAGGTGAATTGGCTATGTTAAATTACCCGTAGTGTTGAGGGATGTGCAAGTTAGCTGAATTGGCCGCGTTAAATTACCCGTAGTGTTGAGGGATGTGCAAGTTAGGTGAATTGGCCATGTTAAATTACCCGTAGTGTTGAGAGATGTGCAAATTAGGTGAATTGGCCATGCTAAATTACCCATAGTGTTGAGGGATGTGTAGGTTAGGTGAATTGGCCATGCTAAATTACCCATAGTGTTGCGGAATGTGTAGGTTATGGTGAATTGGCCATGTTAAATTACCCATAGTGTTAAGGGATGTGCAAGTTAGGTGAATTGGTCGTGCTAAATTACCCGTAGTGTTGAGGGATGTGTAGGTTAGGTGAATTGGCCATGTTAAATTACCCGTAGTGTTGAGGGATGTGCAAGTTAGCTGAATTGGCCGCGCTAAATTACCCGTAGTGTTGAGGGATGTGCAGGTTCGGTGAATTGGCCATGCTAAATTACCCATTGTGTTGAGGGATGTGCAGGTTAGCTGAATTGGCCATGCTCAATTACCCATAGCGTTGAGGGATGTGTAGGTTAGGTGAATTGGCCATGCTAAATTACCCATAGTGTTGAGGGATGTGTAGGTTAGGTGCATTAATCAGGGTAAATGTAGAGTAATAGGCTGGGGAATGTGTCTGGGTGTGTTACTGTTCGGAGGGTCAGTGTGGACTTGTTGGGCCAAAGGTCCTGTTTCCACATTGTAAGAACTCTGGAGATTTAATGATTAAGGATTTGTCAAAAAGGTAACATTTGTGAAATTAATTGGATTGAAACTTGACAAATCCCTGAGAATCTGATGATCTTTATCCTAGAGTGTCAAAAAGGAAGGTTACGGAGGTAATGATGGAATCTTATCGGGGTCTCAGTGAGTTGGGCCATGGTGCGATTTGTGGCAGAATTGGATGAGAAGTGTGGCACAGCCCATCTCAACACCAGGAGCACCTTGTTCCATCTTTTGTTCTTTTCACAAGTGATGAGATAAGAATTTTGCAAGGCACCATTGAATTGCCAGTAAAGGGGAATTGTTATTTGTGAAGTGCCTCATTAACAGCCAAACTCAGTAATATCCAACTTCCCATCTTACCACACTCACCAAATAAACTGGACATAAGGAAAACTGAAGGGGGAAACTGGAATGGATATCTGGCACATGTGGCTCATGCTTGCTCCAAAGAATATCGATTGAACATTGGGCACCAATAATTTTTTTTAATACTGCCAGGGCTTCACTGGTTAGACCAGCATTTACTATCCATCCCTACAGCCTTTTGAGAAGGTGGTAATGAGCTGCCTTCTTGAAGCACTGCTGTCCAGTTGCTACAGGTGGGCCCACAATGCTGTTACGGAGGGAATTCCAGGATTTTGATCCAGCGATAATGAAGGCACAGTGATATATTTCCAAGTCAAGATGTGAGTGGCTTGGAGGGGAACTTGCAGTAGGTGGTGTTTCCATTTATCTGCTGCCCTTGTCCTTCTAGATGGAAGTGATCATGGATTTGGAAGGTTCTGTGATGATCTTGGGTGTGTATCTTGTAGATGGTATACACTGCTCCTACAGAACATCATTGGTGGAAGGAATGGATGCTTGTTGTGATGGTGCCAATTAATTGGTGTCCTACTTCCTGTTTTCTTGAGAGTTATTGGAGCCGCACCCATCCAGGCAAGTTGGGATTATTCCATCACACTCCTAACTTGTGCCTTGCAGATGGTGGACAGCTTTGGGGAGTCAGTAGATGAGTTACATGCAATAGGATTCCTAACTTCTGATGTTGCTTTTTTAAATTAGATTAGATTACTTACAGTGTGGAAACAGGCCCTTCGGCCCAACAAGTCCACACCGACCCGCCGAAGTGCACCCACCCAGACCCATTCCCCTACATTTACCCATGCACCTAACACTACGGGCAATTTAGCGTGGCCAATTCACCTAACCTGCACATTTTTTTTGGACTGTGGGAGGGGACCCAGAGCACCCAGAGGGGACCCAGGCAGACACGGGGAGAACGTGCAAACTCCACACAGTCAGTCGCCTGAGGCGGGAATTGAACCCGGGTCTCTGGCACTGTGAGGCAGCAGTGCTAACCACTGTGCCACCGTACCGCCCATTTAAATGGCTAATCTCGTTCAGTTGTTGATCAGTAGTAACTCCCAGGATGTTGATTTTAAGATTTTCAGTGATGGCAGTGCCATTGAACTTCAAGGAGTGATATTAGATTCCTTGTTTATGATGCAACCATTGCCTGGCATTTGTGTGGCATTAATATTACTTGCCAGTTGTCTGCCTGTGGGTGGATGTTACCCAGGTCTTTCTGCGTTTGGTCTTGGACTACTTCAGTGTCTGTGGAGTCATGAATGGTGCAGAACGTTGTGCAATCATTAGTGAATCTTCCCACTTCTGACCTTATTGCAGTTAGTGATGAAGCAGCAATTCAAGGAGTACTCCGTAGATACCAGTCACATGCACAGCACTCATTCCCCTTCACCCAGACAAACAAGGCTCACGTTACTCTGTCTTGCTTTGGCATTTACTTCAGACACAAATCCAGAACATGATTGGCAGTGGTTCTCAATCAACAGGTCAGGCAGCATCCAAGGAACAGGAGAATCAACTTTTCGAGCATAAGCCCTTCTTCAGGAAGGATTCCTGAAGAAGGGCTTATGCCCGAAACGTCGATTCTCCTGTTCCTTGGATGCTGCCTGACCTGCTGCGCTTTTCCAGCAACACATTTTCAGCTCTGATCTCCAGCATCTGCAGTCCTCACTTTCTCCTCAGCAGTTCTCAATCAAGTCAAGTCTTCACTCACAAGGAATAGACACATTCAAACTGGTCTACCATTGGTCCCAAATCTTTCTGTCCAATTATCGTCTTTATTCCCTCCTCGAAGGAGAGAGGAGCCGTATTAATGGAGCTGAAAGTGGGCAGTGCAGCTTGTTATTTTGGGGCAGATGGAGAGGTGTCCTAAGTGAGTGAGTAGCTGGTGCAGAGGGCATGCAGGGTTAGTGGTGCCAGGGGTTGGGGAAGGATGGCACTTCATGAGGGAAGGTGTTGCCGTGAGAGCAGTAGAGAATGAGTCTTGGTGGGAATTAAGTACTGTAACGCCATGGGGTCACACCCCACCCCCTCCACCCCCACCCCGGCTATTTTAAACCAGCAACACAGTAATCTGTCAAAATTTGAGAGGCCAAGAACTATCCCAAAGGTCCCTATTTAAAGTAAAAATTAACAATTTTATTTCTTAGTGTATACCAGAGAATAAATAACCAACAATTATTTACAACTCCTTCTTCTAACCTACCTTTTATCTTTCCCTGCTATAATACTAGTCTGATAAAACCCCCGATTAAGATTTACCAAAAGTTTAAATTTCAAAACCAGCCAGCTGTCGAATCTTCTCTTTATATCTTCCTCTGTCTTCTTTTCTTTTTCTTAGGGTTTCTGTTTCACAGGTCACTGATCAATAAAGGTACCTTTAAGTGAGCTATTCTCTGGGCAGTCTGCATGTGTTGGTGGCTTGGCAGTCCTTGCCCAAGTCTTCAATTTTTCCCCGATCTTGTACCACCAAAGCCTTGGATTGTGTTATTAGCTTTTAAGATATTGTCAATATACTCAATTCAAACTTGATTGGAGTTTGGTTTTTTGTTGGGGTATAATTTAAACTGATTGGCCGAATTTGAATTTGTTTTTATCTCCAGGCAACCATCTCCCCTAGCTGCTGAACCAAAAGGTTACATTGCATCTTGTTCAGAACACTTGGCGCTGTCAGGTAGTTCTGCTGGCTTTTAGCTCTCTCAAAGGTACAGTCACATTATACCTTCATAGCAATGCATTAGCTGAGACAGCGAATTGGAGGGAACAGATGGTGGCTCTTACACTGGCAGACCTTGACCGTGCGTGTTGTGCATTCCCCCCGAGGCTACTTTCACCCAATTGGCAATCTTGAACCTGGCCTAGTGAGCTGTCCCCACTGATCCTGAGGGAAGTCTTGCCTGTGACTCAAATGAGGATGCAAAGAGGTGTCAGGGAGACTGAGATGAGTTGAGTATGTGGGCAAGAGCAGGGAAGATGGAATATAACATGGAGAAGAGTCTGACTTTGGACAGAGGACTGAAGATGTACAATTTTTCTTAAATGATGAGAGGCCATAAAGAGTTGTACAAAGGGAGCAAGCTTGGACGTCTCTGACAGCAGGTACAACATGCTATTCAGCAGGCAAACAGTACATTGGCCTTCAGTTTAATAGCTGTTGAATACAGGTACAATGAAGTCTTCCTTCATTTGTATAGAGTACACCCAAAGTGTTGTGTGTATTTTTTGTTCCTTTACCGAAGGAAGGATGAATCTGCCAGAGAGAGAGTAGTGCAAAGCTTTCCTAGACTGATCCCTGGCTTCGTTGGACTGTCCTCTGATGTCAGCTGAAGGAGACTGGGCCTGTAATCTCTAGAGTTTGGAAGAATGAGAGGCAATCCCAGAGAAACTTAAAACATTTTTAAAGAGACAGATGGAGTCAATACTGAAAGGGTTTGTTCCCCAGGCTGTGGGTTGTAGCAACAGGGTGTGCAGTCTCAGAATACAAGGCTGAGATGATGAGGGACTTCTTCATTCAGTGGATGATGAATCTGAGAAATTCCCTGTCCCAAGGTAAGTTCAAAACAGAGGTTGATAGATTTCGAGCTATTGATGATATCACAGATTATGGGCAGAGAGTGCGGTGACGGTGATCAGCCATGATCCAGCATGATAGAGGAGGCTGGATGACCTAAAACTGCTTCCTCCCCACCATGTTCCAATACTCAAACAGCTATCAGTAAGATGGTATCCATTTTAAAACTGTTCCGTGTTCCAATAACCAAACAGCTACCAGTAAGATGGCACCTGCTATAAAACTGCCCCATGCTCCAATATTCAAACAGTTTTCAGTAAGATGGTACCCGCTATAAAACTGCCCTTCCCGTGTTCCAATACTCAAACAGCTATCAGTAAGATTGTACCTGCTATAAAACTGCCCCCATGTACCAATACTCAAACAGTTATCAGTAAGATGGTACCCGCTATAAAACTGCCCTTCCCGTGTTCCAATACTCAAACAGCTATCAGTAAGATGGTACCCGCTATAAAACTGCCCCCGTGTTCCAATACTCAAACAGTTATCAGTAAGATGGTACCCGCTATAAAACTGCCCTTCCCGTGTTCCAATACTCAAACAGCTATCAGTAAGATGGTACCCGCTATAAAACTGCCCTTCCCGTGTTCCAATACTCAAACAGCTATCAGTAAGATTGTACCTGCTATAAAACTGCCCCCGTGTTCCAATACTCAAACAGTTATCAGTAAGATGGTACCTGCTATAAAACTGCCCTTCCCGTGTTCCAATACTCAAACAGCTATCAGTAAGATTGTACCTGCTATAAAACTGCCCCCGTGTTCCAATACTCAAACAGTTTTCAGTAAGATGGTACCCGCTATAAAACTGCCCCCGTGTTCCAATACTCAAACAGCTATCAGTAAGATTGTACCTGCTATAAAACTGCCCCCGTGTTCCAATACTCAAACAGTTATCAGTAAGATGGTACCTGCTATAAAACTGCCCTTCCCGTGTTCCAATACTCAAACAGCTATCAGTAAGATTGTACCTGCTATAAAACTGCCCCCGTGTTCCAATACTCAAACAGCTATCAGTAAGATGGTACCCGCTATAAAACTGCCCCCGTGTTCCAATACTCAAACAGTTATCAGTAAGATGGTACCTGCTATAAAACTGCCCTTCCCGTGTTCCAATACTCAAACAGCTATCAGTAAGATTGTACCTGCTATAAAACTGCCCTTCCCGTGTTCCAATACTCAAACAGTTATCAGTAAGATGGTACCCGCTATAAAACTGCCCCCGTGTTCCAATACTCAAACAGTTATCAGTAAGATGGTACCCGCTATAAAACTGCCCTTCCCGTGTTCCAATACTCAAACAGCTATCAGTAAGATGGTACCCGCTATAAAACTGCCCTTCCCGTGTTCCAATACTCAAACAGCTATCAGTAAGATTGTACCTGCTATAAAACTGCCCCCGTGTTCCAATACTCAAACAGTTATCAGTAAGATGGTACCCGCTATAAAACTGCCCTTCCCGTGTTCCAATACTCAAACAGCTATCAGTAAGATGGTACCTGCTATAAAACTGCCCTTCCCGTGTTCCAATACTCAAACAGCTATCAGTAAGATGGTACCCACTATAAAACTGCCCCCGTGTTCCAATACTCAAACAGTTATCAGTAAGATGGTACCTGCTATAAAACTGCCCCCGTGTTCCAATACTCAAACAGCTATCAATAAGATGGTACCCACTATAAAACTGCCCCCGTGTTCCAATACTCAAACAGTTATCAGTAAGATGGTACCCACTATAAAACTGCCCCCGTGTTCCAATACTCAAACAGCTATCAGTAAGATGGTACCCACTATAAAACTGCCCCCGTGTTCCAATACTCAAACAGCTATCAGTAAGATGGTACCCACTATAAAACTGCCCCCGTGTTCCAATACTCAAACAGCTATCAGTAAGATGGTACCCACTATAAAACTGCCCTTCCCGTGTTCCAATACTCAAACAGCTATCAGTAAGATGGTACCTGCTATAAAACTGCCCCCGTGTTCCAATACTCAAACAGCTATCAGTAAGATGGTACCTGCTATAAAACAGCACCCCATATTCCAATACTCAAACAGCTATCAGTAAGATGGTACCCACTATAAAACTGCACCCGTGTTCCAATACTCAAACAGCTATCAGTAAAATGGTACCTGCTATATGTTTCAACCTTCCTTGCCTTTTGACCAAACATCCGTGTACTAAATCCCTCAGTGTGTTTCTCAGTGCAAGATTGGTTCCACCTGAGGAGATGCTTTCGATGCCTGAGGTCCAACTGCCAAAATAAGTCCTCCTCAACTAGCTCAAGGGAGGCACTCAGATAAGAGGTGAACAAAGGAAGCATATCAGAGGGTCCCTGTAGGCTTCCCTTAAGAAATGCAACATAGACGTCAACATGTAGGAGATCTTGGTTTGGAAGAATCCGACTTGGAGGAAACTCCTGTGCAAAGGGACACAATTCTTTGAGACCTCCTGTCAACAAGGGAAGGTACTCATAAAGAGCTGGAGAAAGGAATGCAGAACGCCTCAAAGATAAGGACCACTTCCCACTCCCAGAAGCGTATGATCAGAGATGAGACTCTAGGATCAGGCTCATCGGCCACACAAAGAGCCCATGAGCAGTGACAGGGAATCTTCAAGGTGGGAAATCGATCCTGTCAGCCAGGTTAAGTCAGTGAACATACATGGGCAGCCCCAGTTAGAAAATACATCTCGTTGAAAACGGTCAGGCAACTTTGAAGAGTTCAGGCAGCTCGGGGGGAGAGAGGGCTAAAGTACACCGGATGGTTCTCCTTGGAGTGGGGAACATAATAAGGAGCATTATTGGGGAGTTTTAATGAGGAGGAGATCTCAGCAACAGTGGCAGGGAGGGAGATCAGCAATCAGAGGTCATATACTGAACTGAGCAGGGACACAGCGAGCAGGAGAAGAAACCTCTTCATTTTCCAGCGATCTTTTCAGCATGTTGTTGTGATCTTGGATGAAAGCAAAATACTGGCAAGGTTGGAGATCTGAAATAAGAACAGACAGTGCTGGTCAGACACAACAACAGGTCTGGCAACATTGAAGATGAAATTGTTCAAATCAAATAAGAGATGCTTTTTAATCCACGAGAGCACTGTCTGAAATGATGGTGGAAACCGTCTCAATAGTAAATTAAGTTTTTTGCATATTTCGGATGTGGGTGTCACTAACTCGGCCAGAACTAATTGCTCAGCCAGAATTGCCCAGAGGACAGCTAAGGGTCACCCACATTGCTGTGGATTTGGACTCACAGACTAGGCAAAGACAGCAGCTTCCTTCCCAAAATCAATTGTCAATGGTTACATGATCATTGTTGTCACAGACTCCCTACAGTGTGGAAACGGGCCCTTCGGCCCAACAAGTCCACACCAACCCGTCCAAAGAGTATCCCACCCAGACCCATTTCCCAACCCTATTAATCTACATTTCCCCTGACTAATACACCTAACCGACACATCCCTGAACAGTATGGGCAATTTAGCATGGCTAATTCACCTAACCTACATGTCTTTGGACTGAGGGAGGAAACGGGAGCAAACCAATGCAGACACAGGGAGAATGTGCGAACTCCACATAGACAGTCACCCAAGGCTGGAATTGAACCCAGGTCCTTAGTGCTGTGAGATAGCAGTGCTAGTCACTGAGACTTTTATTTAAGGCATCCCATTGAACTTAAATCTAAGTATCTGCCTACGGTGGGGTCCAAACCCATTGTCCCCAGAACATAGGGCTCTGAAATAATTGTTCATCGACAATATCACAACACCACCACCGCTCCGTGAGCTCACATTTAGAAGTGGCACATAAGACATTCCAATCAATGTATTATGACATAGTTTTGAAGCAAGTGGGACTTCTGGCTCAGAGGCAATGACACCAAAACTGTGTCACTTCATGCCTCCAATTCATCTGAGGATCTCTCCTCAGGAAGGAAAAATATGGTAATGCCATGAGGTAAGAACAAGGCAACAAAGCTGTGGGATTAGTTGCGAGTTCTTTAGCTAGGCCAAATGGCCTTCCGTGCTGTATTCCTCACAGTCCTTTTTTCTGCTTAGTTGCAGAAACACATCGTCAATCATTAACTACAGCAGCATTGAGGGAACACTGGCGTTCTGATCGGAAATCCACAAACATGGACTTATCTCAACCAAGCTGTCAAGGACTGATCAAAGGCATTACCAAAACAGAAAGATCCACATGTGTTTAGGGGAGAGAGACCCACAGACTGCATTCTGGGAACACAAGTACTTGTCCTGGTTTCTTGATCAGGAAGAGCGTCAGTACAGGAGAAAGCCAGAGAGAGGTAAAGGAAGCCAAATAGAAGCTGCTTAAACATTGGGAGTTTAGACATTTTTTATCAAATGGAACTCAGCAAATCTCTTCCATCAAAGAAGCAGTTATTTTGACACATGTTTGTTCATTTGTACATTGCTTGGCTGGTTTGGTGACAACTCTGGAGGGGTTGATGAAGATAGGCAGGTCAACGCAATAATGTCCGATTAGTTTTTTTAAAAACACTCAGTTCGGAGCATATGTCAAGAATAACAAAGGAATGGGTTAGGCAATGGCAGACTCTGAAAGCTGTCTGTCAAAAGGCAAATAGGAGAAGAATGTCTCCTCAATTGATAAAAACTAACATTTCTAAACAGCTCTCAAATCGGAGAGACAACTGACAGAATTTTTACACTGTGATTGAAAACTGACAGCTGAGCAGGTGTTGATTTAAAAGGGAGAAAAATTCAGCTCTCAACATTCCCACCTCGGGTGACTGTCTGTGTGGAGCTTGCACATTCTCCCTGTGTCTGCGTGGGTTTCCTCTAAGTACTCCGGTTTCCTCCCACAGTCCAAAGATGTGTAGGTCAGGTGAATTGCCATGCTCAATTGCCTATAGTGTTCAGTGTAATAGTCAAGGCTAAATATAGGGTAGGGGGATGGGTCTGGGTGGGTTACTCTTCGGAGGGTCAGTGTGGACTTGTTGGGCCAAAGGGCCTGTTTCCATACTGTAGGAAATCTAATCTAATCATCTCCAGTGACACTAAAAAGTCTCGTGTCATCCTGTTGGGATCTTATACAACACAGCATCTTGGGAACGATGTGGACAATGCCAATGTGTGCCAGAGGCCTGTGAACGCTCTCTCGACATTGCCCTGCCCAATCAGTTGCTGAGGTGTCGGGATACCTGATTAACACCCACAGTCCCTGCAATAAGGGCTAAGCTATGAGTCGGCTTACAATGATACTCTTTAGGAGAGCCACTCAACCAGTTACAGATGGAATGCTTTTGTTTTGACTTTAATTGTGCAAGCTCACGGGACACTGTGCTAGGCTGTTCTAGAATTTTGGCAATTACTCCTGCCCCAGAGGAATACCTGTTGTATTCTCTGAGTCTGTAGCATGGCATAGGGAGGGCAGATCGAAAAACTTTCAAGAAGACCTTTAGGCCAAATACCATTCAGGCCACACAAGTGCCAGACAATGACCATCAACAGCAAGAAAGATTATAACTATCATCTATTGACCTTCAATGGCATCCACCTTCACTGAATATCCATTGTCGACACCTTCGGAGTTACCACTCACCCCAAAATCAACTATCCATATAAATATTGTGGATACAAGTGCAGTTCAGAGACTAGAAATCTTGCAATGGATAATTTATCTCCTGATTCCCAAAAGCCTGTCCACCATATACAAGGCACAAATCAGGAGTGTGATAGAATGATCCCCACTTGCCTGGATGGGTGCAGCTCCAACAACACTCAAGAAGCTTGACATCATCTAGGACGAAATAGCTCACTTGATTGGTACCACATCCACATACATTCATTCTCTTCCCCCAGTAACAGCAGTGTGTACCGTCTACAGGAACTACTGCAGAAATTTATCAAGACTCCTCAGACAGCACCTTCCAAACCCACAACCACTTCCAGCTAGAGGACAGGAGCATCAGAGACATGGGATCGCTACTTACAGTAAGTTCCCCATTAAGCCACGTGCCTTCTTAACTTGGAAATATATCCTTGTTCCTTCTGTGTCATTGGGTCGCCTTGTGGGTCTACCAACAGCAGGTGGACTGCAGTGGTTCATGAAGGCAGCTCACCACCACCTTCTCAAGGGGCAACAAGGGACGGGCAATAAATGCTGAACAAACCAGAGATGTCCACATCCACAAACCAGGGAACAGTGGCAGAGAAACATGAGATAACTAAGATTAACACCCTCTCAGCCAGCTAAATGCTGTAAGGTCAGAATCCAGGGATGAGGCACTGTGGGGTATTTCTGATGGAGAAGTTCAAATTTAATCACCGGGCAGGTCTTTCTCTTTATTACTGAATAGCTATTATCTGAGCTACTGGGGCCCAACAGTCCACATTGTGCAGCACAGCCGAGGCTGGATTAGCAGACGAGATGCAAACATTTGCATTAACAATGAAGATATCATCTTCAAAATACCAGCTCCTCATTTGAATAATTAATCACCCACACTGTAAACAAACGACAACAGCACTACCAGCAGCCACTTTAAATGAGAGTGTTTTGTTGGATCAACGGATGGATGACAGGTTAATCGCGTGTTTTAATTACAGTGATTGTTAGTCTATCTTACTTATTCCCTTTCACGTATAATTATGTAGCACAGGGTGCCTTTTGGGAACTGACACCAAGTCTTTATGCAATTCGAACTGGATAGAGGTACCGGGAAAGTATGAAATTGCTGCTACATACCAGCTTGGTGCCTCAAACACAGCATCACGTTCTACACCTGAGACTTTTAACCAACTCCTCACCTATCCTGTCTCCTCAATGTCAATGTGCAAACTCTCAGGCACAGTTAGCCTGTTTTCAAGAGGGTCATCAGAGTTTCCTCGATCAAATGGCAAAGACAGATTATCTCATCACTTGTGAAAAACAACTCTGCAGAGGCCTCTACCGGTCACCAATCACCCTTCATGTACAAAGGAACAGTCCTTGACTTTAGTACTGCCTCATTCAGAATCAACTACCAGAGTGTCGGCATCTCTGACACTCCCCTTTCTACATGTCAGCCAGGACTCCTGGATGGGACCAGGTTAACAGGCCCAATCAGGGAACTCATATTCTCAGGACCAGCTAGCTGACCCCATTGCAATCTCTGCACTGTGCTTTGCTGCTTGTGGGATCTTCCTCTGCTTGTGCAGGTTTGCAAAGGATTTACAATGGACAGGAAATTAGGAAGCCAAGACAAACTTCAGGAATTTAGAGTGGAATTTCAGTGTACAGTCCATAAATGTGGGAAGCTGAAAATGTCATTTTTTTTTGGTCATACTATTTGTGTTTGCTGATCCCAAGGGAGACCTCCTCACCCAAGTTTGCATACCGTCAAAGAAGAGTTGGCCACTCAGCCCTTCTGGCCTGCTCCATCCCTCAAAAACATCATGGCTGATCTGATTTTAACCTGCGCTCCCGCATATCCCTGAGAAGCTTTCACCCCCTTGGCAACCAAAAATCTATCTCCCTCGGCCTTAAACACATTTAACGGTTCTGCATTCATTGCCTTTTGAGGATGGGAATTCCAAAGTCTCTCAACCCTCTGATAGAAGAGATGCTTCCTCATCTCCGAAGCAAAAACTGTCACCACAAGCAATAATCGCACCAACAAAAGAAGCCAACAAGCTCGTTTTTCAGGCATGGTTCCCAGTACCGAAACCAAATGACAAACTGCGGATCTCACACGGTTAAACTGAGCTGTGGATAGAGGGATTCATCCATTGTACCAGTGGATAAGAAGCCGGAAATGCGAGAAAATAAAACTCAATTATCACCAAGTGAGATGTGAATTGTGGCTTTTGGTGATTGCTTTGTGATGAGGAATCTGAAATTGTTTGTAAACATCATTACACCATTAGATGGCTTTGATCATTTTAATTATTTTAATCAACTCCACTTTGATTTCACATCTGTGCCAGAGATTTCTTTCAGAAGACATGTTTGCAGGAAGGATTACAAACAAGACTCTGCTTCTCTGTGAATTAAAGGCGTTTGACAAGGTTCCCCATGGGAGATTGATTAGCAAGGTTAAATCTCACAGAATACAGGGTGAACTCGCCATTTGGATACAGAACTGGCTCAAAGCTGGAAGACAGAGGGTAGTGGTGGAGGGTTGTTTTTCAGACTAGAGGCCTGTGACCAGTGGAGTGCCACAAGGATCGGTGCTGGGTCCTCCACTATTCATCATTTATATAAATGATTTGATGGGAGCATAAGAGATATATTAGTAAGTTTCCAGATGACATCATCGAGGAGAAAGTGAGGTCTGCAGATGCTGGAGATCAAAGTTGAAACTTTATTGCTGGAACAGCACAGCAGGTCAGGCAGCATCCAGGGAACAGGAGATTCGACGTTTCGGGCACAGGCCCTTCTTCAGGAAGAAGGGCCTGTGCCCGAAACGTCGAATCTCCTGTTCCCTGGATGCTGCCTGACCTGCTGTGCTGTTCCAGCAATAAAGTTTCAACTCCAGATGACATCAAAATTGGAGGTGTAGGGGACAGCGAAGAAGATTACCTCAGATTACAACAGGATCTTGATCAGATGGGCCATTAGGCTGAGAAGTGGCAGATGGAGTTTAATTCAGATAAATGCGAGGTGCTGCATTTTGGGAAAGCAGGACTTATACACTTAATGGTAAGGTCCTAGGGAGTGTTGCTGAACAAAGAGACCTTGGAGTGCAGGTTCATAGCTCTTTGAAAGTGGAGTTGCAGGTAGATAGGATAGTGATGAAGGCGTTTGGTATGCTTGCCTTTATTGGTCAGAATATTGAGTACAGGAGTTGGGAGGTCATGTTGCGGATATACAGGACATTGGTTAGGGCACTGTTGGAATACTGCATGCAATTCTGGTCTCCTTCCTATCGGAAAGATGTTGTGAAACTTGAAAGGGTTCAGAAAAGATTTACAAGATGTTGCCTGGGTTGGAGAATTTGAGCTATAGGGGGAGGCTGAACAGGCTGGGGCTGTTTTCCCTGGAGCATCAGAGGCTGAGGGGTTACCTTATAGAGGTTTACAAAGTTATGAGGGGCATGGATAGAATAAATAGACAAAGTATGTTTCCTCGGGTGTGGGAGTCAGAACTAGAGGGCATAGGTTTAGGGTGAGAGGGGAAAGATTTAAAAGAGACCTAAGAGGCAAATTTTTCACGCAGAGAGTGGTACATGTATGGAATGAGCTGCCAGAGGAAGTGGTGGAGGCTGGTACAATTGCAACATTTGAAAGTCACTTGGATGGGTATATGAATAGGAAGGGTTTGGAAGGATATGGGCCGGGTGCTGGCAGGTGGGTCTAGATTGGGTTGGGATATCTGGTCGGCAGATGGGTTGGACCGAAGGGTCTGTTTCCATGCTGTACATCTCTATGACTCTATGACTCTTTATCCAGAGAGCAAATATGACTTGAGAGCAGAGGTCAGCCAAAGGCCCCATTGGAACTACTCCAGTATTCAAGAAGGTCATGGCTAATCCTCAATTCCACGTTCCTACCTTTTCTGCATAACTCTCGATTCCCTTACTGATTACAAATCTATCTCTTTCGGCCTTGGATGTATTCAGGTGCCCCAGTCACGATAGTCCTTCGTGATCCATAATTCCACAGATTCACGAAACTCTGATAGAAGAATTTCCTTCACACCTCTGTCTTAAATGTGTAGCCCCTTACTCTGAGATGATGCTCTGTGGTCTCGTACTCTCCCACAGGGGGAAAACGTTATTCCACTTCTCCATCACCAAGCATTCAAATATCTTACATTTTTCCATAAGATTGCTTGTCGTTCTAAACTCCACCCACAATCTACTCAGCCTGTCCTCACAAGAAAACTCTTCCATACCAAGGGAATCTTCCCCAATGCCAATATATCTTTCCTTAGACAAGGTGCCCAAAACTGTTCACAGTATTCCAGCTGTGCTCTGACTCATGCCTCGTATAATGTCAGCAAAACCTCCCTGTTGCTATACTGTCTTCCCTTTGAAATAAAGACCAGCAATTTCTTCGCCTTCCTGATACCTGTTGAACTTGGACAGTAGCATTTAATGTTTCATGAACAAGGACCCTCAATTCCTTCTGTGTTTCAACTGTCTGCAGTGTACAAGGTTGAGGAATATACCACAGAGGAGGAAACTAATGAAGGCCATAACCTAGTTAAGCATGATAAACGGTTTAAGTTACGTATCTGTTAGTGGCAGTGATGGGGACTGTTGAAGATTGGTTCTGCTGTTGCTAAGGAATAAATAAAAACCAGGACGTTTGGGGTTTGCAAATTACTTCAGTTTCCACTTCATGGGGCTCTAGTTTTAAAATCTCATATCAAGTGCCCATTGTCAACATTGCAACACTCCCCCAGTGCATTGCGCAGAACAACACTGACATATTCCTCATTTACCAAGGGGGCGACCAGCTACAGAATTAAACAAAAGCTATGTTCACGTATTATAAACACCTCAGCAGCAGAGGAAGCCAACGGCCCAGAGTGCAAAACTTAAAGCAGCTATTGTCTATTTGAATAAAACAACTAAAAAGACTGGGGATGCTTGTATATCAGAAACAAAAACAGAGGCTGCCGAAAAAGCTCAGCGGGTCTGACAGCACCTGTGAAGAGAAATCAGAGAGCCTCTGGGGAAGGGTCGCTGGAGCTGAAACGCTAACTATGAATTTCTCTTCACAGACCTGCTGTGCATTTCTGGCAACCTCTGTCACTGTCTATTTGAATCTCACTTCCCTATGTATCTTCATTGGTTTATTTCTTTCAAATCCTTATCCACAGCATTATAATCGTTGTCGATTCTGCAGCAATAACAACTTGTCGATATTCCAACAACCCAGTCTTCACAAAAGACATTTATTTCTTTTCATCACTATGTGGGTATTACACTTTGTTACTGACTTGCCAGACACCAAAAACGGTCTACTTCTCACATAGCACTCAGAACTACCATGCAATTTTGACATCTGCAGTGAGGTTGACATGCTTCAATTCCAGTGGATAACTTAAGTGCAGGTAATGAGGGTGGTGAACTCTTGGCATTGTGGATAATTAGTGACTAGACTTGCCCTCATGCCTCCTATCCTGGGTCCTCCTGTCTCTGAGTATTGTTATATTATATTGCTAGGGGCAAGTAGCTCGCGCAGTGTCAATCAATTGTCACTGGCAAACAGTGTTGCTTGCTATGTTTGTGATATCAATAGCACACAGTGGCTTGGGCATGTCATGGTAGGGTGTGATCATTCTTTTCGTTTTTGAAGGAATTAATTTGCTCCCCTATATTTTCTCGCTGTACGTGCTACTACAAAACAAGCAAGGCAGAACTCAATATTTTTGTGTAAAACTGCTTCTCCCCCCCCCCCCCCCCCCACCCCCCACCCCTCAACTCTCAAAGACACTCCATTTTCCGTCACACAAGATCTTCACTTGGATGGATGAGGCTTTGTCACTGTCAAAAGAAAAGTCAAAAATTCACCCTCAGTCACGAACAACTGCCCCACCACTCCAGGGGGTTTATATTAAATCGATAATTTGCCCCTGATGTCAAATTTATTCTTTAGTTGAGTTATCACTAAAAGGAACAATTTTATTGCCAATTCACTCCTGTTCAAAGCTCACCATTAAACATGGTAAGTTCTTCAAACTGACAAGAAATCAACTCTTGATATTATTTTTATGGTTTTGCGATCGCAGTGAGGCAGTCAATGATTTTCAGATAATTTATCGAGTTTGTTAAACAGTAGTTTGGATATGATATTTTAGTTGACCAGATTAGAAAAATATGCACCCATGACAATTGGGGTCAAACAACCTGTCGGTGTGGAACATGTCAGTCTCATTAAAGTCGTCGGGGCTGCATCCTGCACTCTAGCCAAGGGAATTCTTCCCTGAGTCTTCCTCCTCTCCCTCTGTCTGTCTTCCATCTGCCTGGTGAGGACTGCTTGATGAAAGCTGCTCTCTAAACAAACTCCTCTCTGCTCTAAGTCAATTCTATCCTTGGCCCCTGCACAAATCCTCCAGTGTAGATTTGACTTGGGCCCAACATGGCTTTTCTAGCACAGATTCAGCACCTCAAACGTCCTTGGCCTTGAGGTGATTATTTCAACTCGGAATTGACCTAGCCCCCACGACCATCCCCAATGCCTCCTATCCTCAGTCCTCCTCTCTTGGAGTATAGCACTAATTCACATAATCCCTACAGTGTGAGAACAGGCAAGTCTGCCCATCAGGTCTGCACCGACCCTCCAAATAGCAGCCCACCTAAACCCATCCCTAAAAACCCTGCATTTCCCATGGCTAATCCATCTAGACACTATGGGCTATTTAGCACAGCCAATCCACCTAATCAGCACATCTTTGGACTGCTGGAGGAAACTGGAGCACCTGGAGGAAATCTACACAGATACGGGGAGAATGTGCAAACTCCACACAGTCGCCCGAGGGTGGAATTGAACCTGGGTCCTCAGTGCTGTGAGGCAACAATGCTAACCACTGAGCCACCATATTGCTAGGGGCAAGTAGCTTGTACAGTGTCAATCGATTGTCTGAATCCTTTTGGCCAATGACTCATGACATTGGGCCAATAATTGTCCCCTTGCCCGCCCTCACATGAGGGTTGTTTTACCATTCTTTATAAGTTTATTTTCAAAAATACTTCATTGAAATCTCATGTTACACTGTAAATACTCAGAAAATTCAGCTTTTCAGGGATCCATCAACAACATCATTAACCAGGAAAGGTCATCATTACAATGACACCAAACACAGCAATTTTAACACACAGACAATTCTCAATGACATCTACCCTGGAGCTTTCTGTTGCCATCTTTCTAATTTCTCATTGATACCTTTCCACAAAGTAATATCATGGACATGCACCAAGTATTTTGCGAATGTGATTCTTTCACAAAGTATCATAGAATCCCGACAGTTTGGGAGCACGCCTTTCTAGCCCAGACTGACCCTCCAAACTGCATCCCACTCAGATCCACCCCATTCCTGTCACCCTGCATTTTCCATGGCTAATCCACCTAACCTGCACATCTTTGGACTGTGGGAGGAAACTGGAGCACCCGGAGGAGACCCACATAGACACTGGGGGAATGAGCAAACTCTACACAGTCGCCCAAGGCAGGAATTGAATCCGGGTCCCTGGCGCTGTAAGGCAGCAGTGCTAACCACTGAGCCACCGTGCTGCCCCACACTCGCCTGGTTCACGTTTGCTGGCATTGAAGTGATTGAGAAGTTCGAGGCAGTCTCTGCTGTAGATGTCCCACAATGAGGTGGTTTACCGGTGGCCTTGTTTTCGGCATTGGCATCAATTTTCAAGCCTCCGGATACACTGATCACCATGGTGACGCACGTGGCCTGCAAGAAATGCTGCCTGTTCCCCCTGTCTGCTGTCGCCTTATCCATGCGTTGGAGCCTCCTAGTGCTTTTCTGCCTCTGGTTACTTCCCTATACAGGCGAAAGTGAGGACTGCAGATGCTGGAGATCCGAGTCAAGATTGGAGTGGTGCTGGAAAAGCACGGCAGGGTCAGGCAGGATTTTCCCTGCTCCTCGGATGCTGCCTGACCTGCTGTGCTTTTCCAGCACCACTCTAATCCAAACCCTACTTCCCCACACGTCCCAGTCAGTGTCAAACAGCAATAGCTTTATGTAAACTAACACCTTTCCCGGATTATCTCTCACTTCAAAATGTCATTCAGTCCTTGCTGGTTAAGCCTCAAAAGGCATTGAGCATGTGCTAAATTGTCAAAGGTGATGACCTTTGGAAGAAATGTCAAGCCAAGGTCACACCTGCCTTGGTCAAGTGGATATTAAGAAAGTAGAATATAGATTACTTTTCTGCCGATATGATTAGAATAGATGATTAATCCATTTTAGACACAACCTGCTCGCTAACATTTCTAACTTTAACTGTGATCCCCATGATCTATTCATTTGGTCATAACTGCAAGTGTGATTTTTAAATTAAACCCACTTAAGCCATTCCCGTAATTCGAAATAACTAGATCTATTCCTCCAAGAGAAAAGGCAAGATGCAAATCCCTCTTACTTGGTCTGAAAGTTTTTTGTTTGCTAAATAATTTCCTTATCATATCGACGCAGGGTAATGTTATTCTACAGCAATAGCACAATAACCTCCTGACGTCTTAAATCAATGCAGTCTCACTGCTGGCTTTAACTGTGATTAACACTGTTCCCCCTTTATTGAGACTATAACGCAGGATATAAAAAGAAATGATGGATCACGCAGAGTAAGTAATGAGGTTGTAATTTAATCTGGGTGTTGGGATGTTGTCCTTTCAGATTTCACTGCCATGGCGGCTGACGCTATCTGGGTTAATTAAATAAAGCTGAAATTAAATTATAAGCTTGTTACTCGTTTTTCTTCATTGAAAATTCCATATATCAATCCATTTCACATTCCCTGAGGTGCCGGATGGAACCTGTCTCAGTCCATAGAAGTCTGCATAGAATTCTGAGCATGGAACAGGCCATTCAGCCCAACTATTTTGCATTTATTGCTTCACTCGAACATCTGTCTACTCAATTGCAGGGCAAGGGTTATAGCTGGGGGCAGGGAAATTATGATGCGGTGAGGCATGACTTAGGATGCGTGGCTTGGAAAAGTAGGCTTCAAGGCAAGGGCGTAATTGATATGTGGAGCTTGTTCAAGGAGCAACTGTTGAGTGTCCTTGATAAGTATGTACCTGTCAGGCAGGGAGGAAAGGGTCGTGTGAGGGAGCCGTGGTTTAATAAGGAATTGGAATCCCTTGTTAAATGGAAGAGGGTGGTCTATGTAAAGATGAGGTGTGAAGGTTCAATTGGGGCGATTGAGAGTTATAAGGCAGCCAGGAAGGATCTGAAGAGAGAGCTAAGAGCAGCAAGGAGGGGACATGAAAGGTCCTTAGTTGGTAGGATTAGGGAAAACCCTAAGGCTTTCTATAGGTATGTCAGGAATAAAAGAATGACTAGGGTAGGAATAGGTCCAGTCAAGGATAGTAGTGGGAAGTTGAGTGTGGAGGCTGAAGAGATTGGGGAGACACTGAATGAATACTTTTCGTCAGTATGCACTCAGGAACAGGACATTGTTGCCGATGTGAATACTGAGTCACAATTAAGTAGAATGAATGGCTTTGAGGTATGTAGGGAAGAGGTGTTGGAAATTCTGGAAAGGGTGAAAATAGATAAGTCCCCTGGGCCTGATGGCATTTATCCTAGGATTCTCTGGGAAGCAAGGGAGGAGATTGCAGAGCCATTGGCCTTGATTTTTATGTCCTCGTTGTCTACAGGAGTAGTGCCAGAAGGCTGGAGGCTAGCAAATGTGGTTCCCTTGTTCAAGAAGGGGAGTAGGGATAACCCTAGTAACTATAGGCCGGTGAGTCTCACTTCTGTTGTGGGCAAAGTCTTAGAGAGAATTGTAAGGGATAGGATTTATGAACATCTGGATAGGAATAATGTGATCAAGGATAGTCAGCATGGTTTTGTGAAGGGCAGGTCGTGCCTCACAAACCTTAATGAATTCTTTAAGAAGGTGACTAAGGAGGTGGACGAGGGGAAAGTGGTAGATGTGGTGTATATGGATTTTAGTAAGGCGTTTGATAAGGTTCTCCATGGTAGACTACTTCAAAAAATACGGAGGTATGGCATTGAGGGTGAGTTGGAGGTTTGGATTAGGAATTGGCTGGCTGGAAGAAGACAGAGGGTAGTAGTTGATGGTAAAGGTTCATCTTGAAGTGCCGTTACTAGCGGTGTTCCGCAAGGATCTGTTTTGGGACCATTGCTGTTTGTCATTTTTATAAATGACCTGGAGGAGGGGCTAGAAGGTTGGGTGAGCAAGTTTGCGGATGATACGAAAGTCGGAGGAGTTGTTGACAGTGAGGAAGGATGTGGCAGGTTACAGCGGGATATAGATAAGCTGCAGAACTGGGCAGAAAGGTGGCAAATGGAGTTCAATGTAGCTAAGTGTGAGGTGATTCACTTTGGTAAGAGTAACAAAAAGATGGGGTACTGGGCTAATGGTCGGATACTTGGTAATGTGGATGAGCAGAGGGATTTTGGTGTCCATGTACACAGATCTTTGAAAGTTGCCACCCAGGTAAATAGTGCGGTGAAGAAGGCATATGGCGTACTGGCTTTTATTGGTAGAGGAATTGAGTTCCGGAGTCCTGAGATCATGTTGCAGTTGTATAAGACTCTGGTGTGGCTGCATCTGGAGTATTGTGTGCAGTTTTGGTCGCCATACTATAGGAAGGATGTGGAGGCACTGGAATGGGTGCAGAGGAGGTTTACCAGGATGTTGCCTGGTATGGTAGGAAGATCGTATGAGGAAAGGCTGAGGCACTTGGGGTTGTTTTCATTGGAGAAAAGAAGGTTTAGGGGTGACTTGATAGAGGTGTACAAGATGATTAGGGGTTTAGATAAGGTTGACCGTGAGAACCTTTTTCCACGTATGGAGTCAGCTATTACGAGGGTGCATTGCTTTAAATTAAGGGGTGGTAGGTATCGGACAGATGTTAGGGGTAAGTTCTTTACTCAGCGAGTCGTGAGTTCATGGAATGCACTGCCAGTAGCAGTGGTGGACTCTCCCTCTTTATGGGCATTTAAGCGGGCATTGGATAGGCATATGGAGGACAGTGGGCTAGTGTAGGTTAGATGGGCTTGGATCGGCGCAACATCGAGGGCCAAAGGGCCTGTACTGCGCTGTATTCTTCTATGTTCTATGTTCTAATTCACTTATATATACAATTGCAAACGCAAATGAGCACCATATCCTTCTATTCCATCTGCTTATCTTACTTCTTTTTAAATGCTGCTATTCTGTTCTGCCTAAATATAAGACCATAAGGTATAGGAGCAGAATTAGATTATTCAGCCTGTGACAATACTGCCCCTTTAACAAAGTACAAAAGCAAATTACTGCAGATGCTGGAATCTGAAACCAAAAGAGAAAATGCTGGAAAATCTCAACAGGTCTGGCAGCATCTGTAAGGAGAGAAAAGAGCTGACGCTTTGAGTTCAACTGACCCTTAGTCAAAGCCCGGGGTCAGTTAGACTCGAAACGTCAGCTCTTTTCTCTCCTTACAGATGCTACCAAACCTGCTGAGATTTTCCAACATTTTCGCTTTTGGTTTCTGCCCCTTTAGCAAGTTGTCCTTGGTTTTACTTTCGAGGAGTTTGTAAAGACAGAGGTTCCAATATGCCTGGAAATAACTCCTAGAAAAGGTTTTTAACTTTTTTAAAAACATTTGTACAGTGAAAGGGGACTGGCCAGTTCTTTCAGTTCAGGGTTTTTCCTGGTTTGCTTTTGTTTGGTTTTAGCAAGCAGTCTGATTGAAGCTGATAGGATTGAAGCTGATTCCTGAAGAAGGGCTTATGCCCGAAACGTCGATTCTCCTGTTCCCTGGATGCTGCCCGACCTGCTGCGCTTTTCCAGCAACACATTTTCAGCTCTGATTGAAGCTGATAGTCAAAGGAAGCTTCCGGGGGGAACATCTCCCTGATTCAACACAGGTTTTCTGGCTGAGTCTCTCTCTCTCTTTCTGACATCTCTCCTGTAAGAGTGTTTGTTTTTATTTGACCTTTTTTGCCAAGGGGCTGTTGAAGGGGATGTTGTAGGTATTTGAACAGCATCATTAAGTTGCAATAGAGTCAACTGGGTTTTCAGATAGGGTCTAGATTAGAGTGGTGCTGGAAAAGCACAGCAGGTCAGGCAGCATCTGAGGAGCAGGAAAATCGATGTTTCGGGCAAAAGCCCTTCATCAGGAATAAAGGCAGGGTGCCTGCAGAGTGGAGAGATAAAAGGAGTTTAGGTTATTCTAAATTTGGTTCTCTTTTGTTTGTATTTCATTGTTTAAAACATGAGGGGTTGGGCCTGCTGTATCACTCTTGGAATATCCACTTCACACCTGCTGAAAACAACTCAAAACGTTAGGGCCCGGGCTGCTTTCTTGAAATGCTTTGAGGGGGTCTGGCCTGGTTCATGACAGGCCCATCCATTCTGCTCTACTATTCTACCAAGGCTGATATGCTTCTTAACCCCTTTCTCCTGCCTTCTCCCTGTAACCCTTAATCCCCTTACCAACCAGAACCTACTAATCTCTGTCCTAAAGACACTCAATGCCTTGGCCTCCACATCCACCTGTGGCAATGAGTTCCACGGAGCCACCACCCCCTGCCTGAAGACACTCTTCCTCATTGCAGTTCTAAAGGGTCATCCCTTCCCTCTGAGGCTGTGGCCTCAGGCCCCAGTCTCCCCACATCTGGAAACATCTTCTCCATATCTATCCAGGCCTTTTGGCATTCTATCAGTTTGAATGAGATTCTTGTCATTTTTCTAAACTCTCTTGAATGCAGACCCAGGGTCCCCAACCACTCCTCATATGACAAGCCCTTTGTCCCCTGGATTTTTCTTCTAAATCTTCTCTGGACTCCCTCTAATGCCAGTAAACCCTTCCTTAGATATGGGGCCTAAAACTGTTCATAATATTCCAAATGTAGCCTAACTGGAACCTTGTACATTTCCACTCTCTGTTCTATCGCTCTTCAAATGAAAGCTAATATTGCATTTGTCTTCCTAACTGCCAACTGAACCTGCACGTTAACCTTAAGAGAATCCTGAACCAGGACTCCCAGTTCCTTTTGAGCTTCAGATTTCCAAATTACTCAGTTACCAAGTAAGAGCAGGAGTAGGCCATTCAGCTCAACATCCTGCTGGGCCAATCAATATGACCATGGCTGATCTGTCTGTACCTGGATTTCCACATATGCATCTACCCAGATAACCCTCCATTCCCGTGCCCATGAAGAATGTAACCTCTGCTTAAAAATATTCAATGATGCCACTTCCACTGCCTCCTGAAGCAAAGAGCTTCAAAGTCACAGCCCTCTGAAAGAAAAGATTTCTCCTCTCCTCTGTCCAGTAATGGCAGCACTCATTTTAAGACAGTACCCCATGTACTGGACCCCTCCAAAAAACAATCATCCTCTCCACACCCACCTTATCAAAACCATTCAGGATCTTATGCGCTTCTATCAGGTCACCTCTGACTATTCTGATCTCCAGTGGAAAGAAGCACAATTTGTCCAACTTTTAAATGGTGGCTGGGGGCGGCACGGTGACTCAGTGGTTAGCACTGCTACATCACAGCACCAGGGATCCGGTTCAATTTCAGCCTCGGGCGGCTGTCTGTGTGGGGTTTGCATTCCTCCAGGTGCTCCAGTTTCCTCCCACAGTCCCACAGTTTGATGAATTGGTTAAGCCAGGGGTAAATATAGAGTAGGTGAATGGGTCTGGGAGGGTCAGTGTGGACTTGTTGGGCCAAATGGCCTATTTTCACATTGTAGGGATTCTTTGAACCCACTTATTCCAGGTACCAAATTAATAGACTTCCTCTGAACATTTTTTAGCACATCGACATCATTCATTAGATACTGTGTACAGTATTCAACAAGTGGCTTCACCAATTACCTGTATAAATGAAGAATGATATCCTTCCTTTTACATTCAATTCCTCTCACAGTAAAGGATAGCATCTTATTAACCTTCTCGATTGCTAGCTGTACATGCATACTAACCATGTGCGACTCACCCACCAGAACTTTTAAATCACTCTGTACCCTCAAAAGGCAGACAAAGGAGCCAACTCCCAGTGGTAAGGTGAGAGTGACTGCCCTTGACATCAAGGCTGTATTTGATTGTGCATCAAGGAACCCTGGCAAATCTGGAGTCAACAGGAATCACGGGAAAGCTCTACACTAATTACACCTACAGCTGGCACAAAGGAAAACAGTTGCGCTTGTTGGAGGTCAGTCATGTCAGTCCAGGGCGTCTCTGCAGGAGTTCCTCAGGGTAGTGTCCTAGGCCCAACCATCTTCAGCTGCTTCATCAATGATGTTCCCTCCATTACAAGGCCGATGATTGTACAATTTTCAATACCGTTCGTGACTCTTCAGATACTGAAGCAGTCCATGTTCAAATCAAACACAATCTGGACAATATCCAGCTCTAATCTGACAAGTGATAAGTAAAGTTGTAGCACACAAGTGCCAAGCACTGACCATCTCCAACAAGAGACAATCATTGCCTCCTTGACATTCAATGGCATGACCATCACTGAATCCCAACTGGACTAGACATATGAGATCTACAAGAGGTTACAAATGCTGGTCAGAGCTAGGAAGATTGCAGTGAGTAACTCACTTCCTGATTTTTGAAATTCTATCCACCATCTAGAAGGCATAAGTCAGGAGTGTGATGGAATACTCCCCATTGTTTGAATGAGTGTAACTCCAACAATACTCATGATGTCTGATACCATCCAGGACAATGCAGCCTGTTTGATTGACACCATATCCACAAACATTTATTATCTTCACCACCAAAGATTAATAGCAGCAGCGTGTACTATCTACAAAACACACTGCAGAAATTCACCAAAGCTCCTTGGCAGCATCTTCCAAACCCATAACCACTTCCATCTAGAAGGACAAGGGCAGCAGATACATGCAAACATCACCACCTACAAGTTTCCCTCCAAGCCACTCACCATTCTGACTCGGAATTATATCACCGCCCCTTCAGGGTTGCTATGTTAAAATCCTGGAATCCAGCAGCATTGTGGATCTATTTACAGGAAATGGACTGCTGAGATGCGAAAAGACAATTTACCACTACCCTGTTCACTAGGGATGGGCAATAAATGCTGGCCCAGCCAGTGACGACCACATCTGAAATAAATGTACAAAGTCGGCAGACGTCTGCACTTGTTCTCTGTTCAGGTAATACTCCAACAGGCTTGTTTGAAAGCACTAGCTTTCGAAGCACTGCTTCTTCTTTAGGTGGAAGGACCAGTGCTCCGAAAGCTCATACTCTAAATAACCCTGTTGGACTATAACCTTGTATTGTGTGATTTTTGACTTTGTCCACACCAGTCTAACACCGGCAACTCCAAGTCACAGGTAATATTTGACATTTTTATTCTTCCTGACAAAGTAAATAACTTCACATTTTCCCAGCTGCCAGATTTTTTCCCATTCACTTATTCAATCCATCCATATGCCTGTGCAACTTCCTTATCTCTTCTTCACAACATTAGTTCCTTGGTTTTATCACGAATTTAACTGCTCTGCCATCCTCATAGACTATTAGGTTCATCCACACCAACAACACCCTGCTCTAACCCACCCCTGTAAACTTGCGTTTCCCAGGTCTGACCTGGACACTATGGGCAATATAGTGGGTGGCATGGTGGCACAGTGGTCAGCACTGCTGCCTCACAGCGCCAGAGACCCAGGTTCAAATCCCACCTCAGGCGACTGACTGTGTGGAGTTTGCGTAGGTTTCCTCCGGGTGCTCCAGTTTCCTCCCAGTCCAAAAATGTGCAGGTTAGGTGAATTGGCTCTGCTAAATTGCCCATAGGGTTAATGTAGGTGAGTGGGTTGCGCTTCGGCGGGTCAGTGTGGACTTGGGCCGAAGGGCCTGTTTCCACACTGTAACTAATCTAATCTAAAAATATAGCATGGCCAATCCACCCAAACTGCAACATTGTTGGACTGTGGGAGGAAATCGGAGCACCTGGTGGAAATACACACAGACATGGGGCGAATGGGCAAACTCACACAGTCACCGGAGGGTGGAATTGAACCCGGGTCCCTGGCACTGTGAGGTAGCAGTGCTAACCACTGAGCCACCCATTGATGTACATTGTGAAAAGGTCTACAGGAGTCCACTCATCATATCCTATCAATTCAGGCAAAGACCCATTTATGTATATTTAGATTAGATTACAGTGTGGAAAAAGGCCCTTCGGCCCAACAAGTCCACGCCGAAGCGCAACCCACCCAGACCCATTCCCCTACATTTACCCCTTCACCTAACACTACGGGCAATTTAGCACGGCCAATTCACCTAACCTGCACATTATTTTGGACTGTGGGAAGAAACCGGAGCACCCAGAGGAAACCCACGCAGACACGGGGAGAATGTGCAAACTCCACACAGAGAGTTGCCTGAGGCAGGAATTGGACCCGGGTCTCTGGCGCTATGAGGCAACAGTGCTAACCACTGTGCCACCGTGCCGCCCAGTTGTCTACCAGCCAGACACTGTTGGATAATCCTATTCCTCTGACCATGGAGAAGTTGTACATTAATTGAGTGAAGCCAATTTTTAAAAATCTCCAGTCTGGTCTTGTGGAACCCCTTGTGAGCAATGTGACTGGATACAGCCAACAGCCGCTTGCCAGTAAAAACCAGAGACTACTGCCAGAACCCAAGGTTCTGACATGACACAGCATGGCACTCAACACTCATTTAATGAACTGTTGCTAACTCAGCAAAGTGTAAGATGTCTCAGTTGCACCTTGGAACAACCCTAGAGCAAAACAAAGAGAAATGGAAATATCGCTCGGCCTGAATCTCCAGCCACTTGTGGTGTTCTGGCTGGCCAGCAGATAGTAAGTTCCTGTGTCAGCAACCTCACTGAGGAAGCTCAGCCTTCCTGTGTACTATTCCTCGGCTCGATCTGGGAAGATCCTTTGCTTAGCACCATCTTGTTAACTCCCTGACTCCATTCAAAAGAAGGTTCACTGCACTCAGAATGCCAATTCTGTTAGCTCTCCACACATGCTGCCTGTACTAGTGAGCTTCTCCAGCAATTTCGTTTTTTTGTTGTGACACTATATGAAAGCAGCTTTCTATACGTCTGTGTTCGGGTGTTCCTGGAGAAGGAGCACGCGGTGTCTACCAACACTCTTGAGCTGTTCAGGGAGAGGGGGGCACCACAGGGAGTGGAGAGCTTTATTTCTCCCTCCAACTATATTTTGATTTAATCCCTGCCCTCCCCTTCACTGTTTTGATGACTCAGCATTGCCCTCGGAGAAGGGCACTGCTTGTCACTGGCCACTTGGGTGTTTCCTTTCTTCCTGGCGGTGGAAATTGAGTAAAGGTTTGTACACCTGTTGTCTTTCACTGTGTCTCACACCTACACACACACACCATGGGTGCTGGGGGAAATATAAGCACTACCGCTGTTAGGCGATAGTGTGGGGGATCATTTTTTTTTAAATGAAAGCAGCTTTCTCAGTTTTGTTATTTCTTCCCTTTCTCCTATTACTTCAATGGCGTGAATTGCTTGACCATAACAACAGGATTCTGCTAATTAAGGACAAGTGACCAACAGGAATAGGACAAAAGGCACTTTATTCAAAGAGCAAACTCATAGAATCCCAAAGTGTGGAAACAGGCAAATCAGCCTATCAAGTCCACACCAACCATCCAAAGAGCATCCCACCCAGACACACGCCCTCCACTATTTTTCTCATGGCTAATCCACCTCACCAGCACATTCCTGGACACAATGGGCAATTTGGCATGGTCAATCCACCTAACGGGAGCACCCGGAGGAAGCCCACAGAGACACAGGAAGAAAGTGCAAACTCTACATGCATCGTACCCAATGTTGGAATCAGACCTGGGTCCTTGGTGCTGTGAGGCAGCAGTGCTAACCACTAAGCCACCATGCTGCCCAGCTCACATTAATGCCCAAAAGCTGAGTGACACAAAGTTGGGTGAAATTGGGTAAATTATGGCATAAAATTCCAGAGGAATATTAATAGACTAAGTGAATGGGCAAAACTACAGAAGATGGAGTACAATGTAAGTAAGCGTGGAGTCATTTATTTTGGTCCGATAAAAGATCGAACAGGGTATTTTCTGTTTGGTATGAAGTTAAACACAATGGATCTCCAAAGTGATTTAGGAGTTCAGGTACATAGATCTTTAAAATATCATGACCCTGTGCATAAAATAATCAAGAAGTTTAATGGAATGTTGGCCTTTTTGTCTCGAGAACTGGAGTATAAGGTCACAGAAGTTATGCTGCAGTTATACAAAGCCCTGGTTAGACCTTACTTGGAGTACTGAGAGCAAAACTGGGCACCTCACCTTCAGGAAGGATCTATTGACCTTGGAGGGACGGCAACATGGGTTCACAAAAATTATGCCTGGACCTCAGGGGTTAAGTTATGCAGAGAAATTATTCAAACTAGGCCTGTTTTCTTTCAAATTTAGAAGCTTAAGGAATGATCTGATTGAAGTCTTCAAAATATTAACAGAAGAAGAGAGAGTCGATAAAGTTAAACTATTTCCAATGTTTGGGGCATCGTCTGAGAATTAAGGCTAGACTGTTCAGGAGAGATGTTAAAAAGCACTTCGACACGCAAATGGCAATAGTAATTTGAAGTTGTCTTCCACAGTGGACGCTGGATCAGTTGTTAATTTTAACTTTGAGTTTGATAATTTTTTTTGTTAGGCAAAAGTATTAAATGATATGGGCTAAAGGTGGAGCACAGATTAGCCATGTTCTCATTGATCGATGGAAGGGGTTCGAGATGCTGAATGGCCTACTCTAACGAGCCTATCACTGGGATTCTCTGTTTGGCCATCACATCCAATAGTAATCTTGTCAGGGTTTTTATTTGAGCCTGGTTACAGCTCTGCAGTAAAGCCCCTTAGAGCTTTGGTCACATAAATCAAATATGCTTGAGATGGCACAGGGCTACCGATACTTCATTGAATCATACAGTATGGAAACAGGCCATTCGGCCCAACCCAACCCTCCAAACAGTAAACACCCAGACCCATTCCCCGACATTTACTCCTGATTAATGCACCTAACCTACACATCCCTGAACACTATTTAGCATGACCAATTCACCGATCCTGCACATCTTGTAAATGATATGTGGAGCTTGTTCAAGGAGCAACTATTGAGTGTCCTTGATAATTATGTACCTGTCAGGCAGGGAGGAAAGGGTCGTGCGAGGGAGCCATGGTTTAATAAGGAATTGGAATCCCTTGTTAAATGGAAGAGGGCGGCCTATCTCAAGATGAGACGTGAAGGTTCAATTGGGGCGATTGAGAGTTATAGGGTAGCCAGGAAGGACCTGAAGCGAGAGCTAAGAGCAGCAAGGAGGGGACATGAAAGGTCCTTAGTCGGTAGGATTAGGGAAAACCCTAAGGCTTTCTATAGTATGTTAGGAATAAAAGAATGACTAGGGTAGGAATAGGTCCAGTCAAGGATAGTAGTGGGAAGTTGCGTGTGGAGGCGGAAGAGATTGGGGAGACACTGAATGAATACTTTTCTTCAGTATTTACTCAGGAACAGGGCATTGTCGTCGATGTGAATACTGAGTCACAAATAAGTAGAATGGATGGCTTTGAGGTATGTAGAGAAGAGGTGTTGGAAATCCTGGAAAAGGTGAAAATAGATAAGTCCCCTGGGCCTGATGGCATTTATCCTAGGATTCTCTGGGAAGCAAGGGAGGAGATTGCAGAGCCATTGGCCTTGATTTTTATGTCCTCTTTGTCTACAGGAGTAGTGCCAGAAGACTGGAGGATAGCAAATGTGGTTCCCTTGTTCAAAAAGGGGAGTAGGGATAACCCTAGTAACTATAGGCCGGTGAGTCTCACTTCTGTTGTGGGCAAAGTCTTAGAGAGAATTGTAAGGGATAGGATTTATGCACATCTGGATAGGAATAATGTGATCAAGGATAGTCAGCATGGTTTTGTGAAGGGCAGGTCATGCCTCACAAACCTTATTGAATTCTTTGAAAAGGTGACGAAGGAAGTTGATGAGGGGAAAGCGGTAGATGTGGTATATATGGATTTTAGTAAGGCGTTTGATAAGGTTCCCCATGGTAGGCTACTGCAGAAAATACGGAGATATGGCATTGAGGGTGAGTTGGAGGTTTGGATTAGGAATTGGCTGGATGGAAGAAGACAGAGGGTAGTAGTTGATGGCAAAGTTTCTTCATGGAGTGCCGTCACTAGCGGTGTTCCGCAAGGATCTGTTTTGGGACCATTGCTGTTTGTCATTTTTATAAATGACCTGGAAGAGGGGTTAGAAGGTTGGGTGAGCAAGTTTGCGGATGATACGAAAGTCGGAGGAGTTGTTGACAGTGAGGAAGGATGTGGCAGGTTACAGCAGGATATAGAGAAGCTGCAGAGCTGGGCAGAAAGGTGGCAAATGGAATTCAATGTAGCTAAATGTGAGGTGATTCACTTTGGGAAGAATAACAAAAAGATGGGGTACTGGGCTAATGGTCGGATACTTGGTAGTGTGGATGAGCAGAGGGATCTTGGTGTCCATGTACACAGATCTCTGAAAGTTGCCACCCAGGTAAATAGTGCGGTGAGGAAGGCATATGGCGTACTGGCTTTTATTGGTAGAGGAATTGAGTTCCGGAGTCCTGAGGTCATGATGCAGTTGTATAAGACTCTGGTGCGGCCGCATCTGGAATATTGTGTGCAGTTTTGGTCGCCATACTATAGGAAGGATGTGGAGGCACTGGAACGGGTGCAGAGGAGGTTTACCAGGATGTTGCCTGGTATGGAAGGAAGATCGTATGAGGAAAGACTGAGACACTTGGGGCTGTTTTCATTAGAGAAAAGAAGGTTTAGGGGTGACTTGATTGAGGTGTACAAGATGATTAGGGGGTTAGATAGGGTTGACAGTGTGAACCTTTTCCCGCGTATGGAGTCGGGTATTACAAGGGGGCATAGCTTTAAATTAAGGGGGGGTAGATATAGGACTGAAGTTAGGGGTAGGTTCTTCACTCAGCGAGTCGTAAGTTCATGGAATGCCCTGCCAGCAGCAGTGGTGGACTCTCCCTCTTTATGGGCATTTAAGCGGGCATTGGATAGGTATATGGAGGATAGTGGGTTAGTATAGGTTAGGTGGGCTTGGATCGGCGCAACATCGAGGGCCAAAGGGCCTGTACTGCGCTGTATTCTTCTATGTTCTATGTTCTATCTTTGGATTGTGGCAGCAAACCAGAGCACCTAGAGAAAACCCACGCAGACACGGGGAGAATGTGTAAACTCCATACAGACAGTCGCCCAAAGCTGGAGTCGAGCTCAGGTTCCTGGTGCTGTGAGGCAGCAGTGCTAACCACTGGGCCAGCCCTTGTGGACCTCTAAAACAGCACCAACTATTCTTCTTCTGGGAGAGAAAAGGAGTTGCTTTAATGTTGGAAAATGTTCTGCAGTTGGTTTCACTCTTCAGTCTAAGATGGTTAGCTCTAAATATCATTTGCTGAAACTGTATTAACAGAGATGCAAAGGTGAGCTTCATCTCAGTGTTGATCTTGATCTTTTCATATTCAGCTTACTGCATCAGAATTAATGGGGGCAAGATCAAAGCACTAAACCCCTCACATTTTCACCACATGACTCAATCACCTCTCTCTCCCCAGGGAAGCACACTACTTTGCTGCATTTATCCTGCCAGCATCCTTCACACCGACAGCATGGTTGGAGGGCATTTGACCCATCACTCCTCTTCTCAAACTTTGAAAGAGCCATCAGATTTAGTCCCACACACTCTCTTTTCCAGATTCCATAACCTTAACATCTTGCCCATCTCCCTCTCACAATTATCTATGGAATCGGTGTCCGACATCTTTCCAGGTCAGGAATTGCAAACCCTTAACCAGAAAAAAAAAGTTCCTCCTGAATTGGCTTGGGCCATTTTCCCTGGAGTGTCGAAGGCTGAGGTGTGACCTTACAGAGGTTAATACAATCATGAGGGGCATGGATAGACAAGGTATTTTCCTCAGAGTGGGCGAGTCTAGAACTAGAGGGCATAGGTTTAGGTTGAGAGGGGAAAGATTAGAAAGGGAGCTAAGAGGCAACTTTTTCATGCAGAGGCTGAGGCGTGTATGGAAAGAGCTGTCAGAAGAAGTGATGGAGGCTGGTACAATTACAACATTTAAAAAGCATCTGGATGGGTATATGAACAGGAAGGGTTTAGAGAGATATGGGTCAAGTGCTGGCAAATGGGACTAGATTAGGTCAGGATATCTGATCGGCATGGTCAAGTTGGACTGAAGGGTCTTTTTCCTTGCTGTACATCTCTGTGACTCTATAACACCCATCTTGTCAAAGGTTTTACTGCAAGGAAGTGGTTTTTATTTTTTGACTTAATGTCTCAAATCCTCATTCAGCCAAGTGATCGCTTCCCAACTTTTCAAGTCTAAACCCACCCGACCTTTCAGTAAAGCCAGTCAAGATGGCCGCTGGATAGCAGTGCAGCATGTCAGCTCCTCAGCCCAAGAACCCGAAACTTGTCTGCTCCATGTCTTTCTCTCTTTTCTCTGCCTTTTTATTTACTTCAACCTTACTTACTTGCTGTGCCAGCTCTGGTGGCATCGAGGTGTCCAGTATGTGGGGGGCAAGGTTTGCTCTGGGCAGGTGTGGCAGAGGAAGGAGTTGTGTTTGGTGGCCTGGTGGTGGCAGAGGGAGGAGTTGTGTTTGGTGTTCCTGGTGGTGGCAGAGGGAGGAGTTGTGTTTGGTGTTCCTGGTGATGGCAGAGGGAGGAGTTGTGTTTGGTGTTCCTGGTGGTGGCAGAGGAAGGAGTTGTGTTTGGTGTTCCTGGTGGTGGCAGATGGAGGAGTTGTGTTTGGTGTTCCTGGTGGTGGCAGAGGGAGGAGTTGTGTTTGGTGTTCCTGGTGATGGCAGAGGGAGGAGTTGTGTTTGGTGTTCCTGGTGGTGGCAGAGGGAGGAGTTGTGTTTGGTGTTCCTGGTGATGGCAGAGGGAGGAGTTGTGTTTGGTGTTCCTGGTGATGGCAGAGGGAGAAGTTGTGTTTGATGTTCCTGGTGGTGGCAGAGGGAGGAGTTGTGTTTGGTGTTCCTGGTGATGGCAGAGGGAGGAGTTGTGTTTGGTGTTCCTGGTGGTGGCAGAGGGAGGTTTGTTTGGCCACAGTGCCCAGGGTAGGATCTGGCAGCTGCATGGCCGAGATCAGCCCAGCATGGTCTCATGGTGGCGGCATAGCCAGTCAGACAAGATGGTGGCAAGGCATGGCAACCAGGTTCTGCAGCTGCATTATGGTGAAGATATTTGAGGCAGGCCAACTGCTTCCTGTTGGTGACCTTCTCAGTGTCGGAGTGGAAGAGCCCACATCCAAGCCCATGGCTGAGCACTTCAGGCAGAGTGCAATGTTGAACTTTTTATTTTCCACTTTATACCTTGTACCTTGGCACCACCAGGAACACCAAACACAACTCCTTCCTCTGCCACCACACCTGCACCTCAGCATGTTTGTCCCTAAGGTGGTACTGGTGACATTGCACACTTTTCTCTGCACTCCTGTATCCCTGTACTTGAGTAAATGTGACAATAAAACTGAATTCTAATTCTTCTTTCCACCTAACTAAAGTTTCCCCACGCCTGGTCAATCTCTGTCCCCTTTTCTAATGCTTCAAAAGTATGAGGTTCAGCTGTGTTCACAATATTCCAACCGGGGTCTCACCTGTGATTCCTAAAGTTCAAACAAAATCCATTTATTTTTATAGTCTGGTTCTCTAACTATCAACTGGAATAACTCATATTTATCTTTAATCACTTTATTATCTTTCCCTGCTGCTTTTAAGGGATTTTTACACCCAAACTTTGCCATTTATAATATCTGACATGCCATTTTAAACAAAAAAAACCACCTTAGTTCTCTACTATTAATTACTGAGAGGTGAAATGAAGATTACTGAAATTTAAATCCTTTTGCTTTGTGCTTACAGACAAAGAAGCATGATCTAATGCGTGATGGAAATTGCTTCAATAGTAACTTTTCAAGAAAGACAGTTGTTTATTTTAATCACCCTGCTTGAAGATGGTTTGACACACCTCTGGAACAGGTGGGACTTGAACCATGAACTTCAGGCCCAGAGGCAGGGGTGCTGGATATATACCCGGAAAGGCAACATGTCGAGGGAAAGAGCAGGGAAGTGAGGATAATTATGTACAAAAGGTTCGCACTGAATTGACACAGTGATTCCATATAAAGAACTGCCATTGGGGAAAACTTTGCGCCAGACATTTTCCTTCATCATTTATGAACTCGAACTAGATGATCAACCTGTGAGAAGTGTCTTCTGTTTTTCACATCCTGGATTGTAGTAAAATGTTTGCTTTCAATTCGAACAAATAGAAATGCTAATTGCATCTGTCTCTCGTTGGCGGGGGTGGAGTGGGCTTGGTGTGGGAGAGAGTTTATCGGGTGCCGCAGTGGCAAGAGGCTGACCTAGACAATGTTACAATTGTACCACCCAGGTGATTTGGCAAACAACCGTTCGTCAAGGCAAGCAACAGTCAATGATGTTAATCCAGTTTCAGGAGCATGAAACTGGAGGAGGCTAACTTGCATGGTTTAATGCTTCTTGCGGAGTTTGTTTCAATTATGGACAGCTAGCTGTCAGGAGAATTTGGACAAACTTCAATGCTTTTCGTTACAGCATCAGGGCTGAGTGGCGACCTGACAGAAGGATATAAAATTATGAGAGGCAAGGATGGGTTGGATCATCAGTCTTTTTTCCCAGGATGGCAGTGTCAAACACTAAGAGGGAGGGGCACAGGTTTAAGGTGAGTGGGGCAAGTTTAAAGGAGATGTGTGAGCAAAGTTTTTTACACAGAGTGTGATAGGTCTCTGGAACGTGCTGCCAAGGGAGGTGATAGAAGCAAAGACGATAGCAATATTGAAGACGCATTTAGACAACCACATGGAGTGGCAGAGAATATAGGGATATGGACCATGTGCCACAGTGAGATATGAATTCAATAAAAACCTGGAGTTAAGAGTTTAATGATGGTCATGAATCCATTATCGAATGTCGTAGGAAACCATTGGTTCACTAACTTCCTTTAGAGAAGGAAACTGCCATCCTTACCTGGTCTGGCCGACAAGTGACTCCAGACCCACCGCAATGTGGTTGATTCTTCACTGCCCTCTGGGCAATTAGGGGTGAGTAATAGATGCTGACCTAGCTCCACCCTCATTCCGAGACAGAATAAAAAATAGTCTCTCCCCTCGCCCAGCCGGTTCAGACCCGGATTATCCATGGAGCATTCTGGAGTCCATGCCCCAGCACCAGACTCCCTGATGACGGGGGAAAGTCCGAACCAGTTCCTGAGCATGCTCGGGTTGGAAGCAGGAATCTCATCCCCCTCAGTTTCACCAGCCTCTCTAACTCGGGGCCAGGGTCAATCGCACCCTGTGCACAGATATAGGCAGCACAGTCGAAGGAAAGGTTCCTGTTCAACAAGGTCGATTGTTCTGACACTGGCTGAACCTTTCACATGAGCAGCCCAACCCCTCCGGCCCTCAAGCAAGAGAATCGCACCATCGGAGAGCTTGTCTTTGTCAGGCATCGCTATGGTTACCAGGTGGTCAGTCTCCTTCGGTATCTGTATCATTTGTAAATCATTTAGAACATGGAACATCAAACATTATAGCACAGTACAGGCCCTTTGGCCCTCGATGTTGTGCCGACCTGTGGAACCAATCTAAAGCCCATCAAACCTACACTATTCCATTCTTGTCCATATGCCTATCCAATGACCATTTAAAGGCCCTTAAATTTGGCAAGTCCACTACAGTTGCAGTCAGGGCGTTCAACACCCCTACTACTCTCTGAGTAAAGAAACTACCTCTGACATCAGTCCTATATCTATCACCCCTCAATTTAAAGCTATGTCCTCTCATGCTAGCCATCACTGAGGAAAAAGGCTCTCCCTGTCCACCCTATCTAACCCTCTGATTATCTTATATGTCTCAATTAAGTCACCTCTCAACCTTCTTCTCTCTGATGAAAACATCATCAAGTCCCTCAGCCTTTCCTCATAAGAACTTCCCTCCATTCTCGGCAACATCCTGGTAAATCTCCTCTGATCCCTTTCCAAATCTTCCACATCTTTCCTACAATGCAGTGACCAGAACTGTACACAATGCTCCAAGTGTGGCCGCACCAGAGTTTTGTACAGCTGCAATATGACCTGGTGGCTCCGAAACACAATCTCTCTACCAATAAAAGCTATCACACCGTATGCCTTCTTAACGACCCTATCAACTTGGGTGGCAACTTTCAGGGATCTATGTACATGGACACTGAGATCTCTCTGCTCATCTACACTACCAAGAATCTTACCATTAGCCCAGTACACTGTATTCCGGTTACTCTTTCCAAAGTGAATCACCTCACACTTTTCAACATTACGTTCCATTTGCCACCTCTCAGCCCAGCTCTGCAGCTGATCTTTGTCCCTCTGTAACCGACAACATCCTTTTGCACTATCCACAACTCCACCAACCTTAGTGTCATCTGCAAATTTACTAACCCATCCTCACCTCCAATGTAATTAAAGGGACTTCTGATGTTTGTATGCCCTTTATAAATTGATGTCAAAGACCATTTACAGTATACACAGATAACAGCATGTTCTCAATGGTGTCTCAGAGAGTAAAGACCATCATCAGGTAAGGATGGACCTTTGAAAGCTGGTTGCTAGCCTCATGAAGGCTCCACCTTGGGGCATTGGCTGGCATGTCTTCAGCATCCAGCTGAGGAGTAGATCCCTCCGGCACTGAGCCCATGTTTCTGATCTAAACCAATCTTGTCTTCAGCCCAGTCCTTACTCTCTCACATCTCCCTCTTCCTCCAATAGGATGGCCTGTCACAACAAGTGCCACTTGCCTTTACTGGGCCATGTTGTACAGTGTGCAGCACACTGCCACCATTTAGGGCACCCTGGCAGCGATATATTATGTTAAGTGTCAATCTTATTTAATTTTAACCTTCCACAATGCGACTTAAACCCAGAATCAGAGCCTGTGATGTTCGTGACATTAGCATGATACCACTGGAAGCAGAGGAAGTTGAAAGAGCTGAGGCTGGAGTATCTGAGAATAAAGGTCTCACGTCAGCTGCTTAGAGGGCATGCAAGGTTAGAAAAAGCATTTATTTCAATTCTGATTTCAACATAATGACAGGCTCACTTTGATTAATTCTGAGAAGATGCATTCTTTTTAAACGGTCAGAAAGTGTTTTGGAACAGTGACCTTAATACAGTCAGTTCTACTATAATGCACATTTCTTCAACGCAAATTGGCTATAACACGATTGGAGAATTTAGACCATCATTTATAGAAAGTGAACTTTCCTTACCTGTATTGGCTATCATGCGATTCTGGTCTCACTGGTTAAATGGTGCTGTGATTATGTGATTTTCGTATAATTTAGGATCTCATGATTACGGAACTATTGCATTATATCAGAACAGACAGTACGTAATTCCCATGAGGTATGTGACTTCAGCTAGATGCCTGCCATTGTGCCTATGATGTTAATGGATGGACTGTTTATACTGCTGAGTTTACAAATAGGGCAGAGGCCATTCATTTAGTTTTTGACTTCAGTTCAGGAGAATCAGGAATTCAATTCATAAAGGCGAAAAATTTTCTACTACCAGGGAAGTGAGGCTTTGTAGTTCAATTCAGGGAACCAGAGTTGAGAGTGGGGTGCTGGAAAAGCACAGCAGGTCAGGCAGCATCCAAGAAGCAGGAGAATCAACGTTTCGGGCAAAAGCCCTTCATCCTAGTTCTGCAGTTCTCACTTCCTCTTAATTCAGGGAACCAGTCACACTGGCTGAAAGGCGTTAGTCTGTGAAGCTTCCAAGCAAGCAGAGTACAGATAGTAATCTTCAAGTTGCAAAAACTAAAATAGTTGAGGCCATCAGAATTGAGAGTTGAGACCTTGACGTTTCTGAGTACAGCCTGAAACAGACTGATGTGCTAGAACAGGTCAATGTTAGGAAGGAGGATGTGCTGAAAAGTTTGAAAACATTAAGAATAGATAAACCCCCTCGGCCAGATGGGATATACCCTAGGTTGCTACAGGAAGTGAAGGAAGAGATTGCTGCATCTTTGTCGAAGGTCTTTGCATCCTCACTGTCCACTGGAGTAGTACCAGATGATTGCAGGGTTGCAAATGTTATTCCCTGTTCAAGAAAGGGAATAGAGATTTTCCTGGGAATTACAGACCAGTCAATCTAATGCCAATCCTACGTCGGTTATGGGCAAAGTATTGGAGAGGATTCTGAGCGGCAGGATTTATGAATGCTTGGAAAAGCATAGTCTCATTAGAGATAGTCAGCATGGATTTGCAAGGGGCAGGTCATGCCTCACAAATCTTATTGAATTCTTTGAGGATGTGACAAAACACATTGATGAAGGTAGGAAGGTGGATGTAGTGTACCTGGATTTCAGCAAGGCATTTCATAAGGTTCCCCATTGTAGGCTCATTCAGAAAGTAAGGAGGCATGTGATACAGAGAAAAATGTCTGTCTGGATACAGAAGTGGCTGGCCCATGGAAGATAGAGGGTGGTGTTAGATGGAAAGTATTCAGCCTGGAGGTCGGTGACCAGTGGTGTCCCCAGGGATCGGTTCTGGGACCTGTGCTCTGTGTGATTTTTATAAATGACTTGGATAAGTAAGTGGAAGGGTGGGTTAGTAAGTTTGCCAATGACACGAAGGTTGGTGGAATTGTGGACAGTGTGGAGGGCTGTTGTAGGTTGCAACAGGACATTGACAGGATGCAGAACTGGGCTGATAAGTGGCAAGTGGAGTTGAACCTGGAAAATTTTGAAGTGATTAATTTTGGAAGGTCAAAATTGAATGCAGACTGGAGGGTTAAAGGCAGGATTCTTGACCGTGTGGAGGAACAGAAGGATCTTGGGATCCATGTCTCTGGATCCCTCAAAGTTGACACCCAGGTTGATTGGTTTGTTTAAAAAGGCATATGGTATGTTGGCTTTCATTAGCAGGGAGATTGAGTTTAATAGCCATGAGGTTATACTGCAAGCTTATAGAGTCCTGGTTAGACCATATTTGGAATATTGTGTTAGGCTGTGGTTGCCTCATTATAGGAAGGATGTGGAAGCTTCAGAGATGGTGCAGAGGCGATTTAGCAGGATGCTGCCTGGACAGAAGGACATGACTTATGGAAAAAGGTGAGGGAGCTAGGGATTTTTTTCATTGGGGGAGAAAGTATGGAGGTGACTTGAAAGAGGTGTACAAGATGTTGAGAGGCATAAATAGAGTGGATAGCCAAGGACTTTATCTCATAGCGGAAATGTCTATCATGAAAGGGCATAATTTTAAGGTAGTTGGAGGAAGGTTTAAGGGAGATGTCAGAGATAGGTTTTTACTCAGAGAAGTGGTAGTGCATGGAATACACTGCCACCAGTGGTAGTAGAGTCAGATACATTAGGGACTTTTAAGCGACTCTTGGATAGGCACACAGAAGTTAGTACAATGAGGGTTTGTAGGTTAGTTTGATCTTCGAGTAGGATAAAAGGTCAGCACAACATTGAGGGCCAAAGGGCCTGTATGGTGCTGTAATGCTCTATGTTCAATGTTCTAAATGCAGACTTAGAAAGGAATCATGCAACCATCTTGACAGCCTGAAGAAAAGAAACTGGGAGAAGTCAGTAAAGTAAAAATATAAAGTTGAGATAGGAGTTAGATGTCTCTGGAATCGAGCATTGGTAAATGGGCATTGTTGGGAAACAGGTTAAAACAATGTTTTGCAGTTTATGTGTTAAGACCTTTCCAGCTATTGTGATCATACTGTCACTTTAAAAAGATTATTTTGTCCTGGTTGTTTTGAAGAGAGGTTGTAGTGGCAGAGGTGCCGAAGTGGCTAGGAAACCAGCCTGGATCAGTGTTTTTTTACAACAGTGTCACAATGGATGGGGAGGGGCCAGTTCTCCCAGTTCACCATTCTCTCGTTTTTTTCTGTCACAAGATGTGAGTACCAGAAAAGGTTGCAAGCTTCAGTAAATGATTCCTAACTGATCTTCTCAGAAATCTCTCTGGTTACTGTTTCCTCCTGCCTGTAAGAATCTGTATTAGAATTTTTTTTTGCTAAGGGGTGTGTTTATAAGATGTTACTTTACTGGAATAGTTAATTAGCTACTTAACTGTATTGAGCACTCAGTTAAATTTTCCAAGAGTTAAGTTATTCTGAATTACATTTTCTTTTGTTTGTATTTCAATTATGACATTTAAATAAATTCTGTTTTGCTTAAAGCTGAGTGGTTTGACCAGCTGCGTCACACCAAGAAAATCCACTACATGTCTACCTTTAAAATAAGAAAAAGTTAGGGTCTCGGCTACCTTCTTAAAATATTTTGAGGGGGTCTGGCCTGGTCAATAAAATTATCTTATATATGTAGTTGTGTTTGTGATTGATCTTTTGTGGATAAACTTACATTCCATTATTAAAGAACATCTACTGCCTCATAAGAATTTGTTTGTGTGACCCACTATCATGGTGAAAAAGAATGACGTTTTTGATCTATTAAGCCAGATTTCATTTGGAAATCAGTCTTGTCTAATATTACCATTAGCTGGGAACACAACAATAGATATGCAGACATTTCTTCACATGTTCACGCACGGGCTGATCATAAACGCAATGTAACACTTCCTATTGGCAAATCTGTCCGACCTGTCACCGTGATGTTAATCACTCATGAAACCTGGGGCCATTCAGCTACTGTTGCTAAATCTATAGCTCTGTACAGTGAGAGGACATGGGGGAAACTGATACAGACAGCCATCCTTGCAGAAAAGAACCTTGTGACCAACTGCAGTGATATAGAGATAGGCAGCCAATCAGGAGATCTCAAAAGCCGAGCCCTGACATGAAGCCAAAAGGATGATGTTGTGACACACAGTCTCACTGTGTTACTGGGAGGGCCTGTTGATGTGCGGTTCCTGGGGTCAATTCATCATTAAAGAGGACGCAAATCTTGGTCACTCCCAAGTGAGCAGGCTATCGGAGTCTGCTCCTTCACTGGCACTCAGACGTCTCCAGATGTAAGTGAGTCTGTTGTGGTAGAGATAATGCTCATACTCTTCCAGCGCCCTCCATCTTGATCTAGGCTCCTGTGAGAGGTTTGTTCTCTTGTAGACCAGGATCGTAAGAACATAAGAAATTGGAGCAGGAGCACGCTGTCTGGCCCTTTGAGCCTTCTCTACCAGTCAATACGGTCATGGTTAATCTTCCTTCCTGGTAACGTGCAACATTGTCTCTGTACTGCATCAATGGCAGCCATCAGGGGCAGCCTTCCTTGCTCTAGGTTGAGTTTCTTCCTGTCAGAATGGACAGTCTGTTTTCCAATTAGTGCCAGTTTCCTTTTGAACTATCCCTGACTCAGCATGAAGGTCATTTCTATCATCTGCCTCTACCATCACCCCTCCAATTCAATCCAACTCCATCACCTTTTCTGATCTTTTCCAGCATTCATCCCTTTACCCAAAAAGGCTGCTCAAACTGCAGGTTTTTCACAATTCCCCTGTTGTGCAAACTGATCTCCCATGTCCAACTCAACCTGGCATTGATCCGGGAGTGACCAAGGGTTCAGCACTCAACTTGATGGTGCCTGGGACATTGCTCAAACTGTGTGTGGACTTGCTATCTCCCTTCATTCCCACAGTAAGGAAAATGGGCAGTGCCAGGAAGCAGGTGTTTTCGGAATTCTTGACCCATGCCTCGGGCAGCATTGTCTTCCCCACCCATCTCCCCTTGGTCCTACACAGGAACTGTACACTGTGACCGCTGGAGAGCGATGTCTTAGAGTCTGGGATGGGATCTTTCAAGTAGGATGCATGGATTGGAGACCTCAGGAGTGAGGTGGATGGAGTGAGATGTGTTGGGGTGAGACTAGGATATCATGTTGCAGCTGTACAAAACATTGGGGAGGCTACTTTTAAAATACTGCCTATAATTCTGGTCACCCTTCCATGCTGAACTTGAGAGACTGCAGAAAGGATGTTGTCAGGGTAAGAGGGTTTGAGCTCTAGGGAGAGGTTGAATAAGCTGGAGCGTCAAAGGCTGATGGGTTACCATATAGAGGTTTAAAAAATCATGAGGGGCAAGAATAGGGTGAATAGCCATGGTCTTTTTCCTGGACTGGGGGTGTCCAAAACTAGAAGGCATAGCTTTTAGGTGAGAGGGGAAATATCTAGAAGGAAACTGAGGGGTACCTTTCTCACACAGAGGGCGGTGCATGTATGGAATGAGTTGCCAGAGGAAGCAGTGGACGCTGGTACAGTTATAACATTTAAAAGGCATAGGTATATGAATAGGAAGGGTTCAGAGGGATATGGGCCAAGTGCTGGCAAATGGGACTAGATTAATTTAGGATATCTGGTTGGCATGGATGAGTTGGACCGAAGGTTCTGTTTCTATGCTGTACAGCTGTATGACTCTGTGAGCTTCCTGGAATGAGGTGTCTAGTATAGGAGTAGAGAGGAAGAGTGCTTTCAAAACCTTTATTTAAAATAAAGGTGTCAAACTCTTAAAATGAACACATAGAGTAAAAGAAGAATTGACATTTCCTTATAACTGTGGGACATCCTTCATTCCCTTGGCAACAGATAAAATACTTGTCATTAGACAGAGCGACAACTGACAGTTCCACCAAGAAGCACCTGCACTAAGATGCACTGGGTTGTGTGTTTGCTTGGTATCATGGGACACATGCACAAGCCGCGAAATAAAACCTGGTGTTATAACTGAGGTAAGTCCACTTAGCATAGAGATAGCTTCAGGCGTTTTTATTGACACAAAATAATGATGCATTTGGGGAATGTCTTATCCATTTCTGCAATAATAATTCATCCTTTAAATCAGCTGGCAAGGCAGCCTCGGCTAAACCAGAAGCGACTTCATTTCACAGAGTGGGCTCTTTCTCATTAAAGGAAGATTGCAATGAAACACCTTTTGACTCTCCATCAGCACAATATGACACAATGTGGGAACTTTCAAGTTAGGTTCGAAGAAGACTATAAAAGCACAAAAAAGATAATGAGAGAATAAGTTGTTCAAGTCAAATTAGCTTCCAAGGACAAAGTAACAGACAGCATGCTAGCAGAAATGATATTGTTCAGGGAAATGCCAGGAGATATTGATACCTTGCTCACCCACATTGTCCACCCCCCGCCCCCCCACCCCCATATATTATGCGTGCATGCTCCTCAGAGTCCCTAGCCAACTTGAAACTAGTTTGTTCCTATATCAAACATGCAACAGAACATCAATAGGTTCCCATAGCCAAACCCATTGGAAACATACTGACATGGTCCTATACATCATCCATACTTGTGGGATCTTTTGGTGTACCACCACATTTCCTTAGAGCACGGCAGTTCCTCCACTTCAAACTCATTCACTGATCAATGAAGCATTTTGTCACCAAAGTGCTTCCACTACTTTCATTCAAATTTATTGCATCAGTTTGTGCCAAAACTCTAGTTCCAAACTCTCCGCTGTTCGGTGTTATACCTAGTAAAGGGGAAAATGGCAGTAATTGTTGGAAGTCAGTCCTCTCAGCTTCAGGACATCACTGCAGGCCTTCCTTACAGCTGTATCCTAAGTCCAAACATCATCAGATGCTTCAGGAAAAACCTTACTCCCATCCCATCCTAAAGTCAGAAGTGGGATCAAATTACTGCAGATACTGGAATCTGTACTGAAAGCAACAAATGCTGGAGATCACAGCAGGTCAGGCAGCATCCATGGAGAGAGAGAGCAAGCTAATGTTTCAAGTCTGAATGACCCTAACAGAGCCATCAGTGCTCTGATGAAGAGTCATCTCAACTCGAAACATTAGCTTGCTGTCTTTCCAAGGATGCTGTCTGACCCTCTGTCAGAAATGGAGATGTTTGCCAATGATTGCGCAACGTTCAGCACCATTCGCAACTCATCAGGTACTGAAACAGTCCATGTTCAAATGCAACAAGATCTGGAAAACATCCAGGCCTGGGATGACAAGTGGCAAGTAACATTCACCCACATAAGTGACAAGCAAGGAACATCCACAACAAGAGGTAAATTAACCATGCAGCTCCAACAACACTCAGGAAGCCTGACGTCATCCAAGACAAAGAAGCCCACTTGATTAGCATCAAATCCACAAGCATCCACTCGCTCCACCACTGACACTCAGTAGCAACAGTGTACACCATCTACAACTGCAGAAATTCATCAAGGCTCCTTAGACAGCACCTTCCTAAACCATGATCATTTACATCTAGAAGGACAAAGGCAGCGGATACAGGGGAACACCATCCCCTGTGAGTTCCCTCCTAGTTACTCACCATTCTGACTTAGAAATATATCGTTATCTTCACTGCTGCTGTCAATGGTCAGTACCTTTGCACTTTCATTTCCTTCAATACCCTTAGATGCATTTTAGCTGGTCTAGGAGTTATGTCAAGTATAAACGTTGTATCTAATATCTCCTGCTCATCAATTTTAAACTGTTTCAGCGACTGAGGTTCCTCTGCTTTCAACATGGCCTAGGTGAAATCTGCTTCCTTGGTAAAGACAGATGCAAAATGTTCACATCCCAGCCTCCATGCGTTAGTCTCTTTTTCAATCCCTGACTGACCCTACTATCCTTCTACCACTTTATTTTAATTGCACCCATGAGATTCCCTGTTATGTTAGCTGGCAGTCTTTTTTCACATTGCCTCTTTGTTTCAGTTATTTATCTTTTCAATTTCCCTTCTGAACATTTCAGCTTGATTCACAATTTTCTTAAGCACGACTTTCTTCTTTTTCTTAATTGGTATCTTCTTTTCCATTCAGGCGTGCTCTGGATTGGTTTGCTCTACTTTTCCCTAACTGGACTGTATCTGATCCATCTCTTTTTTTGTAGGTATCCCAATGTACAGCTACTGTTTATCTTGAGTGCTCCAGTTTATCCAGCACAGCTCAGCTCTTGTCCTATTGAAATTGCCTTTCTTCCTTCTAATTAACCTTCAGAATGCTCACTGTCCTGATTCAACATTATCCTAAATCTTCTGATTCAATGATCACTGTCCTTCAACTGTCCCCTAGCCCAACTGACACTCGGTATTTTTGACTCACTGTTATGAACCAGACCAACCCCCTTAAAATATATCAAGAAGATAGTTTAGACCCGAACTTTTTCTTATTTTAATGATAAAGCGTTAAGTTCCAAAAGCAATTTGTCTGGTTAAACTTCCAGATTTAAATCAAAACACATTTTATCCATCCATTATAGTTAAAGTACAGCAAAAGAAAGAAGAAATTGGAATAACTTGACTCTAATGGAAAACTTAACGGAAAAATAGATTATTTTATGACTAAACAGTAGCTGTTCCAATAGAGGAACAGCTCATAAACACACCCTTGGCAAAAGGCAAATTCAGAAAACTGATTGTCTCACATGTAACTCCCACAGCAAGAAGACAACCCCCAGCTTTTAGCTGTAATCAAGAGAGAGGAAGAACAGCTTCCACATCTTCAAGATACCAACAGCAACTGCTGAAAATCAAAACTAAAAATCCTGTTTCTGTGGGAACTCAACCACCACCCATTCAGGCTGCTTCTATTTTTCCAACTTTTAAAAAACACCAAAGTCTTGCAAGCTGTGTATTTTACAAGTTTTCAATAGACCACTTTGCACCTCTGCCTTAAACTTCTTTTCAAAACAAAACTAAGATGAAATATTCCTCTTAAAACCATAGTATCGTCACACCCACCTATTTCCAAGAAACAAGACTAGTGGTATCTTTGTTTCTTGAACGTCACAGACGCTGCTGTAGGAAACTCTCCTGAGCACAACCTAAAACTACTGGCATTTCTATCCTTAAGGGTTGAGAATCGGATGCTGGAAAAGCACAGCAGGTCAGTCAGCATCTGAGAAGCAGGAGAATTGAAATTTTGGGCAACAGTCCTTCATCAGGAATGGGGCTTGTGAGCTAACGGGTAGAGAGAAAAATGGGAATGGGGGTCAGGCTGAGGGCAAGGTAGCTGAGAGTGCGATAGGTAGATGGAGGTGGGGTAATGGTGATAGCTCGGTGAGGAGGGTGGAGCAGATAGGTGAAGCGGCTATCCTTAACGCAATCCAAATTTATATTTAGATAGTTAAAGACACACTTTTAACTATTCAGTCAAGCTAGCTCTTCTTTGTAATTTCATGACACATTTGTTCCTCTATCTCCTCAGTGGGCATGTCATTGCACCCTTGTCATTTCTTATCTCTTTACAAATCAATTCTCTCCTCGCAAGGCTCAAGACATGCTTTTTCTCCAGTGCTACAATATTGTCCATACCTAAAACTATTGTCTTATGTCTCACACCAGATCTGCAAAATATTTTTAAGGACCGTGGTCATGATCTCATCACCATATCATGGCCTACGATCTAATGATATAACTGCTCTCAGTCTCTATCCTATTGAGCTCAGTTCTCTTGCAGCATGACATGGTAACGGCAAGATGATACAGTACATCTGAATTTCTCAGCTTGAGCCGAAACATGCAGGTGCTATGATTGCAATGGACATATGAAGGGTAGCAGGAGGAGTAATATAAATTCTTAGCACCACAGCATCATAATTCCACCTGGCAATCTGCATTTGTAACTCACCAATCTTACCTATAATGTTTGATGCAAATATAACATTGATTGTGAGAGTTTTAAGTTCTTGCTTTTCTGACTCCAAGTATTAACTTGCTATTTCCTGTTCTAGTGCTAATTGTCTCTTCAGTACCTTGTGCATCCTGGTATTCCTCCCTAATATTCTCTCCTGGTTCCCACACCCTTACAGACTAAGTTTAACCCCTCTACAACTACCAAACCACCCCATAAAGAATTCACTTCCTGCTCTGTTCAGATGCAACCTGTTCTACTTGAACAGGTGTCAATTTCCCCACAACCAATCCCACTTCAGCAGGAATCCAACAGACTCCCTTGTACACCATCTTTCCTGCCACACATCCATCAATCTTGTTTTTGGAGCGTGGGACGGGGACTATTCCAGAGATTATTACTTTTGAGGTCCATCTTGCCAATGTTCTACCTAGCTCTCCAAATTCTGATTGCAGGAACATATCTCCTTTCACATTTATATTATGAGTACCAATTTGGACATTGTTCACACTTGCCCAGAAGAATATCCTACAGCCACCCTGTGCCCTCTTAGATCCTGGCACCAGGGAGGCAGCATACCATTCTGGAGTCACGTCTACATTTGCAGAAGTGCCTGTGTGTTCCTCTAACTATTCAATCCCTTGCCTCCACTACTCTTCCATTCCTCGCCCTTTGCTCCTTTATAACCAAATTAGCTCAGGTTCGATGGGCCAGACATTTACTGCATAGCTCTGAGGACCCACCAACATCAACAGGCTGAAGAATATCCACTCAAATCCCAAACAATCCTATCTCAACTCTTTAATTACTTATTTTATTAACTAAGTTCAATTCTCTTTCTTGTACTGCTGAAAGTGCTATACGTCTTCTTCCTAATCCTGCTAGACTGAATCTCCTTTCAGTTTTGATACCTTGAGAACTTCTATGCATATTCTCACAGCTTGAAGACTTCTGCTAGGGTGATTGTTCCTCAGACCTGAAAACTGAATTCTCCTGCGAATAGGAAGCTGTTCTCCTGAACTGAACTCCTGATTCTTCTGAACTGAAGACAAAGACTAAACTAACGGCCAATGGTCTGTTGCCCCTGTCATGAACTCAGCAGTATACATATTCCATTAATTAACATCACAGTTTTCCTGTTAGGTATTTGTCTGAATCATGTGTTTTCTAAGCAATAATGTGTTGAGCTAACTACTCCAAATGATATTCTGGCCCTTTTTACAAAACAATATCTTCTCAAAACTGAAACTAAAGTCCACCTGCCACCAGTTTCCCTAACTAATATATTATGCATGTTTATTACATGTCTTTCCAAAGAAAAATGAACAGATATCCTTATGAGACACTTTCAGGTTCCATCACAATTCCTCCTTATCACTGTTTCTATGTTACATTGACAATAATATATACAAACATTAAACATGCTTTAATTTCCATAGAAACCATATTTTATATAATCTGACTATAACATTCAGTTTCATTCATATTTGCTCTTGACAAGTAATGTTCTCCATCCCAACCATATGAATGATTTTTAAGTTTCATATCTATGACATTAAATCCCAACAAAACAACCTGAGATTTTTGTCATGGAATGTGATGCTTTTCAAAAAGTCTCTTTGGAGTTGTTTGATATGTAAAGCCAAAGCTTTTAGAGTCAAAACAATGCTCAGCATCTCCTACGACTGAAGTTGAATAGTTCTGTTGACAAGCATACAACTTCCTGAAAAAATGGCCGCCTGACCCTTTGACCACTATCTCATCTTCTCGCAGTAAAATGACATTCATACCCCTGTCACTGACATCAACTGTGAGTTGTAATATCTTCTCATATTTCTGTGCTGCTTAAAACAGGACATCAGCACAACTTTCAAATTGTCCTTTCAACTTGAAAAAGGCTTTCAGACATTCTTTGGTCTCTTCAAATTTCCTGCTTTCTTTACTAAACTTGATAAAGAAGCCACTATCATTCTGAGGTTTAGAATAAATTTCTGATAACATTCACTTATGCCAGTGTATTGTAGAATTTCACTTTTTGCTTTAAGTACACGGAAGTCCCTTACTTGAGTTTCCGCAAGGTATTACAAGGTTTTATCTCACAGAGTAGCAAAATAAGTCTCTTCGATTCTGTCATGTTCACTTTTAGACAGATTTATGACCAAATTGTCTCGATGTAACAGCTCATTCAAGTGGAGTAAGTGTATCTCCCAGGTCTGGCTAGACATGGCCAGATTCATAATAGAGGCAACACAATTACACAATTCTTCAATGACATGTTGGTTATCGTTAAAAAGCTGCCGGAGCATTCTCATTCCAAAAGACTTGGCATTGCTAAACTCTATCTGGTTATACAAATGCTGATATTTCTTTGCCTCTATCAGTCAATGGGATTTGCCATTATCCTTTTAATAAATCTGTCCATCTTAGCCTAGAATGTACTGAATGACCTAGCCTCTGTGGTAAGTAATTCCACAGATTCACTACCCTCTCAGAGAAGAAATTCCTCCACATTTCTGTCTTAAAAGAATGAACCTTTATTCTGAGATGATGCCTTCCAGTCCTTGGCTGTCCCACAAAGGAAAACTATCTTTTCACATCTACCTATCAAGTCCCTGAAAAATCTTGGATGTTTCAATAAGAACACCTCTCTTTCTTCTACATTCCATTGAGTACTGGCCCAATCTACGCAACCTCTCCCCAAAAGACATTCCCTCCATACTCAGTGTAAGCCGCATAAACCTTCCCTGGACTCATTGCGACTTAAAGCATAACTCATCCTGATGAACAAGTTGTTACTAATTTGAAAGAAGCAGAAAACTCTTTCCAAGCATTAATGGCACTGTTCCTGGTCTTCAAGGAGAGATTTAACATGTTGTGTGCTTATTTATGTAATCTAGCCATGTCAGATCTGAGTAAACAGAACTGGCTGGGCAGAGGCTTTTTGAACATCCAGAAACACTCTTTAGTCCATTGTAGTTGATTTTGTAGGTTTTTGCCAAAATGTGTATGAAGCTGGGAAATAGGTCAGGACTTATGTGTCTTTGGCATGAGCTAGCTTTTCCTTGGGGCTTGTTTAAAACTCAAGTTGATCTCATCTCCAACTTCGAACAGAATGCAGCAAGTGCTTGACAGAAAGGGATGCGGTCCATTAAGCTCACCTTTCACCTTCCTGATAATTATTCAATAATTGTGCAACAGAGGTTTGATTAAGCGAAAGCTGAAAGGAACGTATAAGATTATGAGGGGCATGGACAAGGGTGAATAGAAAGCAGCTGGTCCCCTTCGTGGGAGGGGGCATAATTTTAAGGTGAAAGTCAGAGGGTTCAGTGGAGTTTTGCGCAAAGGCTTTTTCACCCAGAATGTGGTGGGGGCCAGGGAATGAACTGCCCACAAGGGCAGTAGAGGAGGGAAATCTCACAACCTTTAAAAGGTACTTGCATGAGCATTGAAGCTTCATAGCATAGAGTCGAAGGGATGTACGGCACGGAAACAGACCCTTCAGTCTAACTCATTCATGCCGACCAGATATCCCAACCCAATCTAGTCCCACCTGCCAGCACCCAGCCCATATCCTTCCAAACCTTTCCTATTCATATACCCATCCAGATGCCTTTTAAATGTTGTAATTGTACCAGCCTCCACCACTTCCTCTGGCAACCCATTCCACACACACACACACCACCCTCTGAGTGAAAACTTTGCCCCTTAGGTCTCTTTTATATCTTTCCCCTCTCACCCTAAGCCTATGTCCTCTAGTTCTGGACTCCCCGACACCAGGGAAAAGACCTTGTCTATTTATCCTATCCATGTCACTCATGATTTTATAAACCTCTATAAGGTCACCCCTCAGCCTCCAACGCTTCAGGAAAAACAGCCCCAGCCTATTCAACCTCTCCCTATAGCTCAAATCCTCCAACCCTGGCAACATCCTTGTACATCTTTTCTGAACCTTTTCAAGTTTCATAACATCTTTCCGATAGAAAGGAGACCAGAATTGCACGCAATATTCCAACAGTGGCCTAACCAATGTCCTGTACGCTGCAACATGGCCTCCCAACACCTGTACTCAATACTCTGACCAATAAAGGAAAGCATACCAAATGCCTTCTTCACTATCCTATCTACCTGCGACTCTACTTTCAAGGAGCTATGAATCTGCACTCCAAGGTCTCTTTGTTCAGCAACACTCCCTAGGACCTTACCATTAAGTGTATAAGTCCTGCTAAGATTTGCCTTTCCAAAATGCAGCACCTCGCATTTATCTGAATTAAACTCCATCTGCCACTCCTCAGCCCATTGGCCCATCTGATCAAGATCCCATTATAATCTAAGGTAACAGTCTTCGCTGACCTCTACACCTCCAATTTTGATGTCAGCTGCAAACTTATTATCTATACCTCTTATTCTCGCATCTAAATCATTTATATAAATGACGAGAAGTTGTAGTCCCAGCACTGATCCTTGTGGCACTCCACTGGTCACAGGCCTCCAGTCTGAAAAACAACCCTCCACCACCACCGTTTGTCTTGCAAGGCTATGGGGCCTCATGGAGGCATGTGGGACAAATGTAGAGATCCTAACTTTCTCCTAGTGTAGATTTAGTTTAGTACAGATGGCCTGTTTTATGCTGTATAATGCTATGATTCTATGATTGAAATTGTTACAATTTCAACAAAAAGTGAACAATTACAACATTTAAAAGGCATCTGGATGGGTATATGAATAGAAAAGGTTTGGAAGGATATGGGCTGGGTGCTGGCAGGTGGGACTAGTTGGGCGGCACGGTGGCACAGTGGTTAGCACTGCTGCCTCACAGCGCCAAAGACCTGGGTTCAATTCCCGCCTCAGGCGACGAACTGTGTGGAGTTTGCACGTTCTCCCCGTGTCTGCGTGGGTTTCCTCCGGGTGCTCCGGTTTCCTCCCACAGTCCAAAGATGTGCAGATTAGGTGAATTGGCCATGCTAAATTGCCCGTAGTGTTAGGTAAGGGGCAAATGTAGGGGTATGGGTGGGTTGTGCTTCGGCGGGGCGGTGTGGACTTGTTGGGCCGAAGGGCCTGTTTCCACACTGTAAGTAATCTAATCTAATCTAATAATGATTCAAAAAGTGAACAAAGAATGAATTCTGCCAAAGAGTCATCAGTTCCCATTTGCCTTTAAGAGCCCAGTTACGACCCTGTGAGAACTATGCATAAAAACTTGGCAGCTTCCCAACCAAATAACAAGCTCTTGTGAAATGTTTCCCTCATTGCTTGAGGTTATAGCTTGTTCGGTAATCAAAGTTTTATTGCTTAACTACTAAGAACAAATATGCTTTGGGGACCTTTTAAACAGTTTTGGGTTCATGGCCCAACAACAGCAACCAACTGGGAGGCGAGAAACATTCATTGATCCAACCCACAGGCCATTCTGTCTGCCCGAGTGGAAACTGGTATTATTTCATCTGAAAACATCAGACTTTGGAGCCAGCCATTTACTGGTCAGTTTGGCATTTGCCCTTTCAATTCTCTAATGTGGTGTCCATACTTTACTGAAGACAATGAATGTTGCTAGATAGTTTGATGCTGAGTCTGAATGCATGTTAATTTTCACCTGAGGAACAAAGGCCAATAATAAGCAGAACCCTTTTGTTGTTTCCTTTCCTCATTGATAGAGGAGATCTGTGACCCTGCCCCTTTCCATCTCCATAACCTCTTTTATCTTGAATATCTTTCAACCACCCAGGAACTCTGCAATCTCCAATTTTGTCTCCTATGCATCCTGTTTGTGGTTTTCTGTAGTGGTCAGTCCATGTCACCATGGGTTCTGTTGAGTCAAATGTCTTGAAGTTTATTTACAACGCAATTGTTTGTAAGGCTTTCATATCACAGACTTACGTGCACAGTCGGATCTTATGCTTAATGATGTTACTGTGAATTGTACACACATAACTGACTGATTACACTGACTGGTACTGTGACTGAAGGCAAGGCAGTCACCTTCATACTAGGACACCACTTGGCGTGATGACACGTCATTATCTTATATGCACAAACCTGTAGGTCTGGAGTGTATGCTGCAATACCAGATCCCCAGTTTCCATTCCTTCACCATCCAGCAGTGTAGTCCCTTCACATTCCTCCACCCAACTGCAGTGATTGTAAGGAGGTCAGACAGCTTGACCTCATGCAGGATGAGTTCCCAGATTGGGGCTGTTAAACTCGTCCAATCAGAGAGCCCTGGTTGACAGGAGTGTCAGAGGTTCTGTTCACTCTGAGAGCTGGCTCTGAGGGAGCTGGATCAGTGTCAAGGACTCTCCAAGTATAAGTGAAGGATGACTTGTTGACAGGATACCAGCCTCTGTGGAGTTATTTTCCAATTTCCTTCCAGTTTTTCTCACAGATGTCTGTAAGATGCCTATTAATACGAGAATTTTGAATGCTTAGTTTAACATCAGCCTATAAAACTTGGTGTCAAATTTTACTTGCTATGCTGTTCCCTGGAGTCTTTTCCTGTATTCTAGTATTCCCAAAACAACATTCCCAAAAAGGCTGCAGCTGAACTGGGAGAGAGTGAAGTGTTCACGCTTGCAGTTCCTGGGTGACCTCCCCACTCCCCACAAACACATAGAACACAACCAGGCACTATGTTTCCTTTCTGATTCAAAGCTACCTGAGTAAAATTCATCAATAATGACACTCAAATAGAACATCACAGCCCAAAAGAAGATTTTGGACTTGAGTGGTTGCCTGATGCGAAAGTAATAGACAGAGCTGGTAACCAAGTAGCAAAAGGGAAATCAGCATTATTCCCTTCATATAGAACAGCACAGTGGTTGACATAAAGTGCTCTGTCTTTTAAATAAGGCGAAAAGTATTTTCTTGAAATGTAGGGTAGATGAAAAAGAAATCTCCCACTAATAACTCAATGTCACTGCTTCATTCACTGGAATGATCCCCAAAAACAAATATCACAAAAGACACGTGGTGATGGAGAACATGAGATTGCACTGGATTAGGCACATATTTCCCATCCTGCAGTACTGCTGAGTGAAAGGGTAAATAGGCGTGTTGAAGTCCTGTGAGGAAAAGCTAGCCTTGGGTATTGCTGCAAGCATACAGTCGATCTTTAATGCTGTCAAACAATAGACAATAGACAATAGGTGCAGGAGTAGGCCATTCAGCCCTTCAAGCCTGCACCGCCATTCAATATAATCATGGCTGATCATTCCTAATCAGTATCCTGTTCCTGCCTTCTCTCCATAACCCTTGATTCCACTATCTTTGAGAGCTCTATCCAACTCCTTAAATGAATCCAGAGAGTGGGCCTCCACTGCCCCCTGTGGCAGAGCATTCCACGCAGCCACCACTCTCTGGGTGAAGAAGTTTCGCCTGAGCTCTGTCCTAAATGGTCTACCCCGTATTTTTAAGCTGTGTCCTCTGGTTCGACACTCACCCATCAGTGGAAATATGTTTCCTACTGACAGAGTGTCCAATCCTTTCATAATCTTATACGTCTCAATCAGATCCCCTCTCAATCTTCGAAACTCAAGGGTATACAAGCCCAGTCGCTTCAGTCTTTCAGTGTAAGGTAATCCTGCCATTCCAGGAATTGACCTCGTGAACCTACGCTGCACTCCCTCAATAGCCAGAATGTCTTTTCTCAAATCTGGAGACCAGAACTGCACACAGTACTCCAGGTGTGGTCTCACCAGGGCCCTGTACAGCTGCAGAAGCACCTCTTTGCTTCTATACTCAATCCCTCTTGTTATGAAGGCCAGCATGCTGTTAGCCTTCTTCACTATCTGCTGTACCTGCATGGTTACCTTCATTGACTGGTGTACAAGAACACCCAGATCTCTCTGTACTGCCCCTTTACATAAATTGATTCCATTTAGGTAGTAATCTGCCTTCCTGTTCTTGCTACCAAAATGGATAACCATACATTTATCCACATTAAACTGCATCTGCCATGCATCTGCCCACTCACCTAACTTGTCCACGTCACCCTGTAATCTCTTAACATCCTCATCACTTTTCACCCTGCCACCCAGCTTTGTATCATCAGCAAATTTGCTAATGTTATTGCTGATACCATCTTCTATATCATTAACATATATTGTAAAAAGCTGTGGTCCCAGCACGGATCCTTGCGGTACCCCACTGGTCACTGCCTGCCGTTCCGAAATGGAGCCGTTTATCACTACCCTTTGTTTCCTATTAGCCAACCAATTTTCAATCCAATCTAGTACTTTGCCCCCAATACCATGCACCCTAATTTTACTCACTAACCTCCTGTGTGGAACTTTATCAAAAGCTTTCTGAAAGTCCAGGTACACTACATCTACTGGATTTCCCTCGTCCAACTTCATAGTTACATCCTCAAAAAATTCAAGAAGATTAGTCAAGCATGATTTCCCCTTCATAAATCCATGCTGACTCTGTCCTATCCTGTTACTACTATCCAGATGTGCAGTAATTTCATCCTTTATAATAAACTCCAGCATCTTTCCCACCACTGAGGCCAGACTAACTGGTCTATAATTACCTGCTTTCTCTCGCCCACCTTTCTTAAAAAGTGGTATAACATTTGCCACCCTCCAATCCTCAGGAACCAACCCCGAATCTATTGAACTCTGGAAAATAATCACCAACGCATCCACGATTTCCCGAGCCACTTCCTTCAGTACCCTGGGATGCAGACCATCAGGCCCCGGAGACTTATCAACCTTCAGACCTAAGAGCTTCTCCAACACCAAATCCTGGCAAATATAAATTCCCTTAAGTTCAGGTCCTTCAGCCACTGTTACCTCAGGGAGATTGCTTGTGTCTTCCCAAGTGAACACAGATCTGAAGTACCCATTTAATTCCTCTGCCATTTTTTTGTTCCTAGTAATATATTCCCCTGTTTCTGTCTTCAAGGGCCCAATTTTTGTCCTAACCATTTTTTTGCCTTTCACATACCTAAAAAAGCTTTTACTATCCTTCTTAATATTCTTGGCCAGTTTACCTTCGTACCTCATTTTTCCTCTGCATATTTCCTTCTTAGTAATCCTCTGTTGCTCTTTAAAAGCTTCCCAGTCCTCAGTTTTCCCACTTATCTTAGCTATGTTATACTTTTTCTCTTTTAACTTTATATGTTTCTTTACTTCCCTCGTCAGCCACGGCCGCCCATGCCTCCTCCTGGGATCTTTCTTCCTTTTAGGAATGAACTGATCTTGCAACTTCTGCATTATACACAGAAATATCCGCCATTGTTCCTCCACGGTCATCCCTGCTAAGGTATTGCACCATTGAACTTTGGCCAGCTCCTCCCTCATAGCTCCATAATTCCCTTTATTCAACAGAAATACTGTCACTTCCGACTGTACCCTCTCCCTCTCAAATTGCAGATTGAAGCTTATTGTATTATGGTCACTACTTCCCAATGGCTCCTTCACTTCGAGGTCTCTGACCAATTCTGGTTCGTTACACAATACCAGATCCAGAATTGCCTTCTCCCTGGTCGGCTTCAGCACCAGCTGCTCTAAGAATCCATCTCTGAGGCACTCCACAAAGTCTCTTTCTTGTGGCCCAAACTGATTCTCCCAGTCTACCTGCATGTTAAAATCCCCCATAACAACTGTAGTGACATCTTTGCGACAGGCCAATTTCAGCTCCTGATTTAACTTACATCCGACATCCAGACTACTGTTTGGGGGCCTGTAGATGACTCCCAAGAGGGTCTTTTTACCCTTAGTATTTCGAAGCTCTATCCACACTGACTCTACATCCCCTGACACTAGGTCCCCCCGCTCAAGGGACTGAATATCATCCCTTACTAACAAGACCACCCCACCCCCTCTGCCCGTCAGTCTGTCCTTACGATCACACATGTATCCTTGAATATTCATTTCCCAGACCCTGTCCACTTGAAACCATACAGGACTGACTGAAGTCAAAATTACTTGTGATTTCTGTCCATTACAGACCTAATTTAATCCCAGAGACAGTGTAAAATCGATCAATCTGCAACTTTTCATGTCTAAGTACGTATTCAATTCTTTTTGGAGAGCTCTTATCAAATGCATGGGAATCGGTTTAGCTCAGTTGGCTGGACTGTTGGTTTACAGAGCAGTGTGATGCCAACAGTGTGGGTTCTAATTCCCATCACTGGTTTGAGGTTACCATGAAGGACTCTGCTTCTCAACCTCTTCCCTTGCTTGAGGTCTGGTAGCCCTCAGGTTAAATCACCATTGGTCGCTTCTCTCTAAGAGAGCTGCCCCTGTGGTCTGGTAAGACTACGATGATACATCAACATTGAATGTGCATCCTCTATTTTTCCAGAAAGTGTAGTTCAGACCATAGCCATATGTTAAACTACATATATGTATTTACATAAGTGACAAGATCAGAGACAGGACATTTCGAAGAATGCTTAAGACGTACAACTGGTTCCTCAGAAATAGAATAACATTGAACCTCCACCACGCACACAGGCCATTAGCATTCTTAATCCCTTATGTATGAATCAGCCCTCTCTAATGCCTCAGTGCTTTCTACACTACCCACTCCATTTGACAGCGAGTTCTAACTTCTCACTACAATCTCTACATAGAAATTTCTCCTAAACTCTTTGTTTGTGTCAAACTTACATTCTGGGCCCCTCATTGTGGGCTCACCAACAATGCAAACTATTTCCTCATGTTCTCTCAATTGAGTCACTTCATAATTTAAATCCTGCTGTCATGCCTCCTGATAGGAGAAAAAGAATAGGGTTTCTGATAATCACAAATACTTTAGAAGTACTTTACACATTAACAGCACAGAGGTGGAATGATGGAGTGTGTCAAGCTCCTGGGAGTGCTCATCCACAACAAGCTTTCTTGGACTCTTCATGTGGATGCACTGGTTACAAAGGCCCAACAATGACTCTTCTTCCTCAGACATCTGAGGAAATTTGGCATGACAGCGAATACCCTTGCCAACTTTTATAGGTGCGCCATCGAGAGCATTATGTCTGGATGTATCACTACCCAGTATGGCAACGGTACCATTCAAAATTGGAGACGGTTACAGAGAGTGGTAATTGCCTTTCCCCCAGCTGTAATTCTTGTCCAGTGGTATACACCTGTCCCTTTCTATCACTAAAGTAAACAAAACAGGATTGTGATCGCTATCACCAAAGTGCTCACCTACTTCCAAGTCTAACACCTGGCCGGGCTCATTACCCAGTACCAAATCTAATGTGGCTTCACCCCTTGTTGGCCTGTCTACATACTGTGTCAGGATGCCCTCCTGCACACAATGGACAAAAACTGACCCATCTATAGCACTCATACTATAGTGTTCTCAGTCAATATTTGGAAAGTTGAAGTCCCCCATGACAACTACCCTGTCTCTCTCACTCCTATCGAGAATCATCTTTGCTATCCTTTCCACTACATCTCTAGAACTATTCGGAGGCCTATAGAAAACTCCCAACCGGGTGACCTCCCCTTTCCTGTTTCTAACCTCAGCCCATGCTACCTCAGTTGACGAGTCCCCAAACATCCTTTCTGCAACTGTAATACTGTCCTTGACCAACAATGCCACACCTCCCCCTCTTTTACCATCTTCTCCGTTCTTGCTGAAACATCTAAATCCTGGAACCTGCAACAGCCATTCCTGTCCCTGCTCTATCCATGTCTCCGAAATGGCCACAATATCAAAGTTCCAGGTACCAACCTATGCTGCAAGTTCACCCACCTTATTCCAGATGCTCCTGGTGTTGAAGTAGACACATTTCAAACCAACTTCTTGCTTGCCGGTGCCATCTTGCGTCCCTAAAACTTGATTTTGGACCTCCCTACTCTCAACCTTTTCTATACTCGAACTACAATTTTGGTTCCCATCCCCCTGCTGGATTAGTTTAAACCCACCCCAATAGCCTTAGCAAATTTCCCTCCCAGGATATTGGTACCCCTCTGGTTCAGATGAAGACCATCCTGCTTATAGAGGTCCCACCTACCCCTGGAAGAGCCCAGTTATCCAAGAATCTAAAACCCTCCCTCCTGCACCATCCCTGTAGCCACGTGTTCAACTCCTCTCTCTCCCTATTCCCCGCCTCACTAGCAGTGGCACGGGCAACAAACCAGAAACAACAACTCTGTTTGTCCTAGCTCCAAGCTTCCATCCTAGCTCCCTGAATTTCTGCCTTAAATCCCCATCTCTCTTCCTACCTACGTCGTTGGTGCCAATGTGGATCATGACTTGGGGCTGCTCCCCCTCCCCCTTAAGGATTCAAAATACACGATGAGAGGCATCACGAACCCTGGCACCTGGGAGCAACACACCAACCGTGAGTCTCTCTCGTCCCCACAGAACCTCCTATCTGTCCCCCTAACTATGGAGTCCCCAATGACTACTGCTCTGCTCCTCTTCCCCCTTCCCTTCTGAGCAGGAGGGACAGACTCTGTGCCAGAGCCCTGTGCCCCACTGCTTTCCCCTGGTAAGTTGTCCCCCCCAACACTATCCAAAACGGTATACTTATTATTGAGGGGAATAGCCACAGAGGATCCCTGCACTGCCTGCCAGTTCCCTTTCCGTCCCCCGACTGTAATCCATCTGCCTTTTTCTTGTGCCTGAGGAGTGACTACCTCCCTGTAACTCCTCTCAATAACCCCCTCTGCCTCCCGAATGATCCGAAGTTCATCCAGCTCTAGCTCCAGTTCCCTAACGCGGTTTTCGAGGAGCTGGAGTTGGGTGCACTTCCCACAGATGTGGTCAGCAGGGACACTAGTGGTGACCCTTACCTCCTACATTCTGCAGGAGGAACATTCAACTGCCCTCACCTCCATTCCCATGATTCTAAATCCCCAAAGAGACTATTGAAAAAATAAGGAATAAAAAAATAAACTCGTTACCTTACCAGTCTGGCGCACAGAACCTTTTGTTTTTGGTTAGAGGAGGAGGATGGGTGGGAGACTTTACCCGAGTAGTGTTTCGGGTAACGCACCCACACAAATATATGACTTCCCAAAAGTCCTTCACTCCTCCCTCGCACCTCTCGGCAATTGGAGGCCCGACTCGCGAGGTAAGTCCATTTTAATGCAGGAAAACTCGCCCTTCCCGGCAGCCCTCGCTTCACCACTCCTACTCTCCTCACCGCTCTGGCAAAATGGCTGCATTTCTCTTGGCCAACCCATCTAACCTGCATATTACTAGACACTAATGGGCAATTGAGCATGGCCAATCCACATAACCTTTGGACTATGGGAGGAAACCAACACAAGTGCGGGGAGAACGCGCAAACTCTACACAGACAGTTACCCAAGGGTGGGATCAAACTCAGATCCCTGGTGCTGTGAGACAGCAGTGCTAACCACTGAGCTATCGTGCCGTCCAATGCGTAACCTTTTGACTGGAAACTTGTTACCTGTAGAAATGGTACAGATCCATTGCCTATTGTCTATTGCTTGATTTGTGCACCATTTCTGATGAACACTCACGAATGAATACACATTTAAACAGAGGAACCCGAGTCTCAAAATTTTATAAAGAGGGAATAAAGGAATAAAATTACCTTTTCACTCCCTTTACAGAATTCTTGTCCAAAGAGCTCACAGCCTTCCTTGATTCTATAACACCCCACTCATACAGGGAAACTCTTCACCTGGAATCGACCCCGTACGGTTGAAAACAGATAAAACAGACCTTCCCCTTTAAAAGATTCTAGTGAAAGATTGGGTGACTGGGCAGCTCCAGTAGGTTTTCCAATGCAGCTACAAAATGAGCAAGTATAAGACAGCACTGCGAGCTCAGATCAAACAAAGCTGGTCAGTTCCGTTTAACATCTCCTTCCAGAACACAACGGCACAGTGGTTAGCACTGCTACCTCACAGTGCCAGAGACCTGGGTTCAATTCCCACCTCAGGCAACTGACAGTGTGGAGTTTGCCCATCCTCTCTATGTCTGCGTGGGTTTCCTCTGGGTGCTCTGGTTTCCTCCCACAGTCCAAAGATGTGCAGGTTAGGTGAATTGGCCATGCTAAATTGCCTGTAGTGTTGGGTGAAGGGGTAAATGTAGGAGAATGGATCTGGGTGGATTACTCTTTGGAGGGTCGGTGTGGACTTGTTGTGCCGAAGGGCCTGTTTCCACACTGTAATTAATCTAATCTAATCAACACCAGACCTTAGGATTCCAACAGCGAGCTGCTAGCTGTCGGAGTTCTGTATCCTGCTGTCTATCACTTTTCCAACAACTTGTTACAAACTGAATCCTGGCCTCAATCACTTTTTCTATACCCCATTACTAATTGATGGCTGATCTCTAACAACCTTCTAGTAACCTGGCATCAGCTGAGTCTTTCTTCCTACACCTTTCCCATAAAGTATTACCTGTATCCGTGTGAAGGTGCAGGCATCTGTTGGAGACGCACAGGTTACAGACTTGATCTGTTACCTCACAATTTATAGCTATGCACGCTATTTGAGATATACCCCTTCTGACCGGTGAAGAGGAGGGTAGCCCAGTGGATATGGCCTTAGGTTAGCAATGCAGAAGTCGCATATTCAATAAAAGCAAAAGGTGATAGAAGTCGCAGGTTTGTTAGATAAACAAAGTGTCCTGAAGAACCTGAACAAGAGCTGTGGAGAAATCAATGTCAATGCTAGTGTTTCAAATCCAATATGATTATTCGTTCAAGCTTCAATCTAAGTTGGCAATCTGGGCCACCAGGAGAAAGTGAGGGTGCAGATGCTGGAGATCAGAGCTGAAAATGTGTTGCTGGAAAAGCGCAGCAGGTCAGGCAGCATCCAAGGAGCAGGAGAATCGACGTTTCGGGCATGAGCCCTCTAAGGGAGGGCTGCACTGTTCGAGTTGCTGTTTATCTGTTGAGGCATCAAGCCAAAGTCATGGTTACCTTCTGTATGCATTGCAGAGCATCACACAATGCATCATCTAAAACCTGAAAGAGCTGCGGGCGTTGTAAATCAGAAACAAGAATAGAAATTGCTGGAAATGCTCAACACGTCTGGCAGCATCTGTGGAGAGAAATCAAAGTTAACGTTTCAGGTTTGAATAGCAGAGCAATTTAGATTCTGAAAATCGCGTCAAGAGACAAAGCAGTTTAAACAGAGCACAGAGAGCTGGGAATGGTTTAATTCTGAATGCAGAACTGGGATAGGAGGCAGAGTCTGAAAAAGATCCAAAAATACATCTCAGGAAATCTGTAGGTTTACTGCTCGGTGAGAGGGAGTAGCTTAAAGGTTAAAAAAAGTGTTGCACTGTTTGGAAAGAAGGAACAGCTCCTTGAATTTCTCAAAAGAATACTAGGATAAGGAAGGCAAAATCAGTCATATCATAAAATAGATATAAAAATGTAAAATAAAGTAAAACTGGAGGAAAATGAAGTTATGGAGGTGACTACACCACAAATTAGAAGCAGACAGGCCGAAAGGGAATGGGTGACTATTACAGCAGTCCCCGAAGTTGAACATGTTTGACAATTGGTCTGTCATTTTATAAATTAACAAGGGTGAGGGCTTCTCAGGGCAGTGCAGCCAGAGAAGAGTCCATAGATATATCTCAGGTACAGCAGCCCACTTGACTGGGTTTCCATTCACCACCTTAAACATCCACTCCATCCACCACCGATGGGTGGGAGTAGCAGGCTGTACTATCTACAAGGTGTAATGCAGCAACTCTCGAAGGTTCCTTGGACAGTATCTTTCAAACCCACGACTTCGACCATCTAGAAGGACAAGGGCAGCAGATGCATGGAGGGGGGGAATCACCCTTTGCACGAGTCCCCTCCAAGTCACTCACCATCCAGACTTGGAAATATGTGGCTGTCCCTTCATGCAGTAAACAGCAATGACCTGGAGCACAAAGCCTGGCAGCTTGTTGGCCATGAGATCAATCCTTCAAAAGCGAATTGGACCTTTATCTGAATAAGAGATAATTGCAATGCAAAATACAGGGAAGTGGCACAGCGTGAATTGCTCCTTCAGATAAGATGGGCCGAACGACCTCCTCTGTACTCTGATGAATCCATGGCTCTAATTCAGTGTATGCAGCATAATGCAGTAGGGTCAACGTCTAGGATTGTGTACACTGGAGCTGCAGTAGCAATGTCAGGGCAGAGCTGCTTTCACTACAGCTCCAGGCTGGGATCACAAGGGCAGCTGATATCACCCGATATGATTTGCTTTCGAGTTCATTGTTTTCTCATTATGTAAAGAGTTCAAGACTGATTATTCCACTGAGCGACAAGAGGATAATGTTTTGCAAACAAAATCGAATGCTGAAGCTGCATCCATTGCAGATAAAACCTTTCTGTGGTCACATGGAAACCAAAGTAAATGTTCTTTCACATGCAGTTTTATGAAGGAGGCTTCTGAGGTTGTCAGACACTAATTCAATCGAGAGGTTCATCTGAAGACACTGCAGTGCTTTGTTTGCGGCAGATGAAATCTTTTGATTAGATTAACATTTGATTGGTCTTGAATCCACTGATACTGAGTAGATAGGATTTTTAAATGTATGAAATAACTTGCCTAACCCCTGGAGACTGATAGTCAAGCTGGAATAGATGCTACAAATTAATCTTCTACCTAGAGAGATTTGTTCAGTGATGAGTCTTGACATAGGGATCAAAGTTGTGATGATTACTGCAGCTGAATTCCTGATAAGTTGATCAACATCAAATGTTGATCAGAAACTGAACTGAACCACACAAAAGCTGAGGCTACAAGAGCAGGTCAGAGGCTGGGAATTCTGTGGGGAGTAACTCACCTCCTCTCTCTCCTTAGTGACTCCTCCATGTACAAGATATAACGCAGGACTGTGATAGAATGCTCTCCACTTGCGAGAGAGAGCAGCTCCAACAGCACTCAAGAAGCTCAGCACCATTCAAGGCAAAGGACCTGGCATCATATTACTAACTCTAGTATCCCCTCCCTTCACCAGTGAGTCACAATAACAGTAGTATGTACCTTCTAGAAGATGCATAGCAGCATCAAGGTTCCATTGATAGCAACTTCCAAATTCCTGCTCTCTGACACTTTGAACGACGAGAGCATCTGACACATAGGAATGGGATATTCCCTTCAGGAATATTGGTGTTTCTTCTCTGTCAGTGGATCAAAGTCCTGGCACTCACTTCCCTGACCATCCTATGGGTGTACACCACATGGCAGTTATCATTTCAAGTTGGTGGATAATGTCCAGCTTTTCGAGAGCAGTTTGGGATGAGAAACAACTTCTGATTTTGCCACAACAATTCCATTGTGTGAAGGAATAGAAGGAAAGTATTCCAGGTGCATTGTGCAGTGACAGTGAAAATCTCTTGTATTCTCTGACCCGGCATAGCTGGGTTGCCAATGGATGCCGTGATGCCATGTTAATACTTAAGAGTACAGGTAGTTCTTTTATAACGCAATGGTTCCATTCTTCTGTGACCTTGCGCTATGCAAAAATTGTGCAATAAAAATAATACTTAAAGTATGGGTGATGCAAACATGCTACATCCAACATGTGTTTTAAAAGTTTGTGGTTTAGAAACAGTGTCCCCTATTCATCAATCACATTACAGCCAATTCGCATTGACGAAAATGCTTATTATAACAGAACAAATGGTTTGTACCCAGAGAATCAGGGGAAACGGCTTGTCTTGCCAGCCCTCTCCCTAACTGCGTTATCTCTGGTGCTCCTCAAGGCTCGTCTTCATCAACATGGCATCCTATTAGCGCAATCTTCAGATGCTTGGTCACTTTCCTCGGGTACGTCTCCATAGTCTCACCTCGATGATGTACTACCCCCCAACACCCAGAATTGGCTCAGCAGCAATTTCCTCTTGTTAAACATCAGGTGGGTAAAGATCGCGATGCCACCTCTGACCCTGTTGTATTGTCACCAATTGCCACTGGGGCAGAAATAATGAAGCAACCACTGATCCAGATGTTCACAACTTCAGTGCAAACTTGAGCTGAGCTTGAAACCCAGTGGGTTCCCGACATCGTAGACCTTGTACCTCCATTATCTTTCATTCACAGACAGGCAACCTTGCATCTCATTCAGTTGGGCAATGTGCTCACATTTTTACAGACCTATCCTGATACGGGACCAACTGACCTTGGATGTCACTGGGACAATAGAGACATCCCATTGATTTTCCAATCCGGATCAAAAGTTCCTGAGGCGTAAAGCAGATGATAGCATATTGGTTGAATCTCTGCAATTTTTCAGATGGCAGCCAGTTATCAGTCTCTATTCCTATAACGCTCAGCCCGTTTTGTACCACAGAAGCATTTATCCCTATTTTACTGTGATTAGATGCAACATAAACATGGAGTCCAGTCCACAGCTACTGTGAGTCAAAGAGGAACCTTTAATTCTGAATCTTGCAAGGCTCACAAACTGAAACTGAAATTGCTGAAGAAACTCAGCAGGTCTGTCAGCACCTGTGGAGAGAAAGCAGGGTTAACGTTTCGGGTCCAATGACCATTCTTCAGAAGAGACCTGAAACGCTAACTCTGTTCCTCTCTCCACAGATGTTGCCAGACCTGCTGAGTTTCTCCAGAAATTCCTCTTTTTTTAGATTTCCACAGTTCTTTATTTTATTTCAGTGTAACCATTCAGATTCCTCTCACAAACCAAGTTAGACACTGAGGTGTACAGTCTGCAATTATCCTTCTGAGACGATCTATCTGACAGTAATTGTATTATAACTGTGCAGTTCTCATTCTATGATTTCTGCGCACTGGATTTCAGAGTCTGGTCACTTTCAGCTGCTGATTATACCTCAGTGCGGTGCGAGGGATAAAATCCTGCATCCCTTCCACCTCCACTATGCTGGAGGGCCTGGGAATGCTTACTGAAGACAGCAGCAAACACACATGAAGATCGACACAGAAAGCCAAGTGCAATGAAACTCCTGTCAATATCACAAAGCTTTTTGTTACTGGTTTTCCTGTTCCTTTTAAACATTAAATGTTATTTTCTTGGTTAATGGTAAGCGTAATGATTTTCCTTTTCTCTTTTAAAGATTTTTAATATCACTGTTACTTTAAAACTGCCGTGCGTAATTAGTTTTTCTGATGCATTGCCATTTAACGATTTTTGGAGAATGAGTGTGGGCGACAGAACTGGGTGAGCGACTGGGCCTGAGGTAATGATGAAGGAGTAGGTGCCATAGGAAGGATGTTATTAAATTAGAAAGGATACAAAAAAAATACCAGGATGTTGCTGGGACTGGAGGATTTGAGTTATGTGGACAGGCTGGATAGGCTGGGACTTGTTTCCATGGAGTGTAGGAGGCTGAGGGGTGACCTTATACAGGTTTATAAAAACATGAGGGGCATCAATAAGTTGAATAGTCAAGGTCTTTTCCACAGAGTAGAGGAGTCCAAAACTAGGGGGCAGAGGTTTAAGGTGAGAGGGGAAAGATTTAAAAGAAACTTGAGGGGCAACATTTTCACGCAGGGGATGGTGCGTGTTCGGAACAAGCTGCCAGAAGATTTGGCAGAAGCACGTACAATTTAAAAGACATTTGGACAGATATATGGATTGGAAAGATATAGAGGGATACGAGCCAAACACAGGCAAAAGGGACTAGTCCAGTTTAGGAAACTTGGCCAGCATGCACGAGTTGGGCCGAAGGGTCTGTTTCCATGACTCTATAACTCACCTGAATCTATGGTGGTGTAAGGGTGGTAAGTTGGCAGGTAAGGTTGCAAGTTGTTCGCCTTGCAGGGTAGTAGTTGGGTAGAATAGGAGGGTGGTAGGTGGGTAAGGTGGTAAGACATGAAGGTGACAATATGTTAAAATAGTAGGTTTATGGGATGGTAGGGTGTGTGGTGTGGCAGACTCATAGATCAGGACTTAAGGTATATGAGGAGCATTCTTGCTGGGAGACAGTATGGGAGGGGAGATTGGAGACTACTGGAGGGAAATCTACCCAAGCAGGGGTTGGTGATAGAGTCGGGGTCAGATAGTGAGGGGTAAGATCAGATTGGGTTGGGTATGCATTGTTTCAGATCTGGGGGATTAGTCAGGGATTGAGTCCCTGTTGGGCAATGTGGAGGAGGAGACAGCATTGGATGACAACAGTGGGGTCAGTCTGGGGTGGGGGGTGGTGGTGGTGGGATAATGTTGACAGTTAACCAGGAATCAAAGTGAGTTTTACATAACGATTCACATAAATGAATCACAACCAGCCAAAACCTCCAACTTGATCTTAGACTTGGGGAATTTTCAAGATGCTCCCAGACACAGAGTAAGTTCCCAGGCAATTCCCACAGAGTCATGTGTTCTGAGGCATCCGCCTGGTCCTGATACCAAACTCCTGTCCGCATTGCTGCAGCAGGCAGCTTCCGAGTGCAGGATCTGGGACCTTCCTTCCTTCTGTGTTACCCAGCTATCTTCGGCCCTCACAAGCTTACTCCAAGCCTCCCTGTTTGCAGCTCAGAGCCAATTGGCTTAATTTGGCACTTGTTCTGTTTTAGGTAAAGCAGCCCTTCATTGTTTTCCACAGCTTTCTTCCAACACAGATTTCTTCCTTCTCCTAACAGCTTGCGGATTATGCTGAGGGCTCCTTTTTGTTTTGGAGCAGTGGAGAGCTGACAGAGCCCGTTCTGCAAGCCTGTTCTACCGCAGTTTGCTGTGTTCGTTAGATGAACGATGTACGCAGCGGGTCCCAGCTTCATTCCAGGCACTTCAGCAAGAATCTTAAATAATCAGCAACAACTAGACCCCATTCAACATCTCTTACTGAACTCCTTGGCATTGCATGACCCAATGAGGCTGCTTCTGAAAGTAACCAAGACCATTCAGCTGCCTGCTGTCTGAATCTGTGGGTCACCCCTGATGGATTCTGTTTTCAAGACCGAAGTGATGTCAGAATTTCTAACAGCGACCTGCACCAAACAAGGGAGTGTTGCTTTGTCAATAGAATGGCACTTTGATCAGATGTTGACCTGAGAGGGCATCCCCCTGCTCAGCATTAAACTTTAATGAAACTAGAACCAGGAAATTACAGAGTTAACATTCTGGAAGGATTTGATCGATTGGGCCGAATGAGGTTCTTCACTCAGACCTGTCCTGTTGTGCTATGTCTCCTGAATCACATCCAAGTTCAGTGGTTGATCGGGAAGCTAAGTGGAACGCTGGCCTTTATCTCAAAGGGGAGATTCATAAATAGAAGGAAGCTTTCCTCAAACTGTACAAGGAATTAGTCAGTTCACAGCTGGAGTACTGTGAATAGCTTTGAGCCCCTTATCCAAGGAAACAAATGCAGGCGGGCAGTCCTCAACTTTCTTCCAGTTGATTATAACCTTACAGTGAAGCCTCTTCTAAGGATGCCTACCTTGAAGCTCTCCCCCTCCCTCTCCAAGGATCGCGGTGACTGTCTCTGTCACTGCTCCACCCCCCACTCCACCCCCACCTCCCCAGGTCATCTCCTTGGCCCTGAAGCTCTTCGGCCATGAGCTGAAGCAGACTCGCCTTCCCACCTATCCATTCCATCCTCCTCTCCGACCTATCACCTTCACCCCCAACTTCATCGACCTATCGCATTCTCAGCTACCTTCTGTCCCCCCTTTCCCCCCAACCCCACTCCCTCCCATTTATCTCTAAGCCCCCTTGCACCACCCCCTCATTCCTGATGAAAGGCTTATGCTCAAAACGTCAATTCTCCTGCTCCTCGGATGCTGCCTGACCGGCTGCGCTTTTCCAGCACCGCACTCTCCAACTCTGATCTGCAGCATCTGCAGTCCTCACTTTCTCCATGATCCAGAGTAGGTTCGCTAAGGTAATACCAAATATAGTGGGACTGTCTTATGAGAAGGTGAATAGTTTAGGCCTGTATTCATTGGAGTTCAGAAGAGTGAGAGGTGACCTTATTGAAATATAGAAGATTCTTAGGGGGCTTGAGAGGGTAAATGCAGACAGATTATTTCCCGTTGTAGGAAAGTCTAGGACCAGAGGACATAATCTCAGAATAAAGGGTCATAACATTTAAGTCAGAGACAAGGAGGAATTGCCTCCCTCAGAGAGTAATGAAATCTTGTCCACAGAAGAATGGACCTTTAAGTATATTCAAGGCTGAGACAGACAGATTTTTAATCAGAAAGGGAATCAAGAGTTAGGGAGGAAAGTGGAGTTGAGGATTACCAGATCAGCCATGATCTCATTGAATGGTGGAGCAGACTCGATGGGCTGAATGGCCTATTTCAGCTCCAATGTCTGACGTTCTTATGGTCTGACTTATGACTGCAATGTTACTGTTTATCAGGAAGTGTTATGGATGTCTGTTGAATATGTCAGCACCACAAAACATACCTTTACTTCTGATGTTACAGGAACTGGTACATGCCTTGTCAAAGGGACTTATTTCCCTGGAACGTCGGGAGGCTGAGGGGTGACCTTATAGAAGTTTATAAAATCATGAGGGGCATGGATAGGGTAAATAGTCAATGTCTTTTCCCTGGGGTAGGGGAGTCCATAATTAGAGGGCATAGGTTTAAGGTGAGGGGGAAAGATTTAAAAGGGACCTGAGGACAAACTTCTTCCTTGTGTATAGAATGAGCTGCCAAAGGAAGTGGTAGAAGTGTGAAAGGTATTTGGACAGGGACATAAATAGGAAAGGTTTAGAAGGATAGAAGCCAAATACAGGCAAATGGACTAGTTGAGTTGAGGAAACGGGGTCAGCATGGACGAGTTGGGCCGAAGGGCTTGTTTCCTGGCTGCTTACCTCTATGACCCTGTTAAGTACAGATGCCCTGCTGGAAGCAAAAATCTTCTCTATGGTGAAAGGTCATGGGTAACACGAGAGGTGAGTTATAAAACAATCCAAGAACCCCGTGGTAAACTTCTGAAAATCTCATTGAAGATGAACGAAGCAACAGCCCTGGGCATCAAAGCATTTGGACATTTTAATATTTAAATTTTAACATTTTAACAGTTCCAATTACTGTGAGTAGAAATCTGTAAATTGATCAACCAGATGGCAATGCTATTTTCTTTCTGCTTAAAATTTAAATTCTATTCAGTATGAAGACCACCCGGCTTAAAATAAAAGCAAGCTGATAGTTTGCTCTTTGATTTAAAAGAACAAAAAAAGGCAATCAGAAATGCCAAACTCTCCTGATGAAGTTACAGATTTTAAAACACTAAAAACAGCTTCATACACAAAGCAGATTTCAGAAAGTCTTGTCTCTCTTTTAGTACTTAAAGCTATTTAACTGTTTCAAAGCACTTGACAAGAAAAGTTTCGAACAACGAGAATCCAGAGAAAGCATATTCCTGTCAGGGTGAAAGGAAAGGCTGGTAGGTACAGGGAATGCTGGATGACTAAAGAAATTGAGGATTTGGTTAAGAAAAAGAAGGAAGCATATGTAAGGTATAGACAGGATAGATCAAGTGAATCCTTAGAAGAGTATAAAGGAAGTAGGAGTATACTTAAGAGGGAAATCAGGAGGGCAAAAAGGGGACATGAGATAGCTTTGGCAAATAGAATTAAGGAGAATCCAAAGGGTTTTTACAAATACATTAAGGACAAAAGGGTAACTAGGGAGAGAATAGGGCCCCTCAAAGATCACTAAGGCAGCCTTTGTGTGGAGCCACAGAAAATGGGGGAGATACTAAATGAATATTTTGCATCAGTATTTACTGTGGAACAGGATATGGAAGATATAGACTGTAGAGAAATAGATGGTGACATCTTGCAAAATGTCCAGATTACAGAGGAGGAAGTGCTGGATTTGTTGAAATGCATAAAGGTGGATAAATCCTCAGGACTTGATCATGTGTACCCGAGAACTCTGTGGGAAGCTAGAGAAGTGATTGCTGGGCCTCTTGCTGAGATATTTGTATCATCGATAGTCACAGGTAAGGGGTCGGAAGACTGGAGGTTGGCAAATGTGGTGCCACTGTTTAAGAAGGGTGGTAAGGACAAGCCAGGGAACTATAGACCAGTGAGCCTGACCTCGGTGGTGGGCAAGTTGTTGGAGGGAATCCTGAGGGACAAGGTGTACATGTATTTGGAAAGGCAAGGACTGATTCGGGATAGTCAACATGGCTTTGTGCGTGGGAAATCATGTCTCACAAACTTGATTGAGTTTTTTGAAGATGTAACAAAGAGGACTGATGAGGGCAGAGCGTTAGATGTGATCTATATGGACTTCAGTAAGGTGTTCGACAAGGTTCCCCATGGGAGACTGATTACCAAGGTTAGATCTCACGGAATACAGGGAGAACTAGCCATTTGGATACAGAACTGGCTTAAAGGTAGAAGACAGAAGGTGGTGGTGGAGTGTTGTCTTTCAGACTCGAGGCCTGTGAATAGTGGAGTGCCACAAGGATCGGTGCTGGGTCCTCTATTTTTTGTCATTTACATAAATGATTTGGATGCAAGCATAAGAGGTACAGTTAGTAAGTTTGCAGATGACACCAAAATTGGAGGTGTAGTGGACAGTGAAGAGGGTTACCTCAGATTATAACAGGATCTGGACCAGATGGGCCAATGGGCTGAGAAGTGGGTTAATTCAGATAAATGCGAGGTCCTGCATTTTGGAAGAGCAAATCTTAGCAGGACTTATACATTTAATGGAAAGATCCTAGGGAGTGTTGCTGAACAAAGAGACCTTGGAATGCAGGTTCATAGCTCCTTGAAAGTGGAGTTGCAGGTAGATAGGATAGTGAAGAAGGCATTTGGTATGCATTCCTTTATTGGTCAGAGTATTGAGTACAGGAGTTGGGAGGTCATGTTGCGGCTGTACAGGACACTGGTTAGGCCACTGTTGGAATATTGTGTGCAATTCTGGTCTCCTTCCTATCGGAAGGATGTTGTGAAACTTGAAAAGGTTCAGAAAAGATTTACAAGGATGTTGCCAGGGTTGGGGGAATTTGAGCTATGGGGGAGGCTGAACAGGCTGGGGCTGTTTTCCCTGGAGCGTCGGAGGCTGAGGGGTGACCTTATAGGGGTTTACAAAATTATGAGAGGCATGGATAAGATAAATAGACAAAGTCTTTTCCCTGGGGGTGGGGGAGTCCAGAACTAGAGGGCATAGGTTTAGGGTGAGAGGGGAAAGGTATAAAAGAGACCAACAGGACAGTGTTTTCACACAGAGTGGTATGTGTGTGGAATGAGCTGCCAGAGAAAGTGGTGGAGTACAATTGTAACATTTAAAAGGCATCTGGATGGGTATATGAATAGGAAGGGTTTAGAGGGATATGGGCCAGGTGTTGGCAGGTGGGTCTAGATTAGGTTGGGATGTCTGGTAGGCATGGACGTGTTTGACCGAAGGGTCTGTTTCCATGCTGTACATCTCTATGAGTCTGTGACTCTATGACCCTAAAAAAAAGTTAGATGTGGGAAGTTGAGAAACTCGGGCCTGGGTAAAATGACCATAAGTTATGTGGCACTAAGAACTGGAGATGTGCAAAAATCAAGAACTTGAAGAAACACAGAACCGTGGAGGAATATACACTGGGAGGAAGTAACAAATATAGCCCAAAGACATTCACTGAGGACAGCATTAGATTTGCTTCAAATTTTTGCCAACACTGTGAAGTTGATTGCTTGGCTTAAGGGTAGATAGACTCAAAACTGTTGATGGAAGACCAAGACATGTTAGGCTAATGAGGTACACGTTGGAAGCAGAGTCTGTTGCAATATCAGAAACACGAAAACCAATTAACTGCGATTCTTGGAGGTGTAGGGACACCCACAATTGCTACTAGAATGAGATTCCAGAGTTTGTCCCTGTGTGGAGATATTAAAGGAACTTATCGAACATATTTGGGCTTTAGTGCAAATTTGAGTACTAGGAGCCCCTGTGTTTTATGCAAGTTATCAGTTTAATTACATGGAACTGGTATGGAGTCACATGTCACCATGCATGCATGTGCATATGTGAGCAAAATACATGCAAGTTTGTTTAGTATCACAGTTAGCCGTCACCATTTTATGTATTTGATGTCTTATGTTTTTATATTACGCTCTGGGTGTTCCGCGAATGTGTCTTTTATGTTTTTGCAACTTATTCTCTTCCCTTATCAAGCCCTGTTCATTCTAGATTTCTCCTACCATTCACTCGCTGGATTTATGATATACCTATGGATATTTTCCTTCTTCCCATCGATGAACAATGAGGTGATTCCATCTTTATCCAGATATCGTAATTTCTCCAGTCTCTTTGAATGTTTGGTGCACTGTAAGTAACAATGTTTTACGTGTTGCTAAAGGAATAAATTTTGATCAGCTCACTGGGAAGACCATTGATAGTGCAATGGGAGCTTTATTTACTAAGGACAGGTGCAATCTTAAAAAGACCAATGCCTCATTTCTGCACTGGAATTAGCTGAGATTAGAGGCCTCAAAGCACCAAAGGCCTTGATTTAGATACTTAATTCTTTAAAGTTTGCATCACATGCAGACGGGGTGGTTAAAAGACATTTACTACCCTTGCCTTCATGGCTCAGACCTTTGAGTATTAGAGGTGGGACGCTATGTTGAGGTTGTACAGGACATCAGTGAGGCCTCTTCTGGAATACTGTATCCAGTTCTGGTCTCCCTGTTATAGGAAGGATGCTATCAATCTGGAGAAGGTTTGGAAGAGATTTACCAGGATGTTGCCAGGAATGGATGCTTCGAGTTATCAGGAATGACTGGTTAGTCTGAGACTTTTTTCACGGGAGCACAGAAGGTTAAGGGGTGACTTTGTAGAGGTTTATAATATCATGAGGGGATATTGATAAGGTGACTGATGGGTGTCTTTTCCCTAGGGTGGGACAATTTCAAGACTAGGGGTATATTTCTAAGGTGAGAGGAGAAAGATTTAGAAAAAACATGAAGGACAACTTTTTTACACAAAGAGAAGTTTGTGTGTAGAAATGATGGATGTGGGTACAGCTACAACATTTAAAAGGCATCTAGACAAGTGCAGGTGGGACTAGATTGGGTTGGGACATCTGGTCGGCATAGACGGGTTGGACCAAATGGTCTGTTTCCATGCTGTACATCTCTATGACTCTATGGACTCTAAATGTTTGGAGGGATAAGGGCCAAGCTCAGGCAGGTGGAACAAGTTTAGTTTGGGACTATGGTTGGCATGGGCTGGTTGGACTGACGGGTCCACTTCTGTGCTGTATGACTCTATGATTCTATGACTCCAGAATACGCAGACCTTAAGATTCAGAGATGACAGTTTTGCCAATCGAAGCACAGTTGACCCAGAAATGGTCCTAACATTCAATTATTTCCACACTTTTGAAGGTAACTCTGCTTTTCTCTCCACAGACACTGCTGACCAGATCTGTTGAGTAGTCCCAGCATTTTCAGTTTCTCTTGACATTTGAATGACCAACACTGTCAGACTCTATTCTGAGCAGCTGAAGCATTAACAGCAGTGAGACTTGGTAAGGATAGCACTGGGATGGCCACACAGATACTGTAAAGGAAGTATTCTCTATTCATATTTCCCAGAGAGACTCGTTGAATCTTAAACCTGGGGCCAAACTCAATGAGATTCACTGAAAATAAGCAAGACTTCACGAGTCCGAATCTAAAAACAGATTGATCATGTCATTGGAGGGAAAGTTTGAGAAAAGCCTGACTTTGCAAGGCATGTAGTCATATCTGAAAAATGGCTGAGTTTGACCAAAGCAGTAACCATAGGGGAAAGGAGGAGATTGAGGAAGGTAACATCACAAGATCTAATGTGAGAAAAGCTGATTGCTTACAAAGCACTGCCATGGCAAACCATGCACAATTTCTCTACCTCAAGCACTTATGCAGAGATTTTGGCATAGGGAGCAGAGGAGACCTCTGAGTCCTTTACCTGTATGGTAATCTGCTGGAATGGATTAGTTATGTGTAATAACAGCTGTCTGATTTTAATCCCATTGCTATCTGAGGGAGAATTTGAAACACCCCCATCGCAGCAGAACTCAATCCGTTAGGAAGACAAAACTTTGGTTCCAATGGATCCCAATGGTGACCAAATGGTAGCTACCCTGTTGTTGTTATTGTTATGCCCCTGCAATGAAATATAAAAGGAAATTGTCAAAATTGCTTTGCCTTGAATGCAAACGTGAGGACCAAGAAATATTGAAGCATCTGTAGAACATCATGATCTACATGCAGTGTGTGTGAGTTATAGACTGATATTTATAAACCAAGGACCCAAGGCTAACACAACTGCACGTTCAGGCGAGATTTCATTCAGTGTTTCCAGGAGCACCCATTGTTTTATACCTATCGTCAGTTTTAATTACACGCGTCTGGTGCACACGGACAACATACAATTTCAGTTAGCATTGCAGTTACCATTTCATGCATTTGATATCTTACATTTTTATATTACACCCCAGGATTTCACACATGTGCCTTTTATTTCTCTGTAGCAATGAAGTTTTTCCTTGACCTTATCCAGTCAGAACACAAGCCTTATTCATCCAGATTACTCTCTCCATTCCCTGGCTGCAATTATGATATACCCATGTTTTACCCCTTCCCATCGATTGTATCCACTATATTCCAGATGCTGTGATTTCTCGCGTCTCAGTTCTACAAATGGGATTCTCCTGATTCTGGAAGCAGCAAATAAATGGGTGTAGATTAACCTAAAATTTACTAGGGTAGGCAAAATGAAGTCAAATGAAATTAAGTGAAATGGAGAGAGAAAACATATGAAGCCTGGTGATGGGTCACTGGTTTCAAAGTGTTTCTCTCTTAGTCTGAAGAATATGTGCGTCTGTTTACATCAAGCATTGCAACTCAGCAGTAAAGATCTGAACTGTCACAGTCCTTCTGGAAAAACCGAAGTTTTACTTAAAACATACGCAGAGTATCAGATGTGATAATGTGGCCTAGCGAGCAACTGAATTTGCAACTGCAGTAGAATTGCATTGTGTACATGTTGTATGGTTGATTGAATGACATAAAAGTGATAGAAAACAAACAGAAGCTAAAGTTTTATGTCAAGTTTATTAAAAGCAAGCAATGAGCATCTTTCAAAGGAGACATAAGTAAGTCTTGACAAGTTAATTGAACAAACTGATGTGGAAAACAGGCCTATTTGTGAAAACAGGCCAGTTGTCAAACTGATCACTTGCTGGAGACTCGATCATGTGAAGAGTACAAATGCATGGAAAGAGCTTGTCTCGCCAGCAAAACTAACCAATGTAGGGCAACAGTTGTCTGATCATCGACCAGAGCTTGAGTTGGAGCAGGCTGGTCACCTATTCTGGTCAGATCTTCGGACAAGTCCACATAAAACTGTTCACTCGTTGCATGGATAAGATTCTTGCAGTAACGTTTGCAGTGTACTTTTCCTATCATAAAGAACATTGAGTAAATTCCATTGTTAAAATTACCTCAGCTGATTGATGTCCAGAGTGCACCTGATGGACCAGGGAAAGTGGGAATAAAAGGGGGAAATATAAGCAGACCCCAATTATTATAAAACCATAGCTTTCTACACATCTCCTGCCATTGTACCAATGCTGACCGTGGGTAAGAGCTATCCAATTTAGGCTCATGACCACTCACTATAGCCCTGTAATTTTTTTTTCTAGCATGTATCCAACTTCTTCACTAATTACTTGCATTTAGTATGGCAAAACTGTTGAATCTATTAAACACAGATGGTGACTTCCAGATCTGCAGTTCAAGATATCCACTCTAAGTGCAACAATCTCTTGTAATATATCAAGCTGTCTGACTGTATGACTCTATGAGTCTAATGAGGAGCAGAAGGAGACAATTCAGTCCCTCGAGTCTGCTCTGCCATTTAATACGATAATGGCTGTTCTCATCTCAGCCTCAACTCCACTCTCCACAACCCTTCAACTGATTAATGACTAAAACTCTGTCTTTCTCTTCCTTAAATTTACTTAATCTCCCAGTAACCACCGCACTCTAGAGCAATGAATTCCACAGATTCATAAGGCTTTGAGAGAGACCTTGATCTGACCGGGCGATGGTCCGAGGAGTAGCAGATGGAGCTTAATTTAGATAAATGCGAGGTGCTGCATTTAGGAAAGGGAAGTCAGGGCAGGACTTATACACTTAATGGCCTGGGGAGTGTTGCTGAACAAAGAGACCTTGGGATGGAGGTTCATAGTTCCTTGAAAGAGAAGTCACGGGATAGTAAAGAAGGCGTTTGGTATGCTTACCTTTATTGGTCAGTGCATTGAGTACAGGGTTTGGGAGGTCATGTTGTAGTTGTAAAGACATTGGTTTAGCCACTTTTGGAATACTGAATTCAGTTCTGGTCTGCCTGCTATAGGAAGGATGTTGTGAAAGTTGAAAGGATTGATCTTCAACTTTTCCATTTGGAAAAGATTGATAAGAATATTGCCAGGGTTGGAGTGTTTGAGCTATAGTCAGAGGCTGAACAGGCTGGGGCTGTTTTTCCTGGAGCGACAGAGACTGAACAGTGACTTTATAGAGGTTTATAATGAGGGTCATGAATACAGTAAATAGCCAAGATCTTTTCTCTAGGATGGTGCTGTCCAAAACTAGAGGGCATAGGTTTATTGTGAGAAAGAAAAGATTTAAAAGGGACCTAACAGGCTGTTTAGTCACACAGAGGGTGGCTCATGTATGGAATGAGCTACCAGAGGAGGTGGTAGAGGCTAGTACAATGACAGCATTTAAAAGGCATCTGGAAGGGTATATGAACGCGAAGGGTTTAGAGGGATATGGGCCAAGTGCTGGCAAATGGGGCTAGAGTAGTTTAGGAGATCTGGTTGGCATGGATGAGTTGGACGCAAGGATCTGTTTCGCAGGAGGCTCCCAAGCACTGATGATGTCGCCTAGCCAGGGGACGAAACATTTGCAACAAAAACTTCCAGCTCGGCGAACAGAACCACAACAACGAGCACCCGAGCTACAAATCTTCGCACAAACTTTGAATCTGTTTCCATGTTGTACAACTCGATAACTTGATGACTCAGTAATTTCTTCTTATGTCTGTTTTAAATCTCAAACCTCTTATCCTAAAGCAATGACCTCTCATTCTATATTGCCCAAAAAGGGCATCATCCACTTTATGTTGACCTTGTCAATCTCCTTTAGCAGCTTACATAGCTCAATTAGATCTCCGCTCATTCTTCTAAACTGAAGAAAGTATAGGCTTAAACTACTCAGAGTCTTTCCTCAAACCCAGTGCAGAAGCAGGCCATTCGGCCCAACAAATCCACACTGATGCCCGAACAGCATCACACCCAGACCCACTCCATCCCTGCATTTCCCATGTCCAAAACACCTAGCCTGCACATCCCTGGGCACTATGGGAAATTTAGCACGTCCAATCCATCTAACCTGCACATCTTTGGACGGTGGGAGGAAATCGGAGCACCTGTAAGAAACCTACACAGACAGGGAGAGAACGTACAAGCTCCACACAGGCAGTCACCCAAGAGTGGAATCGAATCTGGGTCCCTGGTGCTGTGAGGCAGCAGCGCTAACCACTGAGCCATCCCATAACAACACTGGCCTACTTCTATACTCTATTCACAATTCTTCTTGACCTTCATAATGCTTCCTTTTCCAAACATAAAATGTCTCATCATAGAGAAATGCAGGGACCAGACTCACCATCCTGGATACTACTGAAAACAATCAGGAATCCAATGCTTTGTTATTATTCAATTTGCTTTCAACCCACTTTCCATACGCTGGGAAACAGATGGGTAACACGCTGCTTTGCCTTTCCCCCTGGATTTCTAAACTGATTTTGTTGCCATTCATCTGAAATCCAAGTCATCTGGTTATTATCCCTCCAGGCGGTTTCTCCTAATCGACTCTATCAAAATCCAAATGATTTTCAACATTTCCACTAAAGTGGAAATTGGAGTCGGGGAAAAGAGGAGCCAGTCATGTTTTGAGGCATTCCCTGCTCAGATTGACAGAAAAGATCGAAGGAAGTTTATAGCTATTCCCCAAGGAGGGAGCTGCTACGGAAAGACACAGTAAGTACCATTCCCGGCGAAGTTAAAAATTCAAGCCAGAACTTGACAAATCTTCATTTCACTTATCTTTTGCTGCCACTAAATTGTTTGATGAGTTCAGACCTTGCAAACTGTATGTATATTAAAAAAGAGAGAAAGAAAATCAAGAGCGATCTAATGACCTTTCTGGTACCAACAGGGGCATTCAAATGCCCCAAAGCCATTTGCTTAATGTTCTGCTATCATGAATACATTTAAAAGCTAATCATTTTCAATATGAGATATGTCTTACAAAGGATTTCAGGAGGATAGCCTCCATGTGATACTAATTAATGAATATTGAATGATATGATGCAGAGCAGCACATTTAGCTATTAAAACTAAAAACTCCTATCAATCCTTCTCTCTAATGAACAGTGTTCTTGCACTTCATAAACCCTTGCACTTTAATTAAGTTGTGCAAGGCAGTAATGTTTGGATAAAGACATCATTCCGATGGGAGGCATGTCCTATACCCTCAGAGTCTGATTGATATTATCAGCAATACACTTAAAACGGGACTTTGCAGGAGCTCGTCATTGTTTATATGGAGAGTAAGAGGAAATCAATTATTTCACCCGCTACCCAATTCTGTCTCTTTATCTTCCTGATTCCAATCTTTTCTGTATTTCCCCTTCCTCACCAACTTCTCCATTAATCTGTGCAAAAGCACTTTCATTCAAATCATGACTTTGAAAATCGTTTGTTCAATCAGCAACTCCTTTCTGAAGCTGGATGCAGTGGACAGACCCCTGGGGAGTTGGAAGCATGTCTCTATTCCTCTGCTGCTGCTCTTCATGCTAACATGTGCTTTCTCCCTCTCTAGGCTGTATGTTGCAAGTGGCTTAGCAGGCAAGTAAATGCAGGTGGGCTCCAGGTAATTCAGAAAGCAGGCAAGTGAGCATGGAGGGGTCACTCGGTTGGCAAATTACCTCTGTGTGTGATCAAGAGCATGGAAATAGAGGGCAGAGGGGTCAATGAGAGCTCCAGTCCTGCTCTTGCTTTCAATCCCCATAACATTCCCTCCTCGTCCCAACTGAAAGAACCTAACCATCGTCCCTGGTCTCTCCTCCATTGTTTATCAGCAGCAATTGTGGCTTCCTCCAGGTGGCGCTGCCGAGTTCAAGAGCTGCCAACTTCTGATTGGGCAGCAGCTGCAGACAGCCAAGCATCACATCATTGGTCAGGAGGAAGGCCCACTGGGCTCCAGTCAAGTGCCCAATTACTGAAGACCTGGCAAGTTATTCTTTTAGGAATGAGTACCTTTCCAGGCCACACGCAAGTCATCTGGCGAGCAAGATAAATTCGGTCAACATTTCACATCAATGCTGGCAAGGCTGGAGCTGTTGCCATCCCCTTACCTGGCAGAGGCTGAACACTAGCTCACAGACACTTCCCCCTACCTTCTCCTGGATCACAAGGCCACCACTAGACAGCAAACCATGTTTTTTACCAGGACTGTCACTGAGCTCATCACCAGCACAGCTTTCCACTGTTCAATCCCCCGATGCCGCACAACCTTGTCGATGCTATAGCTTCAGGAGGTTATTAAGTCCTGGTTTCCTTCAAGAGAGATATTGAACGAGAGATGTTGAGCTGGCTAGTTAAGACCACTCAAGTAAACTGCTTGGGATATCTTGGGTTTTTGTTTAAGAGCCTGAATGGGTGTGGCCAACTCTCAGAGATTAGGATTTCTGGATTTTGGTTTTCTCAGTAGTATCAGAAGCCATTGGGGTCTCAACAGAGTTGGAAGCTTCAGTGAATGTCTCCTGACTGCATTTCTCTCTGAGTTTTCTCTCGATGGTTTTTTTCCTCCTGGATTGGTGAACTACATGTGACAATTGTGTCTGAATTTGCCTTTTTGCCAAGGGGTGTGTTAGTGGGATGTCACGACACTGGAACAGCTAATTAATAATAGGTACTGTATCTATTAGTCTGTCAAGTTTTCTGATAGAGTTACATTATTCTAAATTCCTCTTTCCTTATTTGTATTTTAACTATAGTGTTTAAATAAATTGTATTTTGCTTAACATTGAGTAGTTTGACCAGTCACATCACATCGGGAGCAAGCACTTCACATTTGCCTTTGAAATAAGAAAAGGTTAGGGGCTAGGCTACTTTCTTAAATTATTTTGAGGGGGTCTGGTCTGGTCGATAGCACAACCTTCCATTGAAAATCCACAAAATTGGACTGCCTAGTAGCCCCATCATTTCAGCCTTTCACAGCCCCTCTGAATTTATTTTGTCACCTCTCACCTGTAATATTTTTTCACCTCGTTCAATCTTTTCCCACTTACATTCACAATTCCATTTTTCTGGCCCTAGCCATCTCCACTTCCACCGTGATGTGCCATTCTCGACATGTCCATCCCTATCAGGATGAATGCTCCCCACGTCTTCCTCGGGAAGCAATGTAAACTGTCTCTATCCACACCGCCTGGCTGAGCTCATTCTCACTTTGACCAGGTTCTCTAGTACTTCATCTCACTTTCTCCAAGTCAAAGGTGTGGCCCTGGGTGGTTATGTGGGACTCAGTTACACCTGTGAGGTATGTGGAACATCCCTTTATCCAATCCTACTCGGGCCCCCACTCACCACCCTTTGTCCGATACATTGATGTCGTCTTCAGTGCTGCTTATGGCTCTTATCCGGAATTGGAAATGTTAATCAATTTTGCTTCCAATTTCCATCCTTCACCTGTTCCATTGCTGAGCCATCTCTTCCCTTCCTTTGACTTCATTGTTTCCACTCCAGGTGATAAGCTGTCCATCAATATTAACCAATACCTACAAACCCATCAACTTCCCTAGTTACCTTGACTACACTTCCCTGAAGCCTTTGTTTTGCCAGGATTCCAGTCTATTCTCCCAGTTTGCATGTCACAATGTCACCATTTTCCAAAGGGTTTGCTCTGATATGTCTTCCATTTCATGGTGGTTGATGGGGCCCTCGGCTGTGGGACTGACCCTTATCCTGAACTTTTGCCCTCAACCCTTCCCCTTGTTCCCAGAACAGCGAAGGATTTCCAGTTGTTGTGGGTATGTTCGCTGAGCTGGGCATATAGTTTGCAGGCATTTTGTCCCCTTTCTAGGTGACTTCCACTGACACATTTCCTTTTGTCCTCATTTTGCATCCCTGTATTCAAAGGATCAGAAAGTAAAGAGTTGATGCAAGGGGAGATAGTGTGAAAACTCAATAAAAAAGATAAAGAGAATGAGGCTGATATGTTGAGCCCATGTTCTTTAATAGAAATGCAACTGATAGATCCTGAATTGAGAGAGCTGCATTCTCTGCATACCTAAATGTTCAATTCAATACCTCAGCGTGTTGCCAATACAAACAAAGTGTTAGTAATTTTGTGGCCATGAGTGTTGCTGGGGGTGTGATCGGCATTTGGTGTAGCCTGCATAGACATTGGCAAGGCTTTCGATACGATTGTTCATGGTTGACTGGTCAAGAAAGCAAGAGCCCATGATATTCAAGACAAAGAGCCATTGGATTCAAAGTTGACTGAGAGGCAGGAAGCAGAGGATGATGGTTAAGGGATGTTTCTGTGATTGGAAGCCTGCTTCCAGTTTGGTTCCACTGGACTTGGCACTGGGGCCCTTGGTGTTTGCGGTGTACATTAATGATTAGGACTGAAATGAAGGGGGTATGCTGAAGATGTTTGCAGATGACATGAAAACAGGTCGGGTGGTAACTATTAAGGAAAACAGCTAAAAACCACAGGAGGATATAAACAGAATGGCCAGGGTGGGCAGAGCCGTGGCAAATGGAATTCAATTCAGAAAGAAATGTGAGGTAATGCAATTGAGGAGGGATATCAAGACAAGGGATTACCCAAGGAATAGCAGAACTCTGGAAACTACTGAAGATCAGAGGGACTTTGCCATACATTTCCACAGTTACCCGAAGGTAGCAGGGATAGTAACTCAGGCAATTAAGAAGGCAAGTGAGATACTTACCTTTTTTTCAGCTGATGCATCAAATACAAGAGGAGGGGGGTTATAGAGACACTGTAAACATGTTGGTTAGGCATTGGAGGGGACTAGGAGTCTGGGACTCACTTCCTGAAAAGATGGTTGCATCAGAAATGGCCATAACATTGAAGCACTAGTTAGATATTCACTTGCATTGTCATAGCCTCGAGGACTATGTTCCAAGAGCTGGAAAAAAGATTCCTGATAGTCAGGCCATTGTCAACTAGCATGGGTGCTATAGGCTGAATGGCCTCATAGTCAATAGTGATTTTCCCATGCAGGAGAAATAATTAGCGAACATGCCACCTTAAAGTATTCAAGTGATATTGTGACAGGCAGAATAGTGAGTACAGCAATATATTTACACTGGTAAAAGGAAAAAGGGATTAAGTAAAAATATCAGAATGATTGGAGAATAAATCAGAAATTGAAAGCTCTGCTGTTGACCCTCCAGTAATCAGTATGGGTAATGCTTGAAAAGCTGTTTGCAATAATGTACTATCTTCTAGAAAATTATCAAAGTGACTTACAAATTCTATTAAAAAGTTGTAAATCAATTCATGTATATGGGTCAGGAAAAACACCTTTGGCTATATGTATGTTAATATTGGAATGCATTACTCATACAACATCCTTGCAGAGTATTTAACCGAACTGAGGAAAGAGATCTAGTTAATGATGGGCTGTAACTGCAATAGAGTTACAGCAGGCAAGGTGCTTGAATGGTGCAATGGTAATGTCCCTACTAGAGAGCCAGGAGGCCCAGGTTCAAGTCCCACCTGTTCCAGGAGTAGTCTAATAACATTGCTGCACAAGATGATTTAAAAATACCTAGTCATAGCAGCTGGGAGTCTTCTGTTTTGATTCTTCAAGGCAATGATCATGTACAGCTTATCACAAACTCAGTGCAGTAACAAAGCTAGATTCAAGTGCAATTCCTTGTTTTGAATACGGTATTGAAAAGATTGGATAAGCATCACTTGTTACAAAAATTGCCATGTAAAAACATGATTGGAAAGTTAAATTGACAGGTAGAGGCAGAGAAAGTTCGGATGGGCTTTATCAATGTAAATCGTGGCATTTGGAATGAAAAATGCACCAGTGAGTTTTCAACAATTAAATAACAAGATCATCAAAGGATTATAAGGTTTTGTGATGTGTAGAAAATGTGGTTGTGTTCATCTAAACCTGGAAGGAACGTTTGCAAACACCTGAACACACGTTTTGACAAAATTACAAGCCAGTTGGTCACAAAGTTGACTAGAAATGAACTTGACAAAGCAACCATGATAGATTGAGGGTTTAGATCAGAGTGGTGCTGGAAAAGCACAGCAGATCAGGCAGCATCCGAGGAGCAGGAAAATCGATGTTTCGGGCAAAAGCCCTTCAAATGTTGAGGCCACAATGTGGAACAAGGCTGAGCAGTACATGGAAAATCAAAAAAGAAAGGCCTATCTTGCAATTGCCATGTGTAAGACATGGTGAGGAAGTTTGCAACATAATCTCCATGAATGGATGTTACTGGAAGTTCATTCTAACTTCCATGAAGCGGTGACTCCTTTGACAAGTTTGTTGAAGAACAGCTAGAAGGTAGAGTGCACAAAGAAATATCAGGCTGCCTTTGATGCCTGGAAAGCTATAAAGGCCACAGCACTGGGTTTAGCAGCACAAAATTACATCAGTGGGGCCCATTAGCACAGAAGGTTGTGGAGGCCAAGTCATTGACTGTCCTTCAATCACAGATAGATAGATTTGTGAATAGCAAGGAGATTTGGTTTGATTTGATTTATTCTTGCTACATGTATCTAGGTACAGTGAAAAGCTTTGTTTTGCATGCAGTACGGGTAGATCATACCATACCAAGTGCCGAAAGATAATGGAACACAGTGGCTAGCCCTGCTGCTTCACAATGCCCAGAAACCTGGGTTTGGTTTCACCATTGGGTGAAGCACAGTCAACATTAAATTTAAAATTTGAGAGGTCCAGTTAACAATCAGATAACAGCGGGGAAGAAGCTGTTCCTGAATCTTATGGTACATATGTTTAAGCTTTTGTATCGTCTGCCCAATGGAAGAGATGATAACTGGGCTGGGAGGGGTCTTTGATGATGTTGGCTGCCTTCCCAAAGCAGTGGAAAGCATGGATGGAGTCAGTGGATAGAAGATAGACTTGCATGCTGAACTGGGCTGTGTTCACAACTCTCTGCAGTCTCTTACAGTCCTGGGCAGAGCAATTGGCATACCAAACCATGATGCATCTAGACAGAATGTTTTCTATGATGCATCTGTAAAAATTGATCTGAGGCTTAAGGAAGAATGAGTTTGGAAAACATATCAACCATGATTGAATAGTGAGCAGTAATGAAGGGCCGAATGGTCTAATTCTGCTATAACATATGGTCTTACACTAAGTTTTTAAACTGCTTGTTGATGCTAGCAACATCACTGTTGGTACAGGCCTATCGCAGGAAGAAAAGGTAAGGAACAAATGGCCAGTCAGTTATTTTTCATGCAATGGGAGGCTGTTGAATTTTACCACAAAATGATGTTTCCCTCTCGGAGCTCTGGTATGTTTA